>NW_006399960.1:4103968-4129453 GCF_000299155.1 Elephantulus edwardii | reverse complement strand
GACATCATGCTTGGGAGGGTGGAGGGACAGCACAGGAGAGGAAGGCCCTCTATGAGGTGGATTGATTCAGTGACTGGGGTAATCGGGATGGGTGTTTTGGAGACAGTGCAATTGGCACAGGACAGAGCAGAATTTAAGGCTGTTGTACATAGGGGCACTATGAGTCACAAGCGACTCAACAGCACATAACAACAACAACATTTGGGAATAGAGGCACAGACTCTTGCTGCTTCATGCTAAACAGGGGAAGAGGAGCCCACACTTCAACACTTTACTAGTGGTTTTGAGTTGTAGCTTCATACCTTCCAGTTCAGTTAGAGATCTTTTCATGACATTGCCTATCCTTTATACTATAAGGTATAAGGTTGAGTCCAGTGGGAGTGGTTGGCTGAACTTTGAGGATCCATCCACCTACCCTCGCTTCCTTAGCTGCAAGTCTTATCTCTAGATCAGGGCTCAGGGTTCAAGTTCAGGTGAGCCTGAATATTCTATCTGGGTCGCTAAAATATTACTGAACACAAGGGGGTTCTTTGTTTAGTCAGTTGCCAATAAGACAGACAGATTGCAATATCCAAGGAACTATATTGCTGATCTGGGAGGACAGTGAGATTCCCCTCAAAAATTGCCTCCGGACCTTTATTTTCTAGGCATAATCCATAATGAAGACTGTAGTTCTTGATCTTCTGCAGCAAGTTCCTAAATTCCTCCTCACTTTCAGCAAGCAAAGTTGTGTTATCTGCATAATTCAGGTTGTTGATGATGCCACATTCTTCTTCATAGAGTCCAACTTCATGAATGATTTCCTCAGTATACAGGTTGAATAGTTATGAAGAAAGGATACAACCCTGATGCACACCATTCCTGATTTTAAACTATGCAGTGTTTTCTTGCTCTGTTTGGACAATAGCTTCTTTTTCTAAGTATAGATTTCATATTAGCACAATTAAGTGTTTTGGGATTCTCATTTTTCTCAGTGTTAGCCATAATTTATTATGATCCACGTAGTCAAATGCCTTTGCATAGTCCATAAAACAAAAATAGACATTCTTCTGGTAGTCTTTGCTTTCAGCAAGTATCCATCTGATATCAGCAATATCCATGGTGCCTCAACCTCTTCTAGAACTAGCTTGAACTTCTATTAGCTCCCTGTCAATATACTTAGTGTTCTGGCAATTTTTGAATGGTCTTCAATATTTCGTTTGCATGAGATTTTAATGATATTGTCGGATAATTTCTGCATTTTATTGGATCACCTTTCTTGGAAATTGGAACAAATATGGGTCTCTGCCAATCAGTTGGTCAAGTAGCTGTCCTCCAAATTCTCTGGCATAAACTTTATGCATTTTTTTCCCACCTCCACTAAGTCTCCAAGGCTATAAATCGTTAACAGGAGGAGAGTGCCCATCATTCATCCCTGAGAGCTGCTGGTGGACCCAAGCCACTGCAGACATGTCGCACAACACATTATGGACTATATCACCTGAGTGCTCTCCCTCTTGCCTCTCTCTTCTCTTTCTTCCTCTTTACCTCCCTCCCCCACATCCACCTTATCCTCTTTAAATGATCACCTGGTTGACTGTTCATTCCAGTGATGGATTTCCTGCTCAAAGATGTTTTCGAAATTGCCTTAGAGTTTGTGGAACATCTATTTCCTTATGTCAAAAGGATGTAATAATGGTGCCTATTTTATACAGATATTGTGAGAACTAAATGGGTTAACGCATATAAAGTACTTAGAAGAACAGCTGGCACAAAATAAGCACCCAATAACCTTCAGCTATTATTATTATTCCCCTGAAGACTTCTGTTGATAGCAATCTTTGTCTTCTGAAGGTGGATTTGATTATTTGCTGACAGTTCAAAAGTCATTCACATCTGTAGCAGATGTTGTCAGTTCCCAGGAGCCTTCAGGCCAACCCCAGAGGTCACTTACAGGCAGTTCTTGTACTTGCAGGTGGCTTCCTGCATGATTCAGCCAGAAGGCATTCTCTGCCCTTGGGAGGGGAGAAGGCGTGACTTTGCAGAGGGGGGTAACATCACTGGAGGGGTTAGAGAGTAATGCCCTCTAGAACAATGATTAACCAATGAGGGATATCTCCCTTTTTTCCTCATTCCTTGGTGGAACAATTCTAAGGTGTATTCTACATAGTTAGATGATGTCAAGTTAGCAACCCTTATGAACAACAGAGCTGAACCCTGTCCTAACTTGTGCCATCTTCATCATCTCTGATACACTTGTACCCATTACTGCAGTCACTATGGCAATTCATCTCTTTGGGGACCTTCCTTTCTTTTGCTGACCTTCCACCTTTCCAAGCATGATATCCTTTCCCAAGACATATACTCTCCTAGCAACAAGTTCCAAATATGAGAGATGAAACTTCATCTTTGCTTCCAAGGAGCACTCCAGCTGCACGTTTCCCAAGACCTATCAGTTTGTTCTCTCAGCAGTCCTTTGGAATATTCAGTACTGTTCTCCAATACTACAACTCAAAGGCTTCAAGTCTTCGATCATCCTTATTCATTGTCAAGCTTGAGATACATAGCAAGTCATTGAAAAGACCATGGTGCACCTTAGTCTTCAAACTGGCATCACTGCACTTGAGTATTTTGGAAAAGTCCCTGACACAGTCTCCTGTTGTTGTTGTGTAGAGTCAGAATCAACCCATAGCTGACCCTTCAATGGGTTTTCAGAGGCAGTTAATCATACAGGAAGAGATTGTCCATCTTTTTCCTGCAGAGCAGCTGGTGGATTTGAACTGCGTGTCTTCAGAATTGGGGTGCAGCTTCTTGCCGCTAGGCCACCAGTGCTCCCTGGCATAGTCTCCTAGAGGGTCTCAGATCAGATTTCACCTCAGTTGCCCACGGTGGGAACCTGCTTATTAACACATACTTTGTTTTCTTTTTACGCTTTCTTACCTCACTTGCTTCATTCTCTTAACTGCATTTCCTGGTATCCTCCCAAATAGATTACTTCTACTTAGATAATAATGTTTTGGGGAGTGGAGGCAAACAGCAGGCTAAGCTTAATGCAATAAAACAAATTTTCAAAATATGATTTGTAAACAGTCTCTGACAGTGGTTCTAAAAGTGGAGTTCACAAGGTCTTGAGTAATGACTATATCATCAAAATAAGTTTATAACCTTGAAAGGTACCGGTGGTGAGGAAGACATCTTTGGAGATCCATGTTCTGGCAGATTAGCTAGAGAGCAGTCTCCTTATTCCATAACCCTACCCTGTCTATGAGTTCTCTCACAACGCTGACAAGCTTCACCTGGAACAAGGTTCTGTTGCTTGCTTTGTTGATAGGCTCACTGAGCTTTTCACTGAGATGTTGCCCAGCACTGAGGTGTTCAACAAACACCTTGTTTGGTTGGCTTACTGCCTCCTGTGGTGGGCAGTGAACGTGGGCTTCGCAGGGGTCGGTGATATAGCCTCCTCCTCAGGTTCTGAAGCAGCCCGATGAACTTCAAAGACATATTCAGGAGACTCCATGATCCTGAGACCATCAGAATTAGATGGTGCCTGACTACTACTGCTGACTACCTAAAAGGGATCCTAGTCGAGGGTCCTGGATAGACTGGGAGAAACATGTGTAACAAAATGAAACATCATAAAAATAGTTAGACTTACTTGTCTGATAGAAATTGCTAGAACCCCCAAAAGAAGTAGTAGTCAGAATAGTAAGGTTAGTAATGTTTTTGCAACTAAGAAGATGTTAACTAATTCATGTGTGCAGTGGTATCCAACAGAAACTCCCAGTCAAGGACAAATTAGCCAAAGAAAAGAATGGGCTTCTCTGAACAGTGAGTAGGTGGAACTCCTGTCCTGCACTGTGGTGCTCACCTCTGTCTCCAGCCAGATGATGTTCTGTCATCTTACCCAGCCCTTCCCATCACATCCACCAGTCAGAGCAACAACCCTCTTCCTGCATTGTTTTCTAAAGACAATGTTCTTTTTCGGTTTATTTAAGATCACATTCATTTCAAAACACATCGGCCAGGAAAAGGAAACATTTGTCATTGTAGGGGGTGGGGGGAAATCGGCTCACAGGAGACTTTTCCTGATTTCAGAAATCAAAAAATGACAATTGCAATATATGCATGACTTCTCAGGATTAAATGAGGCAGTGCATGCAGAACACCTACCCTGCTCCTGTGCATAAAAAAAGTGTGATCCTTATCCTAAGAAGAAACAGAACTCTGGGTGATGCATTGGATAACTTTCTCTGAGGAGGGTGGCTCGGTGGTAGAATTCTCATCTTCCTTGTGGGAGAACCAGGGTTCAGTTTCCAGCCAAATGTATCTCATGTGCAGCTGCCACTAATCTATCAGTGAATGCTGAAGGGCTAAACAATTTCAGTAGCGCTTCCAGACTAAGACAGACTAGGCAGAAAGGCCTGGTAATCTACTTCTGAAAACTAGCCAGTTGTAATGGTCTGCGTAGCACCTGATGGCGCAGGACTAGGCAGAATTATGTCTCTTGAGCATCTATCTCTGTGGTGTCTGCTGAGCATCAGTTAGAGGCCAATTCGATGACAGCTGCCAATGCCTTTCTTTGATGCCTTAAAAAAAAGCCTATGAGGGCAGCAGGCAAGAAATCCAATGCCAGACTGCATTGGGTAAGTCTGCCGCAAAAGATCTGTTTAAAATGTTGAGAAGCAAAGCTGTCACGTTAAGCACTAAGATGCATCTGACCCTAACCATAGTGCCTTCAACTGTACAAAAGCTAGGTAATGAATAAGAGAGAGTGAAGCAGAATGAATGCTTTTGAATTGTGGCGCTGGCAAAGAATATTGAATATACCATGGACTGCCAGGAGTACGTACACACAAATTTGTCTTAGAAGGAAAACAGCCAGGGTAGAGAGGCAAGGGTGGTAAAGCTTCGTCTCACTTACTCTGGGCAGGTTATCAGGAAAGACTAGTCCCTGGAAAGAGACATAAAGCTTAGTAAAGGGTGGATGAAAAAGAGAAAGACACTCAAAGGTCTTTCAGAGGTGGACTGAATCAGTGGCTCCCACAGTGGGTTCAAACAAGACAATGATTGTGAGAATGGTCCACAACTCAGCTGTGTTTCATTTTGTTGTTTTGAGTTGGAACCAACTAAACAGTACCTTATAACAACTAACCTTGTGTCCCTCTAGACCCACCTTGAATTATGCACGATCCTTTAAAAGGTTATTGTTGCAGGTTTTCAGCGGCTGTGAATCACATAGGAGCAGAGCTGTTTGTTGGTGGATTTGAACCTTTGAGTTGTACAATCCTTTACCACTAGGTCACCAGAGTGCCCTCCTTTAAAAGAAGTTCTCCCCATCTCTCTGGGCTTCACACACAGAGACAACACTGCTTTGCTCCCTCTCTGTTGCTCTGAGAAGCTTCTGGCATTGTTGGTGACCTACGTGCCAGCCACGAAGCACCAGGCGAGCGGGATGGTCAGTTCCAGATTCCAGTCCAGCAAACAAGAGCACCCCATGGCTTCCAAGGTCTGGGGACACACGCTGAGCTGTTCACAACATCAGGGAGGAAAAGGGAACGCTGACCCACTGCACCAGACACGGCACAGGGGCCGCCAGGCAATGGGAAAAGATGGCTGGACACAGAAACAGATTCTGAGATGGTTCTATTTGGGGCTTGGAAAATTCCCTTTCCCCCTTTTCTTTAGCTGCCTGTGAACTTTGGGGAGCAAAAAATTTATGCTTCTGCAGGAGCCAGCAAGAAAAGCTAAACCGCCAAGGCAGCTGTCGCAAACCTGCACGTTATTAGGCTGATTGAAATAATCAGAAAACAGCTCCAGAAGGCTAGCTTTGAGAAAGGCAGGCAATTTCTGCTTGGCAGACAGTGATGTCAGCCTCCTCAGCAGGGGAAATAGAATGTTGTCTTCCTTGCTCGCTTTCTTCTTTTCCCTTCTAAAAACTTCCCTGCATCATTTGATTTTACATCCATTTGCCAAGAAGGGCAGTTTGGCATCTCTTGCCGGCTGTGCTATATGGCCATGTGCCTTTGGCTTCCGAGGTCACCAGGTGACCCAAGAGGTGCACAATGCCCCTCGAAACACATGGCTTGGAATGGTAAGAAGCAGCTTTGTCCCTGAGTGCCTCCAAAGCTCACTCTCCTGGCTTCACTCTCATTCCGGCTTCCAGCAAGTAAGGAAGAGCCCCTGAACCTGAAGATCTAACCCCATGAGGCAGGATCAAGGTCCCTGCAGAGGAGAGAGACAACTCTGAAGCAAAGGACAAGAGAAAATGATTTCTGTCTCTCTCACATGAAATTGAGTTAGTGCTGGCTGCACTAATGCCCATTTAGAGTGCAGAAGGGCCTGAGACCTGGGCAGGGCCAGGGTGGGGGTAGGGGTGGGGAAGAAGAGCAGCCTTCTCCCATACCCCTACCCCAATCCCCAACGCCGCCCCACTCCCACCTTTCTGCCACCACTGCTCTTCAGAATGCTTAGCCTCCTCCTCAACCTTCGCCCACCGGTCCCCCTCCAATGCATCATAATCTGGCCCTAGTTTTCAGCAGGTATGAGACCTGAATGCTAGCTTTTTCTCCAATCCACCCTCAGGTAGCCAAGACTCCTCAGGGACCATGCACTACCCTCCTCACTGGCTCAAATCCAGAGAAATCGGTGGGGTGGAGGAAGGGTGCCAGCTGGAAAGGCTGGGGCTCCAGCTCTGGAAGCTTTAGGGGAGGCCCTGGGAGAGGCGGGAGGCCAGGCCAGAGGGAGGGGAGAGGGCCTTTTTTGGGAGGTATTTTGCACATTGGCGGGAGCATGCTGCTTCCAGATTTCCAGCAATAACGAGGCCCATTTGCTACTGCAGGTTCATTAATAAGGCCTGCGGGACAGAGATTGGCTTGTCCATTGTGCTAACTGGACCGCAGGAAAACAGAGGCATCAGGAAAGGGAGCACTCTGTAGATCAGCACAACTTCCAACGGCTCTTTTGAACTTGCTGGACACTGGCCCACAGCTGCCTTGGTCATGCGGGGTGGAGCTGGGGTGTGTGAATAAATACATTCTATGGATTCCCTGGCCTCTGTTTTTAACTCCTTTGCGGTCAACACTGAGCCATTTTCTGCATGCTTGGGTCAGTAATGGGCATTTTTCCCCCCCAAAGAGATGACCTCAAGATACTCTTTTTGAAATAAGATGAGCAGCTTTCCCAGGGTTCTGCTGGCTCAGCCAGGAAGGGGTGGGGTGGCCGCCTTGCCTACCTGCCTGCAGAAAAGTCAGGAAACTGGGAGTCACCCTCCACTCTGTCCTCCAGATATGCCATCTTCCGCCACTGGACTCTGTCAAGGGCCTCTGACTCGGAGACATGTGGTGGCCCACAGCAGGCCCTGTACAATTGTGCTCCCAGAAGCCTTTGTGCTGGAACCTGTTGTCCACTTTTCTGTCCTCAGAGCTTGTTTGAGTTCACAGCCAGCACTCCTGTTTGTTGGGCAAACAGACACTAAAACCAGCCGATGCCAGGAGGCTCAGGGCCTGGCCCTGGGCCAGGCGCCCTGGCAATACCTCTCAGTGAGAGGAGGAAAGAGTATCCCGTTGGGTGTTATTGTGCACTGACAGAAGGTGGGCAAGGGCGAGAGGGAAGCAAGATGAGGAGTCAGGATTGTTCTATTGCGCAGCTTGTCAGGAGTCCTGGCAAGAGGGGAAGCTGGATGATGTTATCGACCAAATTGGGGTTTGGGGATTATCTGTGGATTTCATTTATCTGTGTTTTCCCTGGTCTGTCTTGTTGTAGGTAATTAAGAGCTGATTGCTGGTAATTAAGTGTTGTTGAGGGAGACACCAACCCCATCGCCTTCGAGTTGATTCCCACTCACAGTGACCCAGGATGACAGAGTAGAATTGCCCTATAGGGTTTCCAAGGCGGTGATCTTTAGGGGGACAGATTCTTCGCGTGGGTGGCTGATGAGGTCAAACCGTTGATCTGCTGGTTAGCAGTTGAGCTCTTTAACCACTGCACCACCTGGGCTCCTTGAGGGAGGCAAACCAATATAAAACAGCCCAAACCCCCCACGGGGCAGTCAGTTCTGATTGAGTGTCTGAGGCTGTAAATCTTTATGGGAACAGACTGGACATCTTTCTCCTTCAGAGCAGCTGGCGGAGTCAAACAGCCCACCTTTCTTCAGTTAAGCAGCCCAGTGTGTTAAACGCTTCACAACCAGGGTTCCTTGAGGGAGGCAGAAGGACCCAAAAAGAAAGATCTCTCATTTGATTTTCATTTGGACAGACTTCTGACCTTCTCCCTGTTGGCCTCCTATCCATGTGGGTTTCCTGCAGGGATAGGGCCGCCCCCCCCCACCCCCCAGAGAAAGAGTCAGAGCTTGTCAGCTGGAGGATTTATGCGTCAGCTACTCTCTGGCAGAATTCCCTTCCGTTATTCCCAAGCCTTGAGTAAAGCCTAGTGTAGCGGGTTTAAGTTCTATTCTCCTGACACCCAGGTGTGCTAAGATGTAGCTTTTCTTTATTTCTCCCAAACTGCAAGCTTAACTGGGCTCTTGAGCCCCCATTTCTGCTGATGGTGGATAACTTAAACTTGCCAAGTCAAAGTAACAGTCACTTCTGCTTTAAATCATAGTCACTTTTAGGCAAATTCTACGTCTTCAGGATTCTCTCCTCTTTGGGCAACAGCTGGGGCTCTGTAAGGTCCTTTCCTGGCATGGGGGGACACATGTGCCCCCTCCTAGCATGGGGGCACATGTGTCTCCTCTCCTGGCATGGGGGAACACATGTGTCCACATGCTTCCTCTGCTCCCTAGTCCTTCCCACTGGGTTGACTGGCCTGGCTTGGGTTGTGACTTGTCCCCGTTGTATCTGAGCATTGAGCCCTGGTGTCCCAAACCAGGCATGGCCTTCAGTTTAAAAAACACACATGGCGGCCTCTGCATGCTAATAGGGAGCCCCGTCAGCAAGTACTCTTTCAGCCTTTCTGGGTTCTTGGGTGGCCTTGGTGGGTCCTCTTGATTGTTTTCTTTGTTCTGGATTGTGATCTACATGCTCCAGACCACCTGTGAAACCACTGCCAAGTCCCCTATTTAGCTATGGTTGCTCTCCTAATTCCATGACAAATGGACGCCTCTCTCTCTCTCTTCCCCCCCCCCCATACCACTACCCCTGCCCACTGTTGTGCAGTGAGGCTCCCTCCACTTTCCTCTCCATCTCAGAAACCTTTATGGGCTCTCCTGCTCCTGCACCCCAAGTGACTCTGTTCAGCCTGGAAGCAGAAAGTTGGGATTCACCAGAAGTCCCAGTCAGCCCTCTCAATCTAGTGGAAGTTTTTTGTTTCTTTTTCCCTATTGGCAGAAACATTGCTCCCATCCCTCCCTGTTCTAGGTATAGATCCAACATTTTGAGGCCAAGGCATTGAAAAAGCCAAGCTTTCAGAATTCCAGGACCTCCTTCTGGGCTCTAGCAGTTGGTATTTGCCTTTGGGAGTCCTGGCTGTCAGGAGCACTCAGTCTGCTGTAGGTTTGCAGAGGTCTTCCTGGGACCTCAGATGCCCTTTTTATTTCTAGTAGATCTGGAGGGCCTGGGTGTTACAAGTGGTTAAGCACTCAAATGCTTACCTTAGGTTTAGTGGCCTGAGTCAAAGCCTTTTGCTCCAGCCTCAAAAACCCTCTCAAGTGCAGTTCTACTCTGTGACACATGGGGGTTGCTATGAGTTGAATTGACTCCACGGCAATTTATTTACCTTTGGGTTTGGGGTGGGTTTTTTTACCATTTATTGAGCACATTCAATGTGCCAAACATTTGAATTCTGACAACTACACTGTTCTTTTTGTTTTGCATGTGAGGCAACTGAGAGCATTAAAAACCTTATTGGATCCTTTGTCCCTGGTGTCCTGGCTCGCCTCCTCATGGCCTCACCTGTAGTCCCAGCTGCGGCTGTGATGGACGGGTCCACACAGGCTTTCACTCAACTCTCATTGAGAGCATCTCACTCAAAGCATGCACTGTGCATCTGTGTCTGTCTCTTTCTGCCCTGGGGCTTCTCTGTTGCTACAGACACAGAGGGTGGGGTGAGGTAGCCTGCTTGTAAGCAAGCTTGTGCATCCTGGAAGTGAAGCTCATTTACTTTTGTGCCTGGCAGTTGATGCTGGCAGTTAACTGGGATTGGTGGCTAGTCCCCTCTGAATGTGGTCTGAGCGTCTCACAGTATGGCAGCTAGGTTCCATAGGGGAGTGCACCAAAGAAAGACATGGGTGTAACCTGTATGCATTTTATGACCTAGCACACATGGTTTCACTCCCGCCATACTCTACTGGGTTAAACATTCACCAACTCACCCAGATTCAAAGGGACAGGAAAAAGACACTACCTCTTGATGAAAGTGACAAGAATCTATGCATAGCACTGTGGCCATATTTGAAAAATACAATCTATCACAGCAGAAGTATTGAAAGAGTGGGAAAAGCCATTATTTAAACACGCTGAAAATGCAAGTTCAAAGGAACAGCCCAAGAAACACCCAGCGCTCCTTTGTGCTGAGATACACTATAGGAATATTTTCTTCCTCATCTTGAACTGAAAGGTACCAATACAACACTCTTCCACCAGATACTACAACACAGGAAATACCTTTCCTCTAGGTTAAACTTTGCCACAACCCAGGGAAGTCTAAGTTGTTATCACAGATGTTGTGGGAAGCATATTTTCAGAGATTCTACAATAACCCACTATTCCTGTAACTTCAGGTTTTTTTGGTGGAGACTAAGGTAAACCATTACAATTCAGTGAGAGGGATGTTCTGACAAAGGTGAACATGGATTTCTGGGCAAACATAAGGCAAAAGCACCTTCACAAACAGGGGAGTAGCACTGGATTGGGGCATTTTCTGGAAGAGATGAGTGGTAAGTAGTGACTAGTTGAAATAGGTCAGAATGGGAAAGCGAGATAAGTGTCTCTGCAGAAGGAACATCATATTCAAAGACCCGTGTGTGGGATGCAAGAAGTGGTGTAGGGGACAGAGTAGACAGAGCTTGGAGTCCCCTCTGTTAGGTCAGTCAAGGAATGAAGGTAGAGGGATTGCTTGATTTTTCTTTCTCGTAGGTATCAGAAACATCCTGGTTTTCTGCAGGGGCATATCTAAATACACACTAGGAAGTATGAGAAAGAAAGGAAAAGAAGGAGAACGAGGAGGAGAAGGAGTAGAAGAAGGTGGTAAAGAGGGAGAAGAAACAGGATTCTTAAAACACAGGTCTATTTTATAATATATCCAAGACCTAGCCTGGGTACCTTGAACCCTCTGAGAAATTTTGTCTTGGGGACCTTTTCTTCACTGCTTATGCTCTGTAATTACTCAGTCATTCATTGATTCCAACCACACACTTACTATTTGTACTTCACTTCCCTGTACTTATATTTCTTAAACAAATAGATACTGGGATATAGCCTAATAGAATGTACATGATTGTAAGGGACATTGGACCAGACTATTTGATATTTTCTATGCCTGCTATCACATACTCTCTTATCCCTTTCCCCCCTTCAGCCTATCCACTCTTATTTAGCAAGTCATTTGGAGAACTCATTTTGTGCCAGGACGGGGTAGGGTGGTTCATCATCTTTGTATTAATTAGGATGAGGTTTAGCTGAGAGTAACCAGAAAACAATAGTGGTGTGAACCTAACAACAGTGGTATGAATGAGATAGAGGAGGGTTTCCCCCCCGTCCCCAATGTTAATTTTCAGGCACTGCAGGTGTAGACAGTCCAAGGTGACTCAGACATTTTACTGGCTCAGAGACCCAGGCTCCTTCCATCTTGTTGCTCTGCCATATGTGGTTTCTGTAGCGGCGAAAAACACATATTCCAACATTTTTGACAGTCCTTTCAACTGATGGAATTCCTAAGGATGGATGGTCTAGGCTTCCTTGACTCTCTTCTAATGAATTTTATGAGGCAAAAATGATGCTGTGTCACTTTCAAAGCTAGCTCATAAAAGTGATATGACTTCTGCCTGATTCTCAAAACATAGGTCTTTGGACCATGAGTCATCATGCAAGAAGTCTGGTCACCTTGATGTTGTCATATTAGAGCAAAATGCCTGAAGTATCCCAGGTATTCTGTCCTTATACATTCAGAAGTTAGTCATCTCAACTTGATCACCAGACATGTCACCAAGAGTCTTCAGATGATTCTGCCCTAGCACCATCTGCACCATCTGACTGCAAACATGAAAGGGCAAGGACTGTCTAGCTGAGCCCAGGTCATTCCTGCAGCCATAATAAAATGAAATTACTGTCTTTTAAGCCACTATGTTTATGGGATATTTGTTATCCAGCAGTCGATAACTGATTCAGCTCCCGTTCCTAAAGTCACTTGGTGGTCCACAATGGCGCTGGAGGTTTCAAATTCAGTTTCCCCTCTGGGGACAGCTGCACAGAGGGATTAAAATGCAGACTGGTCTGGAAAATCCAAGGCATCTGATTACAATGCAAATAGCAAATATGACAAATGTCTGACTAGTCTGTTTCAAGGGCCACATATTTTTGCTTCCTCTGGAACCTGTCAAGCCCACTGCTGCCCTTGGGGAAAACCTCCTCGAGGGTAGAGGACATATGATGGGTTCTCCGGAGTTCTGGGGATACTGCCCTGCCTGCTGCCCAGGTTGGCAGTTGCTCCCCAGGGCCCCATTTCTGCACTAGCTGCTTCCTCATGGCCAGCAGGTGACTCGGCAGATGTGGTTGACAGTTTCCTGCCTCATTCTCCTCTGACCTCCTGGCTTGCAACCAAGTCTTCCTATTTGGGGAACTGAGGGCACTGCGGCTTCACACTGGCTTTCTCAGGCACCCCCCCCCCCAGGGACAAGGTTTGGGGCAGCAGGGCAGGAGGAGCAGAGACCTGTGTTCCTTCTGGTATGATAGGACCGGCACTTGACTGGAGACCTGGGCTGCCATCCAAGCTCTGCCACTAACTGGCCACTAGACTCAGCAAATCCCTTTTCCTCTGTCACAATTTCCCCACCTACAAAGCGCTAGCAGGTCATGGCTTGGTGATTTGGTAGTGTTTATTGAGTATGCATTCTATCATGAGGTTATGCTCTTTGGAGAGTCTGAAAGAAATGGTATCAGTTAGTGATTCTGCAATTGTAAACATAACCCAAACCTATATTGGCAAGAGAAGAAATCTATTGGCTCATATTACTGAACAATCTTACTTTAAGGTATGGCTTGATCAAAGAGCTAAATGATACCACCAGTATTCGAGCTGTCTTTTTTTCTGGATGATTATCAGTAGTTGCACATCATGGACCTACCTTTCTCAGCACCCCTGTACACAACTCTAACACCTTCAGAACTACCCTTTCCAGCTTAACTGCAAACTATTCTCCTCCTAAGCCTTGTATTGTCCCACATCCAAACCCAGTCCAGAAGAGAGATCCCAGCTTTTTCTGCCAAAGTTCTTATGTTCACTGTGATTGGACCAAACTCCTTGCTTGTGTCCTTTCTCCAGGATTAAGTCAATCAGGAAGATACATGGAATTGGGGATTGAGTCATCCCTTAATTTCCCAGACTGCTTTCAGGGGAAAGAAATGGATACTGAAGGTGAGTCTTTATGTGTTTGGGGGTGTTATCCTCAAAGATTAAACTTCAAAAGCAGAGTCTTATTCAGGACACTAAGAATTCTCCTCTGACACCTCTTCTTACAGTGCAGTGGGCTCAGTAAAGAGAAGTGCCCATGTGAGCTCAGTGGGCAAGGAGGGCTTTTCAGAGGAGGCAGCACTTGACTTGGATGCTCAGGAGAATTTGCTCAGGGAGGAGACTGGATGGAGGCATACAAGGACTCTTTTATGTGAGCTTTGCCACCTCCAGCATTTTCCAACCTGGAAACTGTACTGTTTAAACAGGTCGTAACTTAGCAGCAGAAGAGGAACCCTGTACTGGTTTCTACAGCTACGAGGAACCCCATCTCTCCTTGCCCATTCCTGAGTGTTCCCAGTTCTCTCAGCACCTTCCCAACCCTGGGGCTCTCTTCTCTTCCCTTTGACCCTGTAGCCGAGGCCCTAACCTGGAGACTTACCCACCAAAGCCCTCTGAAACTCTGCAAAGCCATGCTGCATGCCCTTTTCATCAGGTGCTTCAAACCATCTTGAAGAGATAAACCTTCACCCGTGTTCTTGCCCTTACCCTGCAGTGTATGTTTTTGCAGAAGATGAAACCAGATTCAGCTGTCGCTCAGCATAATGTCCTCCAGGGTCACCCGTTTTGCATGGTATTTCATGAGTTCCTTGTTTTTCGATGCAGCGTAGTGTTCCATTGTGTAGATGTACCACGGCTTTTCTATCCATTCGTTTGTTTACGGGCACTTGTGTTGTTTCCAACTCCTTGATATTGTGAACGACGCTGCAATAAACATGGGTGTGCATAAAAAAAAAAGAAAGAAAGAAAGAGGAGATGCAATTTTCCCCAATGTAAAAATAATGGTGCCCAATCCTTGTGGGAGGTGGACAGGGTTGGCACTGGTGCTGCAAGCCTTTCTTTCCTTCAGAAATAGCCCCACAATGGCCTTATTTTTAAAAACCTTGCAATTCAGCAAGTGTTTAGCCTTTAGCAAGAAGAATCCATTTTGCTAGAGTTGAAAAGAGATCCATTTT
The DNA here is from genome assembly GCF_000299155.1 of Elephantulus edwardii. Classification (NCBI taxonomy): domain Eukaryota; kingdom Metazoa; phylum Chordata; class Mammalia; order Macroscelidea; family Macroscelididae; genus Elephantulus; species Elephantulus edwardii. Next base: position 4,114,856 of record NW_006399960.1, on the reverse strand, counting down.
TCAGTGTAGGTGGCCACTCAAGTTGTAGAAACTGAATGCTTGTCCTTCAGATGGAGACAGGACCATAGGCCTTCGGCTTCCCCTTTGCCCAATAATGGCTTCACAGGACACAAAGTAGGGTGCTCAGAAAGGCAGCTCTGGCAAACAGTGAGTTTGGAGACTGGTTCGTGCAGGCGCTGGGATAGGGGTCTAGAGGGAGCCCTGAGAAGCCAGGGAAAGTCCAAGAAAATGGAACACTCAGTAACAGGCCTGACAGAAGGGGGGAGTATGTTTCTCATTGGCCACGGATAAGCTTGTCTGAAGCTGCCGCTGTGAACAGGTTTTCAGAGACTAAACCTCCACTTCCAAGTTCCTTACCATAGGGTCTCAGACAGGGCCTCATGCTGATGTCTCATACTAAAAATCCTCAGAAGAGGGTCAGGTCAAACTTTGGGAAATGGATATTGGTGGTATAACACAATGTTGTGAGGGTGCTTCAAGGATGTGACCGGCAGGGCTGGTAAATGAGGTTGCTATGAGTTGAAGTCAACTTGACGGCACCTAACACCACCACCACCACCACTATAACATGGTGAAGGAAATTCATGCCACATTCAAAAAGGGTTAAAATTACTTCCCTCCCTTCTTTATTTGCTATGTACATTTTACGACAGTAAAACCAAACAAAGCCCACAGATGCAGTCCAGGTTGCCTCTTTGCCCCTATTCTAGAAGATGCTAGAAGGATCCCTGAGCCCTCATTTTCTTTAATGGAGTAATAACAAGTGCTACAAGCTAGCCTGTTTGGGTTGGGACAAGGCAGGGAGGAAAGGGGGGGGCGCTTCTGCAGCTATCTATTGCAATGAGAACCGGAAAGATAATTTTTCTGGAGAGTTTAGGGCAACAATTAGCATCTTCCTTCTCTGGCAAGAGTTTTCCTTCCATTGTTTTGCTGTCTTGACCCTTCCTGCCCCTGGCTTCTGGTGGGTGTATTGGTGGGAGCCATGTGCTAAAGTCAAAAGTGCTGAGGGGCTACCCGGAGTTGGTCCCCAGTGTTCTGTAACTATTGTTGAGCAGAGGAGGTGAAGACTGCATGGCTTCTAAATGGCATCCTTGCGGTTTAGGATCTCACAACTGAAAATTGGTGGTTCAAACCTACCTAGCTGCTCTAGGAGAGAAAAGATCTGGCACAGCATTGCTGACTCTGTAGTCTCTCAGAAGGAGACTGCCTCACCTTTCTCCTACAGACTAGCTGGTGGAGTTAACTGCTGGACTTTTGGCTAGTAGTCACATGCTTAATCACTGTGCCACTGGGGCCTCCTTTGGTAAAGATACCCTACAAAACCCTGTGATTGGTACTGCTTTGTCTTTTGGGAGTCGGAATCCAGCAAAATCACCTCTCAACAGCAACCCTTCCTTGGGAAGCTGTGCAGAGCCTTTTCCCAAGCCCAATAACCAAGTAAGACCCATCCACTCCTCAGAATTACTTTGACTCTTCTTAAAATGCCCATTCAAACCCTGAGCTCCTCCCTCCCTGGCCCTTGCTCAGCTCCCACCATGGGGTCCCTTCAGTCCACTAAGGGAACCAAGGCTGCCTGCCTGCCTGCCTGTCTGCCTGCTTCAACAATATGTTTCCCGGCAAATTAGCTGCAGGATTTGAAATCCATCTTCATTCTGTCCATTATTAATTAATGTTATTTCTGCTGTTCATTACCAGCTCGTTTCCTTAATCAACAACTCCCAGGAACAAAAACTCTTCAAAGTATTTCCCTCCCCATCAAGAAGCCCACAAGGCCACCCCAGTGTCCCAAGCCCAAGAAAGGCTTTCCCTGCTGACTTTTCCAGATGGGGAAGGCCTCTAAAACCCCTAAACTTGTGGCTGTGGAGTGAGTCCTTGCAACCCTATGGGTTACGTGTCACAAAACGGCTGTGATCTGACAGAAGCAGATCACCAAGACTTTGGTGCATGCTACCGCTGAGTGGCTTCAAACTACTTACCTTTTGGTTAATAGTTGAGCACACCCCTTTTGTAGAGAGACTGGAGAAAGTATGGAGCAGGTCAAATGGACTCTGGCAAGACTGTCAGTCGGCTCTTGTTAGGCCCCCTCTTCTGCCTACCCCTTTACTTAAATAAGCTGTTCTGTTTCCAGCGCGTCTGGTCCAGTGCCACTACCCTGTCTAGAGCTGCTGATTAGGGAATTTCAGTCTTACTTTTCATTTTGTACCTTAAAAAACATCAAGCTTGGCGAGCTCTGGTGGCCTAGTGGCAAGAAGATGTACTGCAGTCCTAGCGGTGCACGGTTCAAATCCACCAGATGCTCTGCTGGAGAAGGAGGAACAATCTCCTCCTGTACCAGTCAGATCTGATTTGACGGTACACACAAAAAATAATAAAATTAAAAAACAAACAAAGAAACAAAAACATCAAGCTTGTTCTGGCAAATATATATATAAGAATTCATGTTACCTGACTTGAAAGGCATAACCTCTACTTCCCCAAGCTACAATCATCAAGACATTGTAGTATTGGCATCAAGATGGACAAACAGATCAAAGGAACAAAATGGGCAGACCAGAAACAGACCTATATATGTCTGGTTGATTGACATTTTACAAAGGTGCAAAGGTACCTTTGGAGAAAGGAGCATTTCGACAAAAGGTGCTGGAACAATCAGATACCATATACAAAAAGATAAACAAACAAATAACAGCACTTTGATCCATATCTCAAATCCTATACAAAATTAAAGTTTTGATGATGAATAAATTATGGAATGTACAAATTTTTTACAAAAATCAAGCTATAACATACAACAAATACTCTAGGCTTTAATATATAAGACTATGAAACTTTACACTTATGTAGCTCCATGATCACCCAGGTCAAGAAACATTCCCAGCACCCATCCTAGATATATTCCTTGTGCTGCCTCCCAGTTGATATCAACCTAAAGATGACCACGAGTCCACCTTTGAATGATATAGTTTTGTTTTCTGTTACTGACATGAAAAACTAAATAATACAATATTATAATACTGCATTATTTTAATAAATACTTACACATAAAGAAATTAATTATTTTAATAAATGCAATATTAAACATTTCTTTTGCTCTGCACCGTTGGTTAAACTCAACTATGGTATCATATATAGCAGTAAGTTTTCTTTTTCATTGTTGTGCAATATTCCATCATATGGCTGGACAAGCAGTCTCTGCCTAGGATGTATTCCAATTATGGCAAACTGCATTTAGGCAATCTAGCCATTTTGAAAAAAAATTTTGTTGTTGTTAATTTCGTTGTTGCTTATTGTACATATCATGTTGCAGCACATTATTTGATCTTTGGGAATTGGCACAAGATTTGATCTTTGGGAATTGGCATCAGCTGATTATGTTAATTCTACAACATTGTAGGGAGCTCTGGTGGCATAGTCTGTAGGGAATTGAAGGTGATGCCTTTCTGGCAGCTTGAATTTAACATTCCCTTGGGAGGAAGAGGAACAATCTCCTTCCATACAATTTTTAGCATCTTGAAACCTCACTAAACCTCAGCTGTGAGTTGGTCCCAACGCAAAAACAGTGATTTATTTTAAGTTACAGCATTGTATATGTTGTTGTTGTGAGGTGCCATTCAGTCAGCTATGACTCATAGTGACCCTATGAATAATGTTTGAACCCTGCCCTATTCTGATCTACTCTTACGAACTCTGTCATGCTCAAGCCCAATGTGATAATCATTGTGTCAATTAATCTTGTTGAGAGTCTTCTTTTTCTCTGACTCTCAACCTTTCTGAATACGTATTTTCTCAAGGACTAGCTTCTCCTGAAACATGTCCAAAGTATATGGAATGAAGTTTTACTATCTTTGCCTCTAAGAAACATTCTAGTTTAACTTTCTCTAAGACAGATTTGATGGTTCTTTTGGAAGTCCATGGAATATTCTATACTCTTTGCCAACACCAAAATTGAAAGACAGTGATTCTTCTTCAATCTTCTTCATTGTCCAACTTTCAGATGCATAGGAAGCAGTTGTAAAGACCATGGTTTGGATCAGGCACAGTTAGTCTTTAAACTGTCATTGTTCTTTAGTACTTTGAAGAGTAAATTTTCTCAATGCAATATGTCTTTTGATTTCTTGACTACTGTTACAAGTGTTGGTTGATCCAAGTAAAATGAAATTGTTGACTATCTTTTCTCCATCTATCATAATGTGGCCTATTGGTCTGCTGATGTGGATCTTTGTTTTCTTGATGTTGAAATGTAACCCATATTAAAGATTGTAGTCTTTGATCTTCTGCAGCACACATTTAAAATCCTCCTCACTCTCGGCAAGCAAGATTGTGTCATCTGTATAAGGCAGGTTGTGGATGAGTCTTCCTCCAGTCCTGACACCACATTCTTCTTTCAGCTTCTTGAATGATTTGCTCAGCACTGGTTGAATGAATATGGAGAAAGGATAAAACTCTGACACACACTTTTCCTGATTTTAAGCCATGCAGTGTTCCCTTGTTCTGTTCAGACAAGTGCTTCTATGTGTAGGTTTCCCACAAACACAATTAAGTGTTCTGGGATTCCCTTTCTTCTCAATGTTAGCCATAATTTGCTATGATTCTCATGGTTAATATAAATATTACTAACAAAAAGATGTAAAAGAAACTCCCAAGCCCTCACAAATGTAAAAAAAGTAAAGGCCAACACCCAAAACTGGGTGCTCATAGTACAGTTTGTCCTAATTAGAGTAAGGTGGAAGCTGGCAACCCTCTGTACTTTCAAACAGAGTCTCTACCTTTTTCTTGTTTTTTTTTTATTGTATCAACAGGAGGTTTTTTTTGTTGTTGTTTTTTGTTGTTTTTTTTTTTTAATGTGACCTGACTTTGTTTTCTCTTCCTCTCACTTTTTTTGGTAGGTGTTATAACACTATCTTCTAATTCCAGTCTGATAAGGGGAAACATTGGGAGGTAGTGGGAGAATTTTAAGTTCCAACACAAATTTCAGAAAGGACCATTAAGAGCAATTGCCTCCTATGACTCAACTAAGCAACTAACTCATAGAAGGTAGAACATTAGGGATCTGGGTTACAAAACTGGGTTGTGGTTTTAAAACTTATCATTGGTTGACTACCCCATGATAGTGAATTAGATAGATTAAGATAGATCACTGTCATCGAGGTAATTCCCATTCTTAGCAACCAGAGTACAACAGAACAAAACATTGCTCAGTCCTGCACTAGCTTTCATTGGCTTATTATTGTTGCTGTTTTGCCAATCCAACGCATGGAGAGTTTCTCATGTTCTTCTTGGCCATCTCCTTCACCAAACGCCATGTCCTCCTTCAGGAATTGTGGCCTCCTGATGATGTGCTGAGAGAAAGCAGAACAGTGTTCTGCTGTAATGGGCAAGGTTTTTACTGGTGTAGAGAGTTGCACTGCCAACCCAAAGGCAGCACCCTTCTGGCAGCTTGAATCCACCAGCTTGTCCATGGGAAGAAGAGGTTTTTTTTAATTTTTGAAAAATTTAATTTCTTTATGATGGGAGTCCAGAGCAAATGTTGCATAGTGGAGTGGACCTGGGGGGAGGGATTGTAAAACAATGAAACAATTTTTCTTTTACTTTTCCAAGAGGGGGAGGGTTGGGAGGGAAGAAAAGTGTAACAATGAGTGAATGGAAATTCCAAGTCTCTGTAAATTTTCATTGAAATGAATAATAAATTAAAAATAACACAAAACAAAAAAGGAAATAAAAAAATGAATTTTTTAAAGTAGACTGCCAAACCTTTCTTTCTAGTTTATCTTAATCTAGAAACACCAATGAATCCTCTTCACCATGGATGACCCTGCTAGTGTTTTCTGCAGATGGCAAACTTCCAGTATTATGGCACTACGTAAGGTACCACAGTATGGTGAACTGGCAGATGGGTGGTAGAATTTGATGGGTTTGTTGTTGTTATATGCCACCAAGTTGGTTATGAATCACAGCAATCCTGCGAGCAATAGAGCAAAATGCTGCCTTGTTGCATGCTGTTCTCACGGTTGCTGAATGTTTGAGTCCATTGTCATAACCACTGTGTCAACACATCTTTGGGCGGGGGGGGGGTGTTTCCCTCTTTTTTAATTGTAATTGAGTTGTCATTAATTCACTGTTGCACATTTTCCTCCCTCCCTCTCCTTTTTCCCCTACCCTATTCCATTTTGTAATACACCTCTTGTTCCAAATTGTTGTCATACATACAATGTCTAATCATGCATTACTCTCTAACAGTTCTTCCCCTCATCTGTTTCAGTGCAGTGTTCATTATCTATCCATTCTTTTTTATTCTTCGCCCATCCTCCCTTGTCAGTCTTATTATACAACAGTGATGTTATGCAGTATTTATCCTTTTGTGATTGAGATATTCCATTCTGCATAATATTTTCCAGTCTCCCCCTGTTGTATAATGTTTTATGAGTTCATGGTTTTTCAGCCCCGCATAACATTCCATTCATTTGTTGACAGGCACTTGGGCTGCTTCTATCTCTTTGCTATTGTGAATAAAGCAGTAATAAACATGGGTACGCATGCATCTGTTTGAGTCATGACTCTGATCTTTAAGGTATATTCCTAGTAGTGGAATTGCTGAGTAAATGGTATTTCTATTTCCAAATTTTTGAGAAAGTGCCAGACCATCTTCCACAGTGGTTGTACCATTTTACATTTCCACCAGCAGTGAATAAGAGTTCCAATTTCTCCACAACCTCACAGCAAACATTTGCTATCTGCTGCCCTGTTGAACTTTGCTATTGTTGCAGGAATGAGATGATATCTCATAGTTGTTTTTATTTGCATATTTCTGAGAGCTAGGCATTTTGAATATTTATTCATGTGTTTGTTTACCATCTGAATTTCTTCTTTGTCAAAGTGTCTATTCACATCTTGGGCCAATTTTGTGATTGGGTTGTTTCACTTTTTCTTGCTGAGATTCTGGAATGGTCTATAAATTTTAGATATGAGTTCTTTATTGGATATGTCATTGCCAAATATTTTTTTACCTTGTCTGTCAATACATCTTGTTGAAGGACTTCCTCTTTTTCTCTGCTCCCTCTACCAAGCGTGATGGATGTCCTTCTCCAGAGGCTGGTCTCTCCTGATAACATGCCCATGTGTGAGTTGAAGTCTCACCATCTCCATTTCTAAAGAGCATGTTAGCTATACTTCTCCCAATGACATATTCACTATTTCTCCCCTTCTTCATTGTTCTTTATCACGGTCCAGATTTCACCTGCATAGTCAGTGGCACCTTAGTCTTCAAAGTGACAGCTTTGTTTTTAAAAACTTTAAAGTACTCTTTTGTAGCAGATTTCTCCAATGTAACATGTCATTTCATTTCTTTTTTTTCTGAAGAACTATGTATTTAAATAGCAACACTTATTTTTTTGCATTTTTTATTATGATTATTAATTTAAATGAAAATTTACAGAAACTTTGGATTTCCATTCATTTATAGTTGCACTTTTCTCCTTGCCCACCCCTCTCCCACTTCCCAGTATGCTCTTGTCTTTGAAAAGTAAAAAGAAAATTCTTTAACTATTTTACATTATCTCCTCCCAGGTCCACCCCACTATGCAGCCTTCACTCTGGACCCCTGTCATTACAATAATACCTAATCACATATCCCTTTAAAATAGTTTTCTCCCTCATCTGTTTCAATGCAGTAAACATTATTTATCCCATCCTTCTCAGTCTTCGCCTTACTCCGAGGTCAGTCATGTTTTACAACAGTGGCACTATTCAGTATTTGTCCTTTTCTGACTGAGATACATCACTTAGCATAATGTCTTCAAGAGTCACCCATTTTGAATAATATTGCATGAGTTCCTTGTCTTTCAATTCAGCATAGTATTCCACTGTGTGAATATACCACAGATTCTCTATCCATTCGTTTGTTGATGGGCACTTGGGTTGGTTCCAGCTCTTTGCTGTTGTGAACAAAGCTGCAATAAGCAGGGGTGTGTATATATCTGTTTCGGTGGCAGTTATGGTCTCTTTGGGGTATATTCCCAGTAGTGGAATTGCTGGGTCAAATGGGATCTCTATTTGCAACTTTTTGAGAAAGCGCCACACTGCCTTCCACAGTGGTTGCACCATTTTACACTTCCACCAACAGTGAAAAAGGGTTCTATTTTCTCCACAACCTCGCCAGCATTTGTTGCTTGCTGTTCTGTTAGATTTTGTTAGTCTTATTGGGGTGAGATAATATCTCATAGTTTTGAGTCATTTCATTTCTTGACTGCTGCTTCCATGGGCATTGAGTGTGAATCTAAGTGAAATGAAATCCCTTGACAACTTCAGGTTTTATATTTCATGATGCAGTTTATTAGTTTAGTTGTGAGAGTTCTTGTCTTGATTTTCAGATGTAACCCATACTGAAGGTGTTGCTCTTTTTCAATAAGTGCTTCAAGTCGTCTTCACTTTCTAGAGCAAGGTTGTGCCATGTGCATAACGCAAGTTGTTGATTAGTCTTCCATCAATCCTGATGCCATATTGTTCTTCATATAGTCCAGCTTCTCAAATGATTTGCTCAGCATTTAAGTTGAATAGGTATGAAGAAAGGATACAGTTTCTACACATACCTGACCTGGTTTTAAACCATTCAGGTTTCCAGTGGGCTCAAATGTGTCAGAGATGATGAAAATGTCATAGGTTAGGACAGAGTTCAAATTTGTCCTTCATAGGGTCACTATGAAACGTACTCGACTCAATGGCACCCAACAACAGCAACAATGTTCCCTTGCTCTGTTCCAGTAGCAGGTTCTTGGTCTATGTATAGGTTTTGTAGGAGCACAATTAAATGTTCTGGAATTCCCATTCTTCTCAATGTCATCCATAAGTTGTTATGATTCACACAGTTGGAAGCTTTTGCATATTCTATAAAAATACAGGTAGACATCTTTCTGGTATTCTTTGCTTTAGTCAAGATCCATGTGACATCATAAAGATATCCCTCATGTCACAATCTCTTCTGAAGCCAGTTTGGATTTTGAGTAGTTCTCTGTTTTTAAAAATTTTAAATTGGTTTGTTTACAAAGTTCATATCCATTGTATTTCACACTTTTCTTCATTCACATTATTTCATACAATCATTCCCATTCATGATGTTTTATAAAATTAATCACAATGGAATACTTTGCAGTACTCGGGAAGAACGATTTTTAAAAAAATGCATAATTTGGGAGAGATTGGAGAACATTATGCTGAATTAACTCAGTCTCATAAGGACAAATACTGTATAAGACCACTATTGTAAAAACAGAAGGATAACTAGCAAAACATGTGTGGGGAGCCAAGGGGAGAAGGAATGGGTACAGAGGGGTGAGGATGGGTAACGGTGAAATCACAGAGTTGCACTATTTTGGTGGGTGGAGGGAAGGAGTAAAGGAAATGGGAAAGATCCGGTGGGGACCTGGAAAGACAGGGTAATGGTGAGCCTGGTCCAATGGCAGTTCTCTCTTGATGTACTGCTACAATGGGAAAGTTACTGTAGTATGACCATCAGACAGGCGTGGGTTAGGATAGTGGATGATGCCTTCAATTCCTGTGCACTGACTCCCAAGTTCCCTGCTTATAACCCTACCACTACCAACCATTGTGCCCTTTCAAGGACTGCTTGGACTCTCTGAGCCCTGCTTTTGCATTGCAACTGTTAAATGGGAGCAGTGATCTTGGCCCTCCCTCCTCATTGAGTGCTTTGCACCTGATGGAATCATGCCTGGGAAAGCAATTTGAGCCGTGTTAGACAAGGTACAAGTGTCAGGCAATGCAGTGTGTTTATCTACAGGAACTGCCATCATCACGTATGTTTTCCCTTTTTGGGCAATGGGTTTTGAGTTTTTCAAGGTCATTTTGCTTTATAGCCTCTTTCCTTAGCAGGCCACATAAATTTGGTGTGTTCAGGAGCAGCAGTGGGCTCAGGGAGGCTTGCCTCATTATCTTTTACTGTATTTCAAACCGGCAGAGCTATCGACAATGGTGATTGTGTTTATGAGGCCCTTGGCTCGTTTCAGGAAGGGCTGTTTGAAAGTTGGTATCCTGTCTCACTAGAACTGGATCCTGTCAGTCTGTGCCCCCAAAGCTTGCCTGAGACATGAGACTCTCTCTTGAGTTAAACAGGACTCCTGGGGTGGCCCAAATGGTCAATGTGCTAGGCTGCTAACAGGAAGATTAGAGGTATTAGTTCATCCAGAGGCACCTCAAAAGAAAGACCTGGTGATCTAAACCCCAAAGCCAGCCATTGAAAACACTATGGGGAGGAGATCCAAGATGGCGGCTGAGGCAGAGACAGCATGGTGAGCTGCGGGAGCAGCAAACCACTTAAAACAGGGCCATTATGGCCTCCTACAGACTTCAGCTTATTGATAATTGAACACTTAAACAGCTGATGACTGGCCCTCAGTGAAGATTAAGGCTCAACAACAGGAATTCAAGGATTCCCGAGGAGGAATGGGTGAGTCTCGTGGCTCCCAACCCCCTTCCGCAGAGCCCGCATCACGCCGCACAGCCGCAGCAGCTCCATGAGGCTTCCACAGCCAGAATCAATGGATTCCCTCACCCAGGATGGATGCTGGGCACTGGTGCTCCTCAAGACTGGTACAGTGAAGCCACCACAGTGCCTCAAGGTGGATTTGTTCTGGAGAGAATTCTTGGAGCCAGGATGGTGGCAGTGGGGGAAGTGGGCGCCTTCTGGCCACCTGCACAAGAGGGGCCGCGCAGCTGCCGAGTGCCCGTGTGGTGGGGTGGGGGGGCACACCCCCAATGGCCACCCGTGCTGAGGGGGGCTGCGTGCCCCCTGCCAGCTGCTCACACTGGGGGGGGGTGCACGCTCCACTGGCCGCCTGCGTAGGAGGTGGGGGATGGGATGCATGCCCGCCATCTGCAG
>NW_006399960.1:4084607-4102900 GCF_000299155.1 Elephantulus edwardii | reverse complement strand
GGCATCCAATTCCCAAATCAATAAGACAGTTGGTTTAATTACTATTGGAAAATGCTTGTCTTTCCTCTGTAGCATCTGGTCCCCACTGGACCCTCATCATTTCCTTCACCTGCTCCCCCCAATGACCAAACTGTGCAGCTTTGCAACTGCATCCTGGCCCATCCTCACCCTTCTGCCCCCAACCCTCACCTCCTTGTACCCCCAATATGTTTTTTCCCAATAAAAGAAAAGAAAAAGAAGAAAACACTATGGATAGGGTGCTCTGGTGGCCTAGTGGCAAGAAACTGCACTGCAATCCCAGAGGTCTATGTTTCAAATCCACCAGATGCTCTGCTGCAGAAGCAATCTCCTCCTGTACCTGTCAGATCCGATTTGATGGTACACACACACAAAGTAATAAAATTTTTAAAAAATAAAAAGACCCCAACCATTAAAAACAACAACAATAAACCACTATGGAGACCAGTTCTATGCAGATACATGTGAAGTTGACATAAATCAGGACTGACTCAAAGACAGCTCGTCTGGCTGCTTTTCAACTTTTCAGCTGGGTTAAATTCTACTCATTGCTGTCAAGTCAGAACCAACTAATGGCTGACCCTTCAGCAAGTTTTCAGAGACAGTAAATATCATGGAAGGAGATTGCTCTTTCTTCTGTGAAGCAGCTGGCAGCACAACTCCTGACCCACGAGGCCACCAGAGCTCTCTGGTGGGTTAAACTTGTTGTGTGCTCTTGAGTCAGGACCAACCCACAGCTGACCCTCCTGCAGGTTTTCAGAGGCAGTAAATCACACAGAAGGAGATTGCCCATCTTTTCCCCACAGAGCAGCTGGTAGATTCGAAATGTGTACTTTTAGGATTGCAATGCAGCCTCTTACCACTAGGCCACTAGAGCTCCCTTGGGTTAAACTAGGGATTATTAATCCATGAACCGTGGATGGGCTTCTAGAGCCTTCATGTTCTAGTGAAAAATTCTTCATGAAAAAGGCCTATGAATATATGCTATCTGAGGGGCGCTCTGGTGGCTTAATGGTAAGAAGTTGCACTGAAAATCCAAAGGCACAAAGTTCAAATTCACCAATAGCTCCATGGGAGGAAGATGGGCAGTCTCCTCCCATGTGATTTACTGCCTCTGAAAACCCACTGGAGGGTCAGCTATGAGTTATTTCTGACTTGATGGTACATAACGGCAACATACACTACCTCAACACAAAGCTCAAAGGAACTCTCAAACTCATTGCTGTCAAGTTGGAAGCAACTCATAGTTGAGCCTCCAGTTGGTTTTTGGAGGTTGTAAGTTGCACAGGAGACCTACCTTTCCCCCACAGAGCTGCTGGTGGACTCAAATTGCAAGAGGTGCAGCCTTGGGCCACCAGAGCTTGCCATATGAATGCAAGCCCCTATTTTTCTGGGAACAGAGACCCTCAGTTTCCTTGTTGAGTACCATCATGTCTAACCGACCCATAGCTGACCCTCCAGTTGGTTTTCAGAGGCAGTTTAATTGCACAGGAGGAGATTGCCAATCCTTTTTTCCCTCGGAGAAGCTGGTGGATTCGAACTGTGTGCCTTTAGGATTGCAGCACAGTTTCTCACCATCACCACTAGGCCAGAGCTACCTTAGATTCATGGGGGGAAATCTCCAGGACACTAGAAGACTACTTTTACAGTCTCTAAGCTTTCAGAGCTAGGCGGTAGCTGTGAGGCTGCAGTTCTAGTTATCAGCAAGAAGCTACTCTTGTTAAGAACTAAGGCAATGCCATAAACATATTTCATCCAGTTTTTCTCAGTCTTACCCCCACCCCAATGCCAGCCTCATTTACGGCATTGAAATCTATGAGGGAGAGAATAATCTAAAAGTATTATATTTTAGGGCATTATTTTTATCGTAGGAGTATGCAATGAGGGTTGTAGAGTGGATTATATTTGGGGCTAGGGGGTGGGGTTTGGGGAGGTGCGGGGGGGGGATTGTGTACCAATGAGGGAGTTTTTCTTTTGCTTTTCAAGGAGAGGAGCAAATGGGGGGGGGGGGGGGGGGGGGTTTGTGCGGGGAGAAGGGTGCAACAATGAATGAATGGAATCCCAAAATCTCTGTAGATGTTCATTGAAATGAAAAATAAACAACCTAAATTTTTTTAAAAAAAAAAGAACTAAGGCAAACTGTCAGAGGTTCTGGATCTCCTTCCCCTACTCCCCAGACATGCAGGCAGTATCAGCAGGGGTGTGTGAGGACATGCCCCTGTTGGACTAGCAGCCCTTCTAGCCGGCTAGATTTGAGTGTGGGCACTTTGTGACAGGCTGACAGTGTGTTCTAGTCAAAAGAGAGTTTGGGAGACAAATGGAAGGTGCTCACATTCCTGTGCTATGTGTTCAAAGGTGGACCTATCTGGAAGGCACTGTACAAAACAAAACCCCAACCTGTTGCTTTCTGGTCAGTTCTGACTCACGGCAATCCTACGCTTGAGTTGAGTTGAATGGTTTTGTAGGGTTTTCTTGGTCATCATCTTCATGGAAGGGAGAGCTGGTCGTGGTGTGGTAAGGAGTTGTGCTGCCAACCCAAAACAACATGGTTCAAATCCACCAGTTGCTCTGTGAGAGAAAGAAGGGCAATCCTCTTTGCTATTTACAGCCTCTGAAAACCCACTGGTGGGGCAGCTCTAAGTTGGTTCATGGAAGCAGATGGCCAAGGAGTTCTTCCATGGTTCCAGTGGGTTGGTTCAAACTACCAACCGTTAGGTTAATAGTCCAGCACAATCCATTTGTGTCACAGGAGTTGAGAATTCAGGGTTATTCGGGGAATTTTGACTCAATAGACCTTGAAAACACAACAGCTCCAATGGAACTGTCCTAGTTGTGACTGCTCTCCCATTTTATTTTTATAAACGTGATGCTAATGACATGAGGGGAAATGTGGACCTAGACAAATGATTTCTCAGTAGTTCATTTGCTGAGAATTCTCTATCAGGGGCCACCCAGATTTAATCCTTAATAAAGAGGACTGGATAGAGGGACTTTGGTCCTTGGAGTTGTTGGGGGGGGGGGTGTGTCCCTGTTCACAGTGCAGGCATGTGAATATAGAACTGAGAGAAGGGATTTCTGTGCTGAATAACATTAGAGAGATTGCGCCAATCAAGTGTGCATAACTGATCCTGCACGGAGATGCTTCCCTGTTACTGGTTTTGAGCAGGAAGAATTTTATCCTGAAATGAATAGATTTTTCCTCTTCAGGAACTGCTCCATCCCTCCCCCATGGGGGGGGGGGCTTTGGAAATGGGGCATTTTGCATTGTCACAATGACTAGAGGGGGGAACTGGTGCCTACATTTAGTGGGCAGGGGACTACAGACACTTAACATCCTACCTACAATGGAGATTTTTGTCCAGGCCCAAATACCAATAGTGCTCCCATTGACAAGCAGGGCTGCTAGCTGCAAGGATCGTTGCAGGTGTCCTTTCTAAAGAACCAATTGGTTCATTAGAGACTGAGGATCGTTTTTCAAGGTGACCCTTGGGGGCGGGGACTATTCTGAGTAAGAGAGCTGATGAAGCGCTCTGAAGTCCAAGGAGCCCGGGGGAGGGGACACCCACGCCCCACACTGGGGCTGCTTCAGAGTGGAGCACAGGTCACAGGGGAGGGGAGGGTGATACCAGGACCTCTTCCAACCCAGTTACCTCACACGAAGAGGGAGAGGAAAAGGGGCTAGCAGTTTATTGTGCGATTGTCCTGCACCCTCCCCCGCAGCTGAGTGAGACCCCTGGAAAGGGTGCCCAAGACTTGGAATCAGACAAAATCAAGGAGTTGCCCTGAGAAAAAGCCAGAGGGGACCTTGCAAAGGTCAGACAGGCCATGTCTAGACAGAAAAATCCCTGCCTGATTCTGCTCTGCTGGCTCCTTCAGTTCTTGGTGAGAGCGTGGGTTTGGCCTCTGGCTGATTCCCTGTGGGAGGTTGGGGTCCACGAATGACAGGGCCTCTTTTTGCAGGCTTTGAGAACTGCTTCTAGAACGTGGGTCCCAGTCACCCACAGTATGTGGGAGGAACCAGGGCGCCCTGAGGGCTTCAGAGCTATCCACAAAAGAGGATCTTATGTGCCTCAGCCAGCTTGGCAGGGCCAGGCCTAGGGACTTTACAAATAGGTATTGAGGTCAACACTCAGCCGATGTTGTGTCTTCTGCTAATCAGTGGTTTGTAAGATAAAGCTGGGAGATGACAGTGGTAGGGACAGAGCTGCCAGGCAGGCCGGCAGCCTGCCCGCCCACAGCGGGGAGAGGGAGCTTACACCTCACATGGGCTGGGGGAAGGGACTGGGCCCGGCTGCTGACATTTTTACAAAACAAATAAGTGTGGGGCAGAGCTGGTGACCTCAGTGTGGTGGAAAAAGATGGTCAGTAGTGTGTCTGCCGGAAATGGCGTGTTTCTCAGCCCACCTGTTAGGAAGCGGAAAAGGAGCTGTTGACTAATAAAATCACAGCAAACTGGTATGGGGCGTTTACTGCTGGCCTGGCACGAAACAGTGAGGTTTTTACGTGTTCTTGCAGTTAATCCTCAAAGCAATCCCCCATGGAAGGCTCAATTAGTTCCCATTTTAGAGATGAGGAAACTGAGGTAGAGGTATTTATTTACTTCTGGGTTTTACAGCTAAGAAGTGCTGGAAATCTCATGGAGCAACTAGGTCAACTGGCACAACTTAGTTCACAAAGATAATGTTCTACAATCAAGTTTGTGAATAGTATCCTGGATCTTGAATGCTTGTGAGTGGTGACCTAACGGCCCACAAGAACTATATAGCATTCTGTAGCCTGAGACCTCACATCCTTTGGGCATACTGTTAGGAGAGGGACGCCATGCTTGGAAGTATGGAGGGTTGGCAAAAGAAAGGAAGACCCTCAACCAGATGGCTTGACACAGTGACTGCAACAATGGGTTCAAGTGTGTCAGAGAAGGTGAGGATGGCACAAGATAGGACAAAGTTCAGATCTGTTGTTCATAGGGTCACTATGAGTTGTGCTCAGTTCAAAGACGCTTAACAATATAACAAGCCTGAGACCAGAAGAACTATATGGTACCCAGCTGCCATCAGTGACCATGCTGACCAGGAACACAGGAGAAGGTCCTGATTATAATGGGAGAAAAATAATGAGCAAAACTCAGATTCATAAAAAGAGACAAGACTGATTGGACTGACAGTTGTTGTTGTGTGCCGTTCAGTCAGAATCAACTCAAAGCTGACCAGGTTTTCAGAGGCTAACAATCTGCGTTATGCAGATGACACAACCCTGCTTGCTGAAACTGAGGAGGACCCGAAGCGCTGGCTGCAGAGGGTCAAGGACTGCAGCCTTCAATATGGATTGAGACTCAATATTAAGAAGACAAAGATTCTCACCACTGGACCAATTAGGAGCATCAGCATGGATGGTGAAGAGATTGAGATTGTTCACAGCTTTAGTTTGCTTGGCTCCACAGTCAATACTCTCAGCACCAGTAGCCAGGAAATTAAAAGATGTATTGCAATGGGAAAGTCTGCTATTAGGGACCTCTCCAGAGTACTGAAGAGCAATGGAGTCTCTCTGGAGACCAAGGTGTGTCTGATACAGGCCATGCATCAGAGAGTTGGACAATGACCAAGGAGGATTGAAGGAGAATTGATGCCTTTGAGTTGTGGTGCTGGAGAAGAGTATTGAGGTTACCATGGACTGGTAGGAAAACAAACAGATTCATCCTGGAAAGGGTCAAACCGGGCGGCTCCTTGGAGGCAAGGATTCTGAGGCTCCGTCTAACTTACTTTGGACATGTAGTGAGGAGAGACCTGGTCCTTGGAGAGGGACACCATGTTTGGTAGGGTGGAGGGACAGTGCAGGAGGGGAAGACCCTCTATGAGGTGGATTGATTCAGTAATGGGATGGGTGTATTGGAGACAGTGTGACTGGCACAGGACAGAGCAGAATTTAGGCCTGTTGTACATAGGGTCACTATGAGTCACAAGCAACTCAATGGCACATAACAACAACAACAACATAAGTCTGTAAACTACACAGGAAGAGATTGCCCATCTTTGTAACTCAGAGCAGCTGGTGAATTCAAACTCTATACTTTTGGGTTAGTAGCACAACTGCTTACCATTAAGCCACCAGACTGGAGGAATTCTTGGGACTATCATCCTAAGACCCCCTTTTAACGTGCAAGTGCAGTTATTCTCTGAGATCACTTTTTAGTAAAATAATAGAGTGCCTTAAAAAAATAAGTAATAATACTCATGAGAAATATGTTCCTTTAAATAATACAAAATCAAATGGTCAACATTTACCTTAAGGTTGCAGGGAGACTGGAGGGATGGAAAAGAGAAATCAGGGTGAAAATGGGGAGAGTACTGATAGCAACCAATTCATGGAACAATTTGTGCATAAGTTGTTAAATGGGAATCTAATGTGCTCTGCAAATGTTCACTTCAAACATAATAAAGTGTTAAAAACCAAATGAATGAGGGGGGGAGGTAGAAAAAAAGTGGTAGGGAAGGGATTTGAACTTTGGCAGTCTGTCCCCAGAGCTTATATAGTGAACACTCAGAACAGCTGCCTGGAGCTCCTACACTGGTTCTGTGTGTGTTTATGGGTACATGTGTGTTTGTGTTGGCCTGTGTTCCGGTTATTGCTCATTCACTTCAAAACACCGTGACTTCAAACAACAACCTTTCTTTTTTATGATCTCTCCCTGTTCCACTGGCTGGTTGCCTCATTTAGGTAGTTCTCCCTCTTGGGAGGTGGCCAGGGCTCATGTTGTTGTCATCAGGGCCTGAGGCTGAAGTCCAACAGAAAGAATCTTCACGATATGTCTGTTCGTTGATGTTGGCTCTCAGCTGAATATCCCAGTATTAGTTGGGCTTCCCCACAGCATGGAGGCAAACTTCTAAGCCAGCTTCCTTTCCTGAGAGAAAAAGTCTTAGAAGTCACATAGTGATCATTGTCCCAACTCCACCCAGATTCAAGTGGAGAGCCTGTAGTTCCCAACTCTTGCTGACAAGAGCGACAACTCTCAGACGACCACATGGGAACCTGAGCTTTTTGTAGCCATCTCTGGAAAACGCCATCTGTCACAGCAATTTTTCTTTCTTTTATTTTGTCATCTTTTAAAGGGCTTCAGTGCTCTATGACTTAAACACAAATTCATTCTATAGTCCAAGACGCTAAGTGAGTACAGACCCAGAGTCTTGCCTAATAGCCTCCATTCTTGTTCCCTTGCCAGGAGCCAGACACTAACTGGGAGCTGGGGTTGTACATGAAGCCAGGGAAGACAGTGAAAACAAACACTTCTGAACCAACATGTGCTTTGAAGCCACTGTCAGCCATGAGAAGAAGATTCCCTTCAAACATGCCATGTCCTGCTCTTTCCGTGCTGCCACAGTGGTGCGCATGAATGTCCTGGCTAACACTCTCAAGAACATCAACAATGCCAAGAAGAGAGGCAAGCACCAGGTTATCAGGCTATGCTTCTAAGTCACACTTTGGTTCCTGACAGTAATGAGGAAGCATGGTTACACTGGTGAATTTGAAATCACTGATGATCACAGAGTGGGGGGAAATTGTTGTCAACCTCACAGGCAGGTTAAATAAGTGTGGCGTTATCAGCCCCAGGTTTGATGTGCAGCTCAAAGATCTAGAAAAGGGGCAGAATAATTTGCTCCTGACCCATCAGTTTGGTTTCAGTGTACTGACAACCTCAGCTGGCATCACGGACCATGAGGAAGCAAGACGAAAACACAGAGGAGGAAAAATCCTGGGATTCTTTTTCTAGGGATATAGTTGCTGTTGATTGCCTTCCGGTCGAGCATGACTCACAGGGCCCCCATGAACAAAAGGCCTCTACAACTCTTGACATTTATCAAAGTTCATAAAGGGATATAATACACAGTGCAAAGAAATGCCTCAATGGACCAAACCAAACAAAAACCAAACAACAAAAAACCCCCACACACCACGTCCTGAAGAATTGCTTCTTTCCTGTTTTGGAGCTGCACTTTGAGTTAACCTTCATCTCACACAGGGAGACAGGGGGATTTTTCAGGCTTTGAAAAGCCCATCTACATAAAAGAGTCTCTCCTCTTTCCTTATGCAGGAACCCTGACAACATAGTATGGTACAGGTCAGCAGAAAGGCAGTCTCCTATAAAGATTTACAGCTTTAGAAACCCCACGGATGCTCTCACTTTGAGTTGGAACAAACTCCATTCAAAGCTTCAGGCTTAGTGTTGAGTTTTCCTTATGTGGGCTTGCCCTTCCCTACCTTACACGAGACGAGTCTCCTTCAGATTAGGACACCAGAACCCACAGGAGCTTCCTGAACGCCTCTTCCAGGTGGAGTTCTGGAGCGCTTGCAGCTCCTTCTCCCCACCCCCTCACCCCCGCCGCCTATTCTGGCAGCAGATGAGGCAAATGAGATTGCTTTGATCAGATTAACTGGTGGTCTCCCAGAATGAACCGGGAGGGGTCAGTCACGTTGGGCATGAGGTTGGGGGCGGACAAGCTTCTTCAGATGGGTGGGAGCAAAGTATTTGTCAGTGTGGAGGTGGAGGAGGAGGTAGCCCCTGGCCTGGCCCAAGAGGGATTTCGGCCTTTTGACGCCCCTCAGGCCTTGTGAGCTAGCTTCTCACAGAAAGCCCGGAGCCTGGTTCCTATGCCTGCACAGTCCAGGGCTTGCTCTGTCAACCCTTGGTAGCAGGAACGCGCTAGAGCGGAAAAGCACCCTCAAGGCCGCCACCTGAAGCCCAGCCCACTGCTCGGGCCCTCCCTCCGCCCTGGCCTTTGTTTCCGCCGCGCATGAATCCAGGCTCGCTGGGCCCGCGATGCAGTTTTTGTTTTGCTATATTCTTTCCATTGTCCTGATGTGAATAATTTAAACTGACACAGAAAGGGTACTCCTTGCCACAAGAGGACGGCTGTCAACTCCCCCCCGTCCCCCAACATGCCCACACCCTGGCCAGGAGTCCATTTGTGTGTCATCTCTGGGACACAGTTCTCCTGCATTTTTCTCTTTCGGTTTCTCATTTCCCTTCTTTATTTGCTTCCACTCTATCTGCTGTTTGCATATCTGAGGGAGAGCTTCCTTGACCATCTCTTTTTGTCATCAGCAGGCAGCACTTTCCATACTCTCTTGGGATTGAGTGGGGAAGTGAGATGACTGTGCCAGAGAGGTTTAATTCTCCATCCCCACTCCCCAGCAAGGCTATGAATTGTCAGAAAATAAGAGGTATAAGCTTGAAGTTTCGAGAATGCAGGGGCTGTTTGCTGATTTTGGGTCACAGGTCCTTCTTCTGTCCACTAAGTTCAGGAGTACACACTTGATCTCTCTTAGTTTTGGTCTGTCTTGAACCAGGAAGCAGGTTTTCTATGTCAGGAAAGGGCCTCACCGGGACTTCCTGAACGTTCTTGCCTCCAGCCCCACGGCCCAGCAGTGTTCAAAGGAGCACTGATAGAAATAGAATGGTAGCCACATATGTAATTTCCAATGCTCAGGTAGCCATATTATTGTTGCTGTTGTGTTCCATGGAGTCACTTGTGACTCATAGCTCTGAACTCTGCCCTGTCCTGAGGCAGTTTCACTGCCTCCAACACACTTACCCCCTTTACTCCAGTTACTGTGTCACTCCATCTCATCTGAGGTCCATCCTTTCTGACCGTCCATCCTTTCAAGCATAATGTCCTTCTCCAAAGACTAGTCCCTCTTGGCCACATGCCCAAAGTATGTGAGATGGAGCTTCAAAATCCTTGCCTCCAAGGAGCAGCCTGATTTCACCCTCTCTAGCATAAACCTGTTTGTTCTCTTGGCAGTCCATGGTATGCTCAATACTCTTCTCTAGCATCACAATTCAAAGGTATCAATTCTTCTTCTGTTATCTTTGCTCACTGTCTAGGTCTTTGAAGTGTAGCAAGTAAAAGACTATGGCCCAAAACAGGCACACCTTAGTGTTCAGACTGACATCACTGTTCTTCAACACTTTTGAGAGGTCCCTGCCAGCAGCTTTCCCCAGAACAATTCGTCTTTTGACTTCATGGTTGCTGGTAGCCATATTGTTGTTGTTGTTATATGCTGTCGAATCACTCGCGACTCATAGCGACACAATGTATCCCTAAACCCTGCTCTGTCCTGTGCCAATTGCACTGTCTCTGACACACTCACCCTGATTACCCCAGTCACTGAATCAATCCACCTCATGGAGGGCCTTCCCCTTCTGCGCTGTCCTTCCACCCCTCCCAAGTATGATGTCCCTCTCCAAGGACTGGTCCCTCCTTACGTGTCCAAAGTATGTCAGATGAAGCTTCAGAATCCTTGCCTTCAAGGAAGAGCACTGTTTAAACCTCTCCAGGATGAACCTGTTTGTTTTCTTAGCAGTTCATGGTATATTCAATACTGTTCTCCAAGACCCCAGCTCAAAAGCATCGATTCTCCTTCTATCCTCCCTAGTCATTGTCCAACTCTCTGACGCATAACAAGTGATTGTAAAGACCATGGCCTGTATCAGATGCACCTTAGTCTTTAGAGTGACACCATTACTATATTAGAAAAGTTAAAAGAAACAGGTGAAATGAATCTTATTGATATATTTTCTTTCACCCTGTTGGTGCCAAACAGCATCATGTCAACAAGTAATCAAGACAAAGTTTTAATCATATCTCTCATATTCTTTCTCTGGAATAATAGTCATATATGTCTACTGAGATCTTGCAATGGGGCTAACCCAAACAGAGATGGTAGTGAAGTGTGAGAGACCCAGCTATCAGATTGGACAGCATAGACCAAGTTTAATCAAGCCTGGGGGCCAGAAGCGCCACAGCTGCTGCCTCTAGGTGACGTGGGGGAACTTCTCACGGAGTCATTATTCTCCCATCACCATCACCAGCAGGTAGCGTCACTAATGCTGTGGCCACACTCTCCTCTGCTGCCTGCTTTCAGTCCACCTGACGCGCTCGCAGTGTGGGGTAATTGCTGACCCAGATTTGGTTTTGGGGGGTTCTCTGAGGGTGCAGTTTCCAGATGTTTTCACCGGGCCTCCCAGCTGGGGCCTTGCCTCCGAGGTGCTTGCTCTCCCCACCCCCCCCCCCCCCCCCCCGCCAGCCCGAGTTTCCAGGCACCCCTCTGGCCTTCCCCTTCTATATATAGTGCTCTGTGGGGACAGCTGGCCATCTGATGACTCATCATCAATCACTGTGGATGAGACCCTGAGCATTTATTCGTGGGGCGCTTTTGGGCAGCTTCTGAACTCCGAGTAAGGCCTGGCTTTGGGGGGTTGTCTTGAAGAGCCACAGGGAGGGAGGAGGTTTGATTATCACTAGCTCCCCAGCAGAAGCAAAGGAGGCCTTTGGTGGGCTCGGGGTGAGCTCGTGAGCAAGGAGGAAACAAGGCCTGGGTTGACTGTGAGCAGCCGGCTCAAGGAGCCCACAGGTCTCACCTTTCAGCTGTGTATCAAGGACTAATCACTGGCTTTGGGGTGGCTAGCTTCCCTCCGTGGTGGCTACACCATCCCAGGCAAGTCCCTTCCTTTGAGCTCCCCGCGCTTTCTTTGTGCAATGGGCTTACCATCAGCGTGGCTGTCTCATTCCGAGGACTAAATGAGGTGACATTTGCAAGGCGCCTACCCACAGTAACCTTTACGATGGCCCAGCCACCGAGCTGTGGTTCCTGTGTGACTAGATCTGCTTCCCCAGAAGCAGCCCTTGAGAAAAGGATGGGTGTGGAAGGCACTTACTATGGAAGTGACCCAGGAGACACCATGGGGGGGGGGGTGTGAGCAGATGATGTGGATTTCAGACCAAAGCCCTCAAGGGGAACTTCTCCTGATCCCAAAGGCAAGTTATGGAAGATGAGTTAGACCTCACTCTCTGTCTGGACTCCAGGCAAAGGAGCTGAGCTGACATAGGAAGCCAGCTTCTTCATTCCTCAGGCCACTGACTACCCTGGGAACAGGGACAGAAAATTCCAGATACTTCTGGCATTCTGAGGGTGATGGCAAAGCCACTTCAGCTGGCCGGAGGGCAGGTCTCCAGGGAGAGGCACTCGTGCAGGTACAATGGGGACTTTGGAGCTCAGAGAGGAGGAACCTGAGGATGTGTGGTTGTCTCATCATAGCGTCCCCCACTCCCTGCTGCTCACAGGCACTCCCCTAGTCTGGGCAGCAACCCTCACTCCAGCAGAGAAGCCAGTCTGTCAGAAGAAGGGGCTGTGCTCAGGAGAAGAAACGCTGCCCTACTGTCTTACCACACCAGCCAGAGCCCAACCTCTGGGGCACCAGGCAGTGATCACGGCCAGTGAGGCCCAGCTACTGCTCCTCCCTGGGCTAGGGGTGGCTGGCTCTGGGCTTCCACAAATGCAGTTGCCAATACTGCCGAAACCTAGGAGTAACTCCGGAAGTTCCTTTCTGTGAGGCAGCCTCCTCCTTGCCTTGAGTGGCCAGGTCTTCTCATGTTCCCCTGGGCCCCCATTCCCCAGGTTTCTAGTTCCCTCCGGCTCTGCCTGCCTCCTTTCTCAGGCTCTCTTCTCTTCTTTCCCTGTGGCTTCCTCCAGTGCCTTCTCCACCTTTCTGGACTTTGAGCAGACTTGACCGGAAGGTTTCTGGGTACATCTTTGTGCAAGCACCTGGCTCCTTTCACAAACCACACCGTATTTCTCTTCCCTATACCAGAGTGGGAGTGGGGGGCTGGAGCCCTGGATGCCATCCTTCCTGATTTTCCAGTTACCAGCATGACGCCTTTATTTTCCACAGTGAGGAATTCAGAGTGCGAATGATTTTACCACTGTTGTGTTCTGGGTGCAGCTGGGTTTCTAGTTATCACAGGGTTAGGAATTTAACTTCCTGGCTTTTCCATTCCAATAGCGTTTTCCTCTTCTCCACCCCCTCCCAGTCTTCCCCTCCCCCCACCTCCTGCCTCCGCTTGTTTCTCCCTTCCCCCTTCCTTCCCCCTCCACCTCTCCCTTCCCCTTTCCTCCTTCTACCACTCCCCCCTTCCTCCCTTCTTTCCTTCCTTTCTTCTCCCTTTCCCCTTACGTTCGCTCTCTCCTTTCCCCCCCTACATACACAGTTTTTCTGTCCTGGGATGCCAGTGACACAGGCAGGGCACCCATGCACACTTACAGGGACCCAGGGCCACGTCTTGTCTTCTGTCTCCCACCTTGCCTGGCCTCTTCATTACCACACCAGCCACTGTGACTTTTTTCCGCACTAAAAACCAAAACAAACCCTTCCCTCTCCCAAAAAACATCCCCCCAACTACTTAACCCAGGACACCCACTTGATACTTAGTAACAATTGAATTGGAAAAGAAGGTTTAAAGGGTCATTAAGAGAAAAAGTAACTGCCTTTGAAAAAATTGCTGGCATTCTATTAACTCTTTGGAAATCAGAGTGTTGTATTGTCTTAGTGCAAACATTTTTCCTTCCCGCTGCTCCTTTGTTTTTCCTGCAGTCCTTCAGCTTTTGTTTGCAGTCACTCTCAGCTCACCGTGGACCTGTTCCTTCAGGGCCTCTTGAGAGAAGGCTTTTAGCTGAGGAACTCACTGTGCTCATCCGACTGGACTCTCACCAGAGTTCTGACACCGAACTGGACACACGTTGAGTGGTTTTCTCAATGTGCCTGCCCTCAGCATGGCCTTCGCTTTTCCCTGCGCACAAACTCTCTGGCCCTTAAGTTCAGCTTCTTAGCATATGCAGCTGAGGTCAATGCTGAGGGGGCACCCACACTTCAGGGGTGGTTCACTTTCCACAAAGGGAGGAATCTCTGTAGAGGCCAACAGCCTTACCTTGCTGGCAGCTTTGCAAATGTTTGCCATTCATCACAGAGGGGAGGGGTGGCTGGGGACAGGATGATCAGTGTGGACAGTCACTGTTACCATGTTATTGTTAACTGTCATCTAGTTGACTGGACACACAGTGACACCATGCACAGTGAGATAGGACCATTGTGATCAGGGAGTTTTCATTTGCTGATTCTTTGAAGTAGGTTTCCAGGTCTTTCTTCCTAGTCTGTCTCAGTCTGGAAAGTCTACTGAAAACTGTCCATCCTCACAGCATCACACCAACCACTGGTGACAAACAAGTTAAGGGTGCACACCAAGTGCATTGTGCAGAAATCCGGACTGGGTGACCTGCATGGCAGGCCGGAATTTTACCATTGAACCACCACTATAAACCTATACCAAACCAAAGCTCACTATTGTGTTGTCAAGTCCATTCTGACTCATTACAAACATACAACAGGGGTACTGCAGTTACTATTTCTTCTGCAGAAGAAACAAGTCTATAATTTAGCAACTTAAGCAACCATGTTACTACAGTAACCGTCCTATGGGCCTCCAGTCTGGACAGGGTATGACAGTAGTTGATTTCTCTTCACTATGCCTGGGGGTAGGGAGCGCTGGTGGCCTAGTGGCAAGAAGCTGTGCCGAAATCCCAAAGGCATGAAGTTCGAGGCCACTGGCTACTCTGCAGGAGAAGAATGGGCAATCTGCTCCTGTGTGATTAACTGCCTCTGAAAACCTGCCAGAGAGTCAGCTATGGGTTGGTTCGAAGGTAAGCAACAACAACATGCCTGGGAGCTTAATTGGGAAGACTTGAAGGGATTAGGGGCTGGAGTACTCTACAGGCTCCTCCGTTCACATATCGGCTACCTGGACTGGAGAACTGAAAGGCTGGACTGAGCTGGGATTGTCAATCCAAGCACCTCTCTGTGACCAACCCATGTATTTCCTCACAGCCTGGCTGCCTCAGGATAGTCAGTGTTCTTATTTGACAGCCACTTAGGGATCCAAAGGTAAGCGTTTCAGAAAAAAAAGAAAGGCAGAATCTACATGGACTTGTTATGTCCTTTACCCATCATACTCCAGGTTGAAGCAGCCAAAAGCCATGCAGATTTTAGGGTAGAAGAAACACTAGCCATTCCCACTGGGAGAGGACCAAACATGGAAAGCCATGCTTGGTCAGGGCTTTCCTTTTTCATTCAACAGAATTTGTTTTGCACACCTACCTAAATTGGGTGATGTGTAGGGATTTAGTGGTGAACAGGTTAGCTGGTGTCTCTGCCTGCATGTAGCCTGTATTCTGTAAAGAAGACAAACATTATGTAAACACTTGGATGTATCATTACAGATGGTATAGTGGGTGTGAAAATGAGCCCCGAGAAACGGCAACAACAAACAACAACCCCACAAAACCAGCTGCCATAGAGTCCATGGTAACTCCATGTGTGTATGAGTAGAACTGCCATCCTTAGAGTTCAGTGGCTGATTTTCAACATCAATCCTTCCTTTCCTCTCAGGTCCCTCCAGGTGAAGCAGAAGCTGGGACCTTTTGGTTAGCAGCCCTGAATGTGTTAATTATTCGCAGCACCAAAGGATGGTGACTTTACAACCATGAGTGAACAAAGTAAAAAAACCCAAAGAAACAAAACAAAACCTACCTTCCAGGAACTTCCAGTCTAGGGGCTGCTGTTGTAACTGTATCGTGCAAAAAGCCCAAGTGTTGCTTTTTAACAATAATGAGTAGATTTTTTTGTTTTTTTTCAAAACCCACTTCCAGATGGCGTAGGGAGGAGGAGCGCTTCCTGAGCGAGTTGCCAAGGGAAGCTCCCGAGGTAGGTGGATTAGATAACATAGACCCACAGCGCTCTATTACGTGCTGGCTGTCAACCACCGCTGTCCTGCAAATCATCCACAGACTAGCTGCATTGTCACCCTGGGGGAGCCACTAAGGGGGTCTAGGAGGGCCCATCACCAAGATAGAAGGACAGGTGGATGTCTCCCTGCAGGCTCTGGCAAAGGAGAGGCATCTGCCTCTTGAAGGAAGATGGCAGGGGCTTGTTGAAGACAGGAAATAGAGGGACTTGGACCAGGGGAGACCACTGTCCGGCACTTCAGCTGGGTAACCTGACTCAGGACATGAGGCTCCCTCTGTTAGTGGCACGCCTATGATCTGGAGCCTGGACTTCGGACACCAGAGCGCTCTTACATTGCTTACATGTCTCGTCATTTCCCCTTTTATTCCTCTAGCATTCTTTTTTAAAATGATTTTGTTTTATACTGGTTTATTTACAAAGCTCGGCTAGCAAAGCTCATTATAACATCTCCCTGTCTCAATTCTGCTAAAGGAAAGGCACTCTGTTCTTCCTAAAAGCATTCTCAAAGGGCTTTTTTCCTGAACATGGGCCACAGTCCTGAGGACCAAACCTCCAGAAAATGAGAAGTAACAGGAGGAAGCACTTGGGGGCCCGGCCCTGCATTTCCACCTGGGAGGTTACTTTTTTTTTTTTTAAATTATTTTTGTGTGAGTGTACCGTCAAATCAGATCTGACTGGTACAGGAGGAGATTGTCCCTCCTTCCCCGGCAGAGCATCTGGTGGATTCGAACCGTGTGCCTCTGGGATTGTAGTTGCAGCTCCTTACCCCTAGGGCTCCCAAGGTTACTTTTTTGAGAGACACACTTCTCCATTGACCACGAAGGCGCTGCAGGGAGGGCACGTGAGGGAAGCTGGCATGAGAGGGTGAATCAGCCCTGAGGGTCTGGACCTCAAAACTGCCACAGCCACTCTGCTCTGCAGTCCCTGCTCTGATCACCCTTGGGGTTCTCCTGCTGCGTTCCTGTGGACAATGTGTCTTTGTGCCCCATCCTGAGAGGGGTGTCTATGCTTTCTAGATTTTGCGGAAATAGTTCGGGAATGGGCAAAGGGAAAATAAAGCCAAGAACCTGGAGCCTGGATTTTTTGGCATATGATTTATGATTTACTGTTCTTCAGCTTGATGCCCTCTCAAGCTAGGATTTCTCATCTCCTCAAGCCCGTGCCATCTTTAAGCCCCACTACTTGAGGGGTGACCTTAAGAATGTTCCAGCCTCAGGAAGTCCAGGTGCTTAGTCCAGATTGGCCACTTCCTAGTTCTGACAATGTCTTTGCTGCTAATGGCATATCGGGGGGTGGGGGTGCACCCTGCCCCTACCCCTGACCCCATGATTCTATAGGATAATGTTGTCAGAGACTTTCCTGGGATGACTCACAAGAGACACATACTTACTGTTGTGGCAGGGGTTTTCTTGTGATTCTAAAAACAGATTAATTTGTGAGGAGGAAGGGTGAGATAACATTTTCCCCAGATAGAAATTTAGGGGCACATTGCAGTTAATGAGGCCTTCTGAAGCAGTGAGAGCCAGAAGAGCAGGTTAAGACACTTCTTCTTATTAGAATGGTGGGGAGCGTCCTCTGCCTTGTGGTTAATTCCGGTCGCTTCTCTGCTTCAGCTTCCCGACTTCCTCTGGTAAGCCTGTGTGGATTAACCTGTCACACTCTGTCAGTCCCGATGCAGGCAGCTCTCTGTGTCCAGGTCCTGGTGGCATTATATTATCTCCAGCTTTTGAGTTGCAGTATTTATTTTCCATCGAAAATTAGACCAGCAGCTCCACCAAGGTGGGGGTCGGATTTCTTGCGTTGATGCGTTTCCCATCCTCTCGTATCTAATTTACGATCTATTTGTGGGCCATGCCCGCCAAAAGTTGGCAAGCCCTCAGCCAAGCCGCTGTGAACTCCTCAGGGAGCAGTGGAGTGACCCCTTTTTGCCCTTCCCTTTCTCCACCAACGCCACCTTACCCCTTACAAAGAGCTCTACCTCGGGTGACACTAGGGGGGGGGAGAGAGAGAGAGAGTGTGTGTGTGCGATTGTGTGTGTATGCACACACGTGCACATGTACTGGAAATAAGATGGAAATGAGGCAGGGGCAAGGATCGAGGGCTCCTATAGACCAAATCCATTTTACATGTTATTTTCATTTGTGATGCTAACTCTGTTTTCTAGGAATTGCCTTCTGTCTTGGTTACCGAGTGCTGCTTTAACACAAATACCACAAGTGGGTGGCTTTAAAGAAAAAAAAAATTGATTGCTTCGCAGTTGTGGAAGCAAGGGCTCCAAATCTAGACATTGGTTCTGTGCGGAGGTTTATTCCTTGTTCGTAGCCCTGGCCCTTCCTTGCTGCTTGCAAATGTTTCTTCATGTGATGCCTGTCTTTTCTCTGTCTGTGTGTCTGTTTGGTTCTATTTATAAGATACTACTCAAAGGGAATTACATTTAGGACCCACCCTGCTTATATATCATCACTGAGTTTAAAAACCTAGTGGTAGTGGCCTAGTGGCAAGACGCTGCACTGCAATCCCAGAGGTGGTGGTGGTGGTGTTATGTGCCGTCGAGTCGCTTGCAACTCATAGCGACCCTATGTACAACAGCCCTAAACTCTGCTCTGTCCTGTGCCAATCGCACTGTCTCTGACACTCCCATCCC
>NW_006399960.1:4007980-4083777 GCF_000299155.1 Elephantulus edwardii | reverse complement strand
AGGATGCATCCCTGGCATATGCCCTTCCCAATTTTGAACCATGCAGTGTTCCCTTGCTCTGTTCTGACGACTGCCTCCTGGTCCAAGTATAAGTTTTGCATTAGAACGATCAAGTGTTCTGGGATTCCCATACTTCTCAGAGTCAGCCATAGTTTGTTATGATCTACACAGTCAAATGCCTTTAGTCAAATGCCAGTCAAACACAGATAGACATTCCTCTGGTATTCCACACACACACACTTTAAAAAAATTCCTAGCCTGCAAGGAGAAACTTGGTTTTACCTTCTCCAAGACAGACTTATCTGTTTTCTTGGCTGTCCATAGTATGCACAAGACTCTTCTCCAGCACCACAACTCAAAGGCATCGATTCTTTTCCTGTCATCCTTAGTCATAGTCCAGCTCTCAGATGCACAACAAATAATTGTGAAGACCGTGGCCTGGATCAGGCACACCTTAGTCTCTAGATTGATATCACTGCTTCTCAGTACTCTGGAAAGGTCCCTGACAGCAGATTTTCCCAGTGCAATTCACCTTTTGATTTCCTGACTGTTGTTGCCGAGAGTGTTGACTGTGGAAGTGAGCAAACTGTAATTGTTAACAACCTCAATCTCTTTTCCATCTATCACAGTGCTGCCAATTGGCCCAGTGGTGAGAATCTTTGTCTTCTTGATGTTGAATTTTAATCCATATTGAAGACTACATTCTTTGACCCTCTGCAGTAAATGCTTCAGGTCCTCACCAGTTTTGATGAGCAAGTTTGTGTGATCTGCATAACGCAGGTTGTGGATGAGTCTTCTTGCAATTCTGATGCCACATTTCTCCTCATGAAGCCCAGCCTCCCAAATGATCTGTTCTGCATATAGATTGAAAAGGTATAGAGACTGGACGCATCCCTGACATACACCTTTTCTGATTTTGAACCATGCATTGTTTCCTTGCTCTGTATCTACTCGGTAGAAGGGCTAAAACCAATTAAGACTGATGATGTCTCATGACAAGAGTGTGGCATGATCTGGAACCCTCATACATTGCTGGCAGGAGTGTAAAATGGCACAGCCCTTTCGAAAACAGTTGAATAAAGGGAAACACATTCCTACCTACAACTCAGCAGTTCCACTCTTGGATTCTGCGTATTAGTTACTAGGGGCTGCTGTAACAAAGCAACACCAAGCAGGTGGTATATAAGAATAGAATTGGATTGTCTCAGGATTGTGGAGTCTGGAAGGCTGAATTCAGGGTATCAGCAGAGCCATATTCTCTCTGAAGACTTTAGGGACAGATCTTTTTTTAGCAGTCCTCAGCGTTCCATGGCTTACAAGTGAGATCATGACACTGTGATCACATGACTGTCTTCTCATGTATCTCTCTGGGCCCCTCCTTCTCTTTTATAAGGAAACCACTCACACTGGATTAGTTGGGACTCACTCTACTCCAGTATGATTTCATGTTAACATCTTCACAAACCTTATTTCCAAACCAGATAATGTTCACAGTCAACTATGGGTTAAGCCATACATTCTGGGATACACAATTCCATCCATAATAGGTACTTACACAGTGGAAGCAAATCCCTATGTCCACACAAAGACTTCTGCGTATGTATTCTTATCTGCTATATGTATAGTAATTCCAAAGGGAAATGTCCCAGATGTTTATCACCTGACAAGTTGATAAACTGCAGCACATCTCTACAAGGGACCACTACTACTCAGCAACGTAAAGGCATAAGTCATTGATATTCAAGAGGCTGGTCTATATGAGGAGAAGTGTGGCATCAGGATTGGAGAAAGATTCATCAACAACCTGCTTTATGCAGATCACACAATCTTGTTGCTGAAACTGAGGAGGACCTGAAGCACTTGTT
Organism: Elephantulus edwardii; assembly: GCF_000299155.1. Classification (NCBI taxonomy): domain Eukaryota; kingdom Metazoa; phylum Chordata; class Mammalia; order Macroscelidea; family Macroscelididae; genus Elephantulus; species Elephantulus edwardii. The sequence continues at coordinate 4,081,912 of NW_006399960.1, read as the reverse complement.
GCAGAAGATCAAAGAATGTAGTCTTCAATATGGATTAAAGCTCAACATCAAGAAGACAAAGATTCTCACCACTGGGCCAATTGGCAGCACTGTGATAGATGGAAAAGAGATTGAGGTTGTTAACAATTACAGTTTGCTCGCTTCCACAGTCAACACTCTCGGCAACAACAGTCAGGAAATCAAAAGGTGAATTGCACTGGGAAAATCTGCTGTCAGGGACCTTTCCAGAGTACTGAGAAGCAGTGCTATCAGTCTAGAGACTGAGGTGTGCCTGATCCAGGCCACGGTCTTCACAATTATTTGTTGTGCATCTGAGAGCTGGACTATGACTAAGGATGACAGGAAAAGAATCGATGCCTTTGAGTTGTGGTGCTGGAGAAGAGTCTTGTGCATACTATGGACAGCCAAGAAAACAGATAAGTCTGTCTTGGAGAAGGTAAAACCAAGTTTCTCCTTGCAGGCCAAGACTTTGAAGCTCCATCTCACATACTTTGAGCATGTGTCCAGGAGGGACCAATTCTTGGAGAATGACATCATGCTCAGAAAGGTGGAGAGACAGCACATTGATACAGTAACTAGGGCAATGGGGGTAGGTGTATCAAAATCAGTGAGACTGGCTCAGGGCAGTCAGAGATGTTGTACATAGGGTTGCTGTGAGTCGCAGATGACTTGCGGTCACATAATAACAACACCATTCTTACCAAGAGGGATGGGTCTCATAGACACCATGTTGAGCAAGAGGGGAAGATACACACTGTATGATTCTATTTATCTGAAGTTCCATCAAGTTGCTTCTGACTCATTGTGGCCCTCCACTGGGTTTCCGAGGCTGTAAATGGCAATTAGAGGGAGACTGGCCATCTTTTCCTGTGGAGCCACTGGTGGATTTGAACTGCTGGAGCTGCACAGTGCTTGGATTAGCAGTGCAACTCCTTACAGACTACACCACCAAAGCTCCCTATTTGAAGTTTTAGCTGCAATAGCTGCTAGCCACACGTAGTGATTCAAATGAAAAAGAAAGATGCTGGAAAATTCAGTCCCCTGGCTGCACTAGCCACATTTCAAATGCTCAACAGCTGTGTGTTTGGCAGATCTAGAACATTACGGATTTTGCAGAAAGTTGCATTGGACAAGGCTGCCCTATTTCTCGGTCTTGGTGGTGTACGAAGCCAATGAGATGTCGACAAAATCTGCATCTTTCCACTGCGAGTGAACTTTGCTTTGATGCATACAACACACTGGGAAGAAAATGCGCGCTCCAGGTGAGTGGGAGCACTGGTGAAATCACAGCTTGCCCTAAGAGGAGAGAGGGTGCTGTTTGGAGGTCATACCCAAGGAAACTTCCAGAAGCTGGGCAAGATTGTGAAGGGGGAGGGGCCTCTCTAGGGGAGAGACCCCTCAGGGTCATTTATGCCCTGGGAAAGTTAAGGACTGCTCTGGCCTCCCCAGTGGTGTGGGTCAAGCGGACTTGAGGAGGAAAAGCTGCCCCTGTGCCAGGAAGCCTCCCCCACTCATGCCTGCAGGCTCTCCTGGCAGAGATTGCTCCGTTCCCCCCTCATCGCTGCCTCTCTCTCTCGCTCTTCTGGTGTGAGGGTTTTACAATAACAGCATTGTAACCACTTTGAAAAAACCAATAAAAAGGCGGTGACAAAAGAATAGCGAGCCTGCTGGAAATTGCGCACAGCAGCGAGGGGCTGGGCCTTTTGCCGCTGCGTGTTTAATAGTGCTCCCGGGCTGCGGGCTGCAAAGACGCACGTGTTTATTTGGGCGATGTGCTGTCGCTTAAATAATGAAGCTCACATAAGCATTCAGATGCACGCAGGGAGTCCTTACTCCCACTGCCGCTCTAGTCTTCTTATCCAACTGGGGTCAGTGAAGGGAGGGGGTTGTTTTTCCTCATCACACAGGGCTGGTCAGCCTTAGAGCCTGCAGCTGCGGGGGGTGGGACACACTCTCATTCATTTCTTCATTTCTTCCTCAGCAGCAATGGGTGGGTCACCCCGCCATGGGCTTCCTGCGTCGGGTCATCTAGCCTGCTTCAGTGACCAGATTCTAGAAAACTCCTTTGTGACTTTTGTCTTGGGTCAGCACTGGTGGCGAGTCCTGCCCATTGAGTCCCAGGCCTCTATGGCATGGACCCTAGCTCTGTCTGCTTCAAAGAGAAGCCCAAAGCCCTTTCTATATCGATTAATTCTCCCCTTAAAAAATATCACTTCAGATTCGCAGAAAAGTTGCATAAATATCACAAAGCATTGTAATGTACCCTTCACTCAGATTCTTTACAAGTTCCCATTTTACCTATTTGCTATATTATCTTTCTCTAGATAGATACAGATGTGTGGGTGTGGATGTATGTGTGGTAGCCTCTGCATATTCACCTTGCATGTGTCTAGGTGTTGGTTGCTGTTAAGTTGATAATAACACCTGGTGAGTTCAAGGACAATAGAACAAAACGTGGCCGCAGTCCTGTGGCAGCCTCACTATCATCATGTTCCCATCCATCTCTCGGAGGGTCTCTGTTACCCTCACCGGCCCTCTGCCTCACCCAACGTGATGTCCCCTTCTAGGGATTGTTACTTCCTGGTTATGTGTCCAACGCAAGGACATTATTCTGCTGTGAGCCATGAGGGTTTCATTGGCAAAATTTTGGAAGTAAGTACATCATCAAGCCTTTCTTCCTCATCTGTCCTTGTCTGAAAGCTTCTCTGAGACGTGTCTACCATGGGAGACCCTGCTGGTATTTGAAATACTTGTAGCATAGCGTCCAGCGTCACACAGCAACCTGTATGACAATACGACGAACTGATACATGGGGGGGGGGGTGATCAACTTTGAGAATAAGTTACAGGCGTGATGCCTCTTAACCTCTGCTACTTCTTCTAAAACATGAGCATTATTTTAGATAACTACTGTACAATTAACAAAATCAAGAAATGAGCATTGCTGTAATACTATTTATCTTTTCTACTTAAAAAAAACAAAATAAAACAAAACACACAAAACCTCACTGTTGTTGAGTCACTTAGAACTCATAGTGACCCCACAGGACAGAGCGGATGTCCCTCTAGAGTGTCCAAGGCTGTTAATCTTACTGGGGTCAGACTGCCTCATCTTTCTCCTGAAGTGCAGCTGGTGGGTTCAAAGTCTTGACCTTTTGGTTAGCATCTCAACACTTAAACTACCAAGTCACCAGGGTTTCTATCTAATCCACAGACTTTTGTATTTCTTTAATTCTTTAATTGTCCTGCTGTTCTCTTTTACTGAAAAAACAAACAAAACAACCTCAAACAAACCCAAACCAACCCCCCCCCCCAAAAAAAAACCCCAATAAACAACCAAACCAACCACAAACACAAACATTTCTTTTCTGGTCTGAGATCCGATTCAGGATCATATGCTGCATTTTGCTGTCGTGTCTCTTTAGTCTCTTTTAATCTGGAACAGTGCCTGGGCCTTTGCTTTTTTTGCTTTTTTGACCCTGATATTTATAAACTGTACAGGCCAGTAGTGTTGTGGCATGGCCCTCGTCTTGAGCTTGTCTGCTTTCCCTTGCCATCAGATTCAGGTGATGCAGTTTTGGCAAGGTTCTCGGAGTAGTGATATTGTGTGCTGCTCAGTGCATTGTCTCAGGAGGCATGCAGTGCTGGTCTGTTAACGTTAGAGTTTGGCTACTGTGAGGTCTGCCAGGTTTCTCCGTTGTGAAGGGACCATTCTTTCATAATGAATAGGTACCTTGTGAGAACCCAGGAAACCAGCTGATTCTGACTCATGGTAACCCCGCATGTGCCAGAGCAGAACTGCATCCCACAGGGTTTCCAAGGACTGCTATTTTGGAAGCAGATCTCCACGCTTTGCTTCCAAGGTGCCTCTGGATGGATTTGAACTGCCAACTCGGCAACTGGCAAGCGCTCAACTATTTGTGCCAGAGCCCTTGCTATTTTGAGAATTTCCTTCACTAGTAAAGGCCCCTGGGTAACACAAATGGCTCCCATTAGCCTACTAATCTAAGGGAGCACTGATGGCCTAGCAGTAAGAATCTGCACCGCAATCCTGCAGGCACACAGTTCAAATCCACTAGCGACTCTGAGGAAGAAGGATAGGCAATCTCTTCTCATATGATTTACTACTTCTACAAACCCACTGGAGGGTCACTTGGTTCCGACTTGATGGTACACAGCAGCAAACAACTAAGCTAAATGCTAGTGGTTCAAACTTATCCAACAGTGCCATGGAAGAAAGGCCTGGCGTTCTGTTTCTATAGAGATTGCAGCCAAGCAAATCCTGTGGAGCAGTTCAACTATGTAACACAAGCAGTTGCTGTGAGTCAGAATCAACTCAACAGTAACTCGTGTGGTTTTCTGGCTCACCAGAAGCCATGGTGAGCACAGTATAGGCCTAATGGCTCCTCATTTGCATTCATTCCTAACTCCCTTTCTTGTGGTTGTTGTTGTGTACCATGGAGTCAGAACTGACCCGTAACTGACCATCCAGTGGGTTTTCAGAGCCAGTAAATCACACGAGAGGAGATTGCCCATCCTTTTCCCACATAGTGGCTGGTGGATTTGAACCACAAGCCTTTGAGATTGCAGTGCAGTTTCTTAACACTAGGTCACCAGAATGCCCTTTCCATTAGATAGGCCTAAACCTTTCCTAAGAAGGCTTCGTAGTTTTGTCAGAGGACAAAGAAAGTTCTAGAACTCAGAGACCTTTCACCGGTTGACACCCCTATAACCTCTCTTCCTAACACAGAAGTCAGAACCACAATAGATGGTGTTCCCTACCTTTCAGGTGACACCATATCCTGAAATATTGCACCTTGGTGGTGTAATAGGTTAAAAGTTGAGCTGCTAACTGAGAAGTGGCCAAATTTGAGCCCATCCATCAGCCCCATGGGAAAAAGGTGGGCAGTTTCCTCCTGTGAAGATTTATAGCCTCAGAAAACTAGTGGAGGGTCACCACGAGTTCGAGTTGGCTTGACGAGTGGGTTTGGTTGGGCTGGGTCACAGGTGACAAGCCTGAAGCCTGGAGGAGTTAATCCACAGTAGGTGCACCTCACTAGGGTTTTCTGAATTTGCTTGGTGATTCCCTGGACTGCTCCAGAGCTGGGATTTACCTTCCCGTGGAGCCATTGAATGATGCGGGATAGTGTTGTGACTGTAAGCATTCTCATGTCATGGTTATAGCTGTTATCCCCTAGAGCAAAGAGACACTCAGAAAGAGAGTTGTTGAGTGCTGTCGAGTCTGAACCGACCCATAGCTGATCCTCCAGTGGGTTTTCAAAGGCAGTTAATTGCATGGGAGGAGACTGCCCATCTTTCTTCTGCTGAGCAGTTGCTGGATTCAAACTTTGTACCTTTGGGTTGCCAGTGCTACTCTTTACCACTAAGCCACTTGCTAGTGTAGAAAGAGAGTGAAGAGTGAATCTCACTCCCAGCCTGTAACCCATTGCCATCAAGTTAAAAAAAAAAGTGAAAAGAAAGAGGTCAATGTGACGCACAGGCCCAATTTTGGATGAGAGCAAGTCAGTACTTTTATTTTTAAATGCTCCAACAATATGTATTGTCATTCGATGTCATCATCAAGTCAATTCCAACTCATGATGACCCCATGTGTGCAGAGCAGAACCGTTCCCCAGGGTTTTTCCAAAGCTGTGATCTTTCCAAAGCAGATCACCAGGCCTGTCTTCCGAGGTCCCTCTGAATGGGTTTAAATCACTGACCTTTTGCCTCCTAGTCACATGTTAACCATTTGCACCACCCAAGAGTCTTGTGAACTATATTTACAAACACCTTCTCCAACTCCTCAGCAAAAACAAACAAAAGCAACCAAATCCATTGCCGTGGGATTGATTCTGACTTATGTTGTGATTACACGCCATCAAGTTGGAAGAGACTGACCCTGTAGTGCATTTTCAGAGGAAGTAAATTGCACAGGAAGAGATCTCCCATCTTTTTCCTGTGAAGCCGCCGGTGGGATCAAACCGCATGCCTGTAGGTTGACAGCACAATTCCTTATCATTAAGCCACCAGGGTTCCCTTCTGACTTATAGTGACCCTGAAGAATGGAGGAGAATTGCCACCTAGATTTCCACAGCTGTAAATCTTTATAGGCTCAGACTGCCTTACCATTCTCCCACAAGGTAGCTGGTGGGTTCAACCCACAGACCATTCATTTAGCACCCCAATACTTAGTCCACTGTACAAGCAGAACTCCTAAACCATATCCAACTCCCACCCCCAAAATGGAATCCATTCTGACTCACGGAGAGCCTCCTTTGTGACCCAGGTTTCTGAGGCTATGAAATCTTTCTAGAAGACCAGCCATTGTTCTCCTGTGGAATGGCTGGTATGTTGAACAACCTTTTGGTTACCGCCCTGACATGTTACACACTATGCTACCAGGGCTGCTTAAGCTATGTCTTCTTGTTGTATACCATCCAGTAGGAACTGATCAGTAGCTGGTCCACCAGTGGGCTTTCGGAGACAGTAAATTGCAGGGGAGGAGACTGCCCATCTTCCTCCTGTAGAGCAGCTGGTTGATTTGAACTGCGTGCCTTTGCATTGGCAGTGCAACTCCTTACCATTTAGCCACCAGAGTTCTACTAAATCATATCTAGGTTTACCAAACAAACAAATCCCAGAATCATAGTAGAAACAAAATCCCTGAAGAGTTTACAATGAGCATTTAAAACATGTATGGAAACTCAATGGGTGGAGGTAGGGGAGCAGAGGGGTGAGAATGGGTAGAGGCGGATCTACGGGGTTGCACAGTTTGGTGAGTGGAGGGAGCAGGGCAAAGAAAGGGGAAGGATCTGGATGACAAGATAGAGTAATGATGAGCAAGGTCCAATGGCGATTAATTTTATAAAACATAATACATGACATGAAAATGTATGAAACACAATGTGAGTGAAAAATAGTGAGAAACACAATGTATACAAACTTTGTAAGCAAACCAATAAAAAAAAATTGAATATTTTAATCGCCATACTCCCAACCATGCTGTATGTTGTGTGGATTCTTATGTGTGAGTGCATACACACACAAATGACTGTGCTCAGAGGTATAGAGACAAACTATGCGAATCATTTCAGAATCTATTTAAACTATTGCTATTGTCAAGCTCGGCACGATAAAGTCATGGCATATATGAGCTACGCCTTGAAGCTAGAGCTAAGAAAGCCAAGACTCGTTCTCCTGGAGGGCTGCCTGGAATACCAGAATCGCCAACACACTCCCATCAGCCAGAACACACAGAAAGTACACTTGAACTAATGCTGCAAACCTGACGGAGACATACTTCATAGTTAATCTGGTTACTCGGGGTTTATTTCACAGTCAGAAATTCTTATGATGGAAGGGGCTCCTGCTGGCTTCTCCCAGACACATGACTGAATTAATGAATGAATGAATTCAACTTACCAGAGCAGATTTAAACTGCTTACAGAAACAAAATCTGGTCATTTTTCTTCCTTCCATTTTCTTTTAAAAGATAAATATGAGCCTCATATGGATGCTGTAAGAGTCATTAATCCTTGATAACTGACTGTTTTATCTTTTGATTAAAAAAAGCAGAATGACTGACAGCATGCTTGCAATGAGAGGCTTATTAACAAGCTGAGTTCAGATGGGACCTGGCAAATAAACACCCAGCATTCCAGTAACCAGGCAGCACTAACACCTCGTGCTCCAGGGCTTAAAATGCAAGGGACAGGTAAACCTGCCTTGTCTTGCTGAAGCAGCAGAAAGCTCTTAAGTTGGTTGTTGGTTTGTGGTTTGGGTTGTTTGTTTTTTTTTCCCAAATGAGCGCTTTCTGCACTACTACTTGGCTGTCAAATTTTAATGGGTGCTTGTTAACAGGGTCTCAGAAATATTGTGAAGTATTTGACCATCAGCAGCTTTCCGGCCTGCTCTTGGGGTTAACTGTGGGGGATTTTAATAGGCACCTTAACAATCTAGGCTGCTTACCTTGGTTCTGGAGATCCCAGACACTTGCATGGGTGCAGGGTAATGCAGGGGGTGTGGGAGGTGAGAGTGGAGGACGAATGGAGGTGAGCTGGGGGTCTGAAACTCCTGGAGCTCACTGGATGAGCTGCCCCTGGTGGCACTTCTCTCTGCATCCCTGCTAGACAATCAGAAGATTGTGGATCCAGTCCACCCAAAGGCACCTCAGAAGAAAGGCCTGGTGATGTACTCCTGAAAAAACCCAGCCATTGAAAATCTTCTGGAGAGCACGGGTCAGAAGCTGATGATATTTGAAGGCAACTGCTTCTAGTTACCAGGTGGTGGAGGGTTGGAGGGGTGATTCTTTCTCTCCTTTCCTCCCCCTCTTCCCCCCTTCCTCTACTTTCCTTCTTCCCCCCTTCCCGCTTTTTGTGTCTTTGCCTTCTTCCTTCCTCCTCTTCTTCCCTCCCAGTCCTCTTGCCTCCTCCCCTCCTCTCCCTCTCTAGGCCTTCCTCCCCCTCACCATCCTGGCCTCCTTTTTTTATCATTTCCCCTCCTGTTTCCATCTCCTCCCCCTGTTCCTCCTTCCCCCTTCTTCCTCCACCTCGCACCCCCCATTCTCCCTCCTCCACTCCTCTTCCTTTCACTTCCTTCCCCCCTCCCCCCTTCTTCCCCTTTCTCTCTCCCTCCTCTGCCTTTCCTGCCTGATGCTCAGTCCAAGATTTAAGAGGATCCAAATATCTTATGTTGAGTGTTGCTAGTAAAATGCCACTTCTCTGCATGGCATTCGCAGTCAGACTCCAGCTTGCTTGCCTGCCGTCGCCCAGTCTTTAAACAGAGGGTGTTCATTTGTGAAGGCAATCAGCTCTTCCACCAGAAGGAAACCTCAGGCTCCTGGGCCCCTGACACCCAGGCACGACATTAAGGCCTCTGTGTGCTTGCCTGGCTGGCCTGGAAGGACAGGAGAGCAGTCTCAGCATGCTCTGCCATCACCAGGTGACAAAGCTGGGCATTTCAGGGTTGGATGGAAGGAGGGCCTAACCCGAGGGAGGAGGCAGCCATCAACAGTGTGCCCAGCCGCAGGCTCAGAGCCTGCGTCCCCGGAGAGCAGCTCCAACTCAGGCCACTGGGCCCTGTTCTGAGCCATTCCAAAACGAAATGCCCTCCCTCTCTTCAGAGGAGAACACCTATTGTCAACGAAGATCGCGAAATCAGGTTCCCCAGAGGGAGACCAGAGTTACCCCGGCAGAGGAGGTGTGTGTGCGCACGCTCACGCGCGTGTTGTGGAGTGTGCCCGCGCACACTCGGGTCCCTGGAGAGAAGCAATGAATGCATGGGAGGGGGCCGGAGAGCAACGCGCTGCCCAGAGCCGCCAGGCACCACCGGCACTCAGAGGAGGCAGGAGTGCTTTGCCAGTGGAAAGCTTATTTTACCCAGCAGGACCAAAAATCCAATTAAAGAAAGAATGAGGGAAATGTGAAGTCTGGACTGAGCTCTGGCACCTCCCCGGCCAGCTTCCTTGGCAGAGACCTCCGCGGAGGGGAAGACCCGGTGACAGCGATGGGGATGGCCGCACCGAGAGGCTCCCACGCGACCTAGCCAAACACTGGGGCTGCTGCTAGCAGCCAGGCCCTCCTGCCCGGCAGCCCAGCAGCGGCAAGGCCTCCTGGGGGACCCACTGGTGGTCCTGGGTGGTGTGGAGCGCCGGGCCGCCTGCCCAAGGAGAGCCTGCTTGCCTGGCAGCGCCGTGAGCACCATCCCAGGCCCAGCTCCTGGGGCCATTTGAACCACCCACCCGCCCAAGCCTATTGACATCGGTGAGAATCGCACAGGCAGATTAAAGGCAGCATATGGCCCCCCAACTGGAAGCCAGCGGAGCTGAACCAACACTGGCAAATTGTGTTCAAACCGCATTGAGAATCCTGGCAACTGCACCTGGCATGGGGAGCAGCCGGCGACCTGCATACAAAGGGAGTTTTATACACAAGGGGCTAGAGCAGCATTGCCACCTCCACCCCCCCACCCCCACCAGCTACCCACTCCCTCCCAGCCCCTCCCTCTTCCAAATCTGGGCAGTAGTTGTGGGAGGGTGGAAGCTATTTGCCCAGGTTTCTGAACCTGGAGAAAGGAGGCCCTGAAGGCAGGCTCATATTTGGAGCTTCAAAGCTGGGACTGGTTTATTAGAAATCCTCTCCCCAATTTAGCGCTCGCTACCTTTTGCCTGGTGCCCCTAGTTATGGGAATACAGAGGAAACCGCAGGGGACTGCAGCAGGCTTATAGCCTTCCACAGCTGATCTGTAACAAGAGGTGACCGAGGGAGCTTCCCAATACCAGGGTGACATACAGGTTCCAGTCTACCCCATCTCCCTCCAGCCTTTCCTTCTAAGTAAAAATCAGGAGTGAGGGGGTTTGTTTGTCACCTGAACAAATAGGAAAACCTTATGTAATTGGGGTATAGAAACAATTGAGTGTGATGGAATTGGGTGCAGGGAGCCCAGCAATCAATTAACCTGCAATTAACCAACTGAACCAGGTGGGGGCGGTGTTCATAAAGTCAGCCTATAAAACGAACTGGGCTCTTTTGGTGGTACTGAGGATAATTGAACAGGCTGCGTGGCGAAATCTATCGAACTTACTCAAACCTACTGCTGAGTTGATTCTGACCCATACTGGCCATCTGTGGTGTTTCTGAGACTGTACATTTTGTGGAAGGGGGTCTTTTCCCGTCTGAGCAGCTGGTGGATTCAAACCACTGACCTTTTGGCTACCAGTCTGACACATTGCATACTATGTCACTAGACCTACTTCTGGCAAACATAAGGGGGTGTGAAATGGTGGTTGTGGTGCTTGGGGTGGAGTAGAAATGAGAGAACATTATTTCCAGGCTCATCCTGGTGGATGCTTCTTCCCAATTCAATCATTAAACACACTCTCTTGTCCCTGCATTCTTCTGGTTGGTGTTGGGGGAGGGGGAATCCAGGGAAGAGAAAATAAAAACTCCTCAAACAGCATGACTTCTACACACCAGAGAGGCTGTGGAAGGGGGCCATGGCTTGGCCTGCTTCCTGGAATTTGCAGGGATACATCCTGAAAGTGACCTGCGACCTTCCGTTGCCACCCTCCACCCACGTGGTACCCCTTTCCTCTCTAGCCATGCAAAGGCAGCTTCAAGGGAAGGCCATGGCCTGCTGAATTTTTGCGGTGACCTTTGAGGGGCTGTAACAGCAAGCTCCTGGGGAGAGGAGAGCAGAGTTTTCTCTCATCAGGAGGAGGGGACTGGGAGTGTTACTGTACCAGGCCCCTTAGATGAAGGGTAACAACTCAGACTTGCTGGCAATCATGAGGCTGATGCAGGGCCAGGCAGCATTTCATTTTGCTGAATGTAAGGCCATGAATCAGAGTCAAGTTCAGGGCAGCTCTCTATTTGTCTATCTCGGATAGAGGGAGAGCTCAAAGGCTGTTGGATTTGGTGCCCATGGGTTTTAAAGAAACGGCGGGTGTCTTGTGACCTTGGCTTAGATCTCAGAATCATCCCTTGGCTTAGGAGAGGCTGCCATTTTGAAAGATGAGCCATGTTTGTGAGATACGTTTTGCTTTCCCTGGACTGTGTGACATATGCAGTCATGACATACCTATGTCAGGATAGAGGATGTTCTAGATAGGCCTGCCTCAAAAAATGATGCTCATCAATGTCAAGTAGGAACCAACTCATAGCTGATCCTCCGTGGGGTTTCTTAGACGTATATCACATGGAGGAAATGGTGCATCTTTCTCCCGAGGAGTGCTGGTGAATTCAAGTGTGCAGAGAAGTAAGGCCTTTGGGTTAGCAGTGCAATTCACTAAGGACTTTGCCACCAGAATTTCCTCCATACGCCCGCCCCCCTCCCCACTCTGCTACAGGTCTTCAGGAGAGGTTAATCTGGTTTACTTATGTGGAGAGTGATTCTATGAGGCTAAGAACTTGACCACATTCACTCCGTGACAATGAGTGGGGCTGACTCTTGCCTCAGGTCTCTGGGACAGGACATGGTCACCTGTGAAGGCCTTTCTTCTCTGCCTGCTCTTCCCCTCCAGCTGGCCAGGAAGGAAAACTGGTACTTGGAAGGAAGTCAGGTTTTTTTTTTTTTTTTTTTTTTTTTTTTGCTTGATCTCATTCCTGACCTCTCTTTTAATCCCTGATCTTTAGTGTATCCAGGAGGATGGGGCCAGAGCTCAGGAACTGGCAAGGATGGGTGGGCCTGCGAAAGGCTAGAACTTCCACAGACCTGCTTAATAACAGTGGGTCAGAGTTCTGCACTGTGTCTCCAGGAGAAGTCTTCATGCTAGAATGTTCTCTTCCTTTGGAAAATGCACTCCTGCCTGGGAGGCCCCCTCCCACAGGGAAACTGAGCTTGGCCTGTGACCTGCCTTCAACAGCTAAAATAGCTGCTGCTTGGGGGCAACCCATTTTCTCTACTGTTTTGAAAATGAATGCACATTTGGTCCTACACATACTTTGTAGTTATAGTAATAGTTCATGAACTGAGCAGTACAGACTAGCTGTGTGGAAATAACGGCCCTCCATTCTTCATACTCTCTTGCATTCGGCTGCTTGTGTAGTTCCTTGTCCCAGGGACTCAAGGTTTGACCGTCTGATTTGCTTTGGTCAGTGAGACACTAGCAAAAGTGATGGTTTGAAAAGTGCTTGTCCTTCTCCCATCTCTTGTTGCTCTTGACAACCTTACACCTGCCTGCAGGTGGATAAGCCTGGGCTAGCCTGCTGGAGTATGTGACCCAGTCACCACATTGACAAGCAGCATCACCAACCAGACACAAATGAGCAAGCAGTGGCCAGACCACTTAGCAGTTGACCAGAGTGTTGGTGAATGAGCCCAGATGAATCCAGTAGAAGAGTCGTCCAGTTAAGCCCAGCCCCAACTGCAAACTGTGAGCTAATCAATGTTTGCGGTTTTAAACCACCATGTCTTGGGGCAGCTTTTCATATATCCAACTACCCATCAGTTGGTTTGTCTTCCTGCAGTTGCCAGAATGTTGCTGTGATGCTGGAAGCTGTGCCACCAGGGTTTCAAACACCAGCAGGGTCACCTTCCAGTAGGAGTTTCAACAGAGCTTCCAGACTAAGACAGACTAGGAAGAAAGGCCGCATGATCGCCCTCTAAAAGTCAACCAGTGACAACCTCATGGATCACAAGAGAACACTGCCCAGCTTGGTTGTTTTGTATGTGAACAGGAGGGAGCAGTCACCAGAGGAAGACATCACATTGGGTGAAGGCAGAGGGCCAATGAAGGCAAGGGGGACCTTAGGGAGGTAGAATAGCCTAGTACTCACAAAACTGAACTCAAATATGACAGAGATTGCGAGGATGATGCAGGACCAGGCAACATTTCACTCTGTTGTCCATAAAATCGCCATGAGTTTGGAGTTCTCATGGCTTAGTGGCAAGAAGCTGCACTGCAATCCTGAAGGCGCGTGGTTCAAATCCACCAGATGCTCTGCTGGAGAAGGTGGGGCAATCTCCTCCTGTACCATTCGGATCTGACTTGACAGTACACATACACACATACACACACACACACAAATAAAAATGTAAAAAAAAATCGCCATGAGTCGGTACTGATAGCATCTATGCATCAATGCATAATCTGTGGATTGTCTGTGCATAAGTGATGGAAGCTGTGGTGGCCTAGTGGTAAGGAGCTGTGCTGCCATTTCAAAGGCACACAGTTTGAATCCACCAGCTGTTCCACAGGAGCAGGATGGGCAACAGCCTCCCATACGATTTACTGCCTCTGAAAAGCTGCTGGAGGCTGAGATGTGAGTTGGTACACACCACCACCACTACAGTGCATCAGTGCACGTAGCATGCAGGTATACTATGGTTTTAAGCTATGGGTTGGCTCTGACTCGAAGTTATTCAACAACAACAACCGCTGGGTAGTTCTGGTGGCCTAGTGGTAAGAAACAGTGCTGCAATACCAAAGATGCGCTGTTCAGATCCACGGGCTGTTCCATGGGAGAAGAACGGGCAATCTTGTCTCATGCAATTTACTGCCTCTGAAAACCCGTTGGAGGTTGAGTTTTCAATCAGCACACACCACCACCACCACCACCACCACCACACTGCACCAGTGCAGGTATCATGTAGGTATGTACCCACATCCATCCTAACTGGTTTACAAGCTGTGAGGTTTGGCTCCTTGTCATTGCCCCTGCTTCCTCCAGAGCTGTCTCTACTGATGGGCCTGAGCGGAGCCAGGCGGGAAGCTGGGACTGTAAGCCGTGGAATAGTCTCAGCTGGCACTGAAGGGAGATGCCCTTCCCTGGAACTCAGCTTCAGTGGCCCCCACGGCAAGCTCTCACTTCATGCAGCTCCTCTGTGGAGCTTGTCCGCTTCATGGGAGTAAGTGCTGCCGCTCTTGGCAGAGGTCGTGGGTCAGCTGTGGATCGGTTCTGACTGTACAGCGCACAGCAACACAACAATAGCACAACACCGTCGGGTGAGAATTAGCTGAGCCAGTGCTGCATATATTACTGCTCACCAGCTGCTGTTGAGTCGATTCTGATTCCTGGCAAGACCATGCGTGCCTGGGTGGAAATGCATTCCGTAGGGTTTTCAATGGCTGATTTTTTGGGGAAGTAGATCCCCAGGTCTTTCTTTTAAGGAGCCTCTTATTGGATTTAAATCACCAACCTTTTGCTTAGCATTGGATCACTTTACACCAACATAACGTATGCAGCAGGCCTGGAGTCCCCTTTTTGCACCCCTCCCACTCTACCTCTTCTCATCCTTTGTGGGAGCAGAACTTTAGAAAGAAAAGAGACAGGGACTTTGTTAGCAAAAGAAATGACACCATGAGCAGTGCCTTTCAGCATTAACAGGAGAAATAATCATTTGCCTTTTAGATGTTCACTTTTTTTCTCCAGCCACAATGTTCAGGTTAGGATCCTGGGCTGGTCAGAAAGCATAGAAATAAATGTGGGTTCAGGGTGGGAGGAGAGGAGGGAAGAAGCAAAGCAGTTGCTTGGTGCTGTGGCAGACTATCACAATATTGATTTTCTTCGTGTTCTTAAGTAGAAGCTCTGATGCTGTTTAGGTACCATTGAGTTGACTAGGACTTGTAGCAACCCAACGAATAACAGATCTGAACTGGGCCCTCTCCTGCGATCCCTATTCTGTTTTCGCAACCTCTGGCATGCTGAAGCCACTCATAGTCACTGTGTCAACTCTCTTCGAGAGTATCCCGCTCTTTCAATGACCTTCACTTTTCCCTGCATGACATCTCTTTCCAAGGACTGGCCCCAATGGCAATGTGGTCATCTAGAGTAAAGACTACATTTCCCAGCCTCCTCTATACTACCCAATATGGCGCCAGTGGAAGTGTTCAAGGGAATGTCCTTCAAAGATGGCTGGGTCGTTCCCTTTTCCTATTTTCTTCATCTCTTCATCCTACTGTCTGGAATTCAAACGTGATAGCTGGATCTCTAGACACTATCTTGACCAATGAGGATGAGGTCGTACTTGAGGTGTGGCAGAGCAATGAGCTGGATACAATCTGTGTCCCTATTGTAGTGACTTTTGGTGTGTAACAGCCTACTTGAAAGTGAAAAAGAGCGACTATTTTATTCTGCTCATAGATGTTTGTGGCAGAAATGTGGGCAGGGCTTGACTGAGCAATTCTCTGGTTCCTGGTGGTGTTGACTGAAGTCACTCAGTGGTGCTCCCTGGTTGATAGGGCTGGTCTGGAAGATATAAGACAGCTTATCTTGTACGCCTGGAGCTGAGACAAGAATGATTCTGAGTACTGCCGAGTAGAGCACCCACGAGTGGACTTTTCACGTGGCTTGGCTTCCTTATACCATGGCAGTTTCAAGGTGGTTAGACATCTCATATGATAGGCCAGTGTACCAAACAGGAATGCTCCAGTGAACAATTTGGAAACGCATGATCTTTCATGATCCACTCTCAAAAATCTCACAGCAGCATTTCTGCCAAACTCCATTAGCCTTTGAGGCATATGAGTTGGGGGTTGGGAGGGAAGGGCAGGAATGTTTCTGAGTCTTTTTACCAGCCAGTGGTTGAGATGAGACATGGTTACCAGGCTGCCAGAGGCAAAAAGTGTTCTCCATGGTGTTGGCTCAGCTTAGGAGCCCAGATCTTACTGGTTGATGAGGTTCTCAGAATTGAGAGTGTGAAAGGAGCAGTTTGGTCTCTCTCTGGAAGTGGAATGTGTTTCTCCACTCAATCTGTATGTGTAGCAAATAATCTGAGAAGTTTGACTGTATGAAGAAGCTTGTGACATCAGAATTGGAGGAAGACTCATTAGCAACCTACAGTATGCAAATGACACAATCTTATTTGGCAAAAGTGAAGGAGACTTTAGAGAAGATAAGAGACTATAACCTTCAGTTATACTACTATTAAATATAAAGAACTTATATTGCAAAATCTAACCTAGACTGAGAAGCTCTTATCCAAACAGAGCAAGAAAACACTGTATGGTTTAAAATCAGGAAGGGTGTGCGTCAGGAGTGTATCCTTTCTCCATACCTAGTTAATCTGTATGCTGAGCAAATAATTTGCGAAGCCAGACTCTGAAGAAGAATGTGGCATCAGGTTTGGAGGAAGACTCATCAACAACCTGCACTTATGCAAATTACAGAACCTTGCTTACTGAAAATGAAAGTGACCTGAAGCACTTGTTGTAGAAGATCAAAGATTATAACCTTTAATATGGATTTCATCTTAACATCCAGAAGACAAAGGTCCTTAACATCATGTTAGATGGAGAAAGGACTAAAACTGTCAATCTGTAATTTCATCTTACTTGGATTCACAATCAATACCCTTAGTTCCAGCAGTCAGGAGATCAGGAGACATATTGCTTTGGTAAGTCAGGGATCTCTCCAAAATACTGAAGAGCAGAGATGTCAGTTTAGAGACTAAAGTGCGCCTGATTCAGGCAATTATTTACAATTATTTGCTGTGCATCTGAGAGCTGCAAGATGGATAAGGATGATAGAAGATGAATAGATGCCTTTGAGTTGAGTTGTGGTGTTGGAAAAGAGTACTGAATATCCTATGGATTGCCAAAAGAATGTGTCTTAGAAAGGTGTAGCCAGGGTGCTCTTTGGAGGCAAGGATGGTGAAGCTTTGTCTCTTATACTTTGGATATGTTGCTAGGAGAGGCTATTCCCTGGATGGGTAGAGGGTCAGAGAAAGAAAGGAAGGCCTCCATTGAGATGGATTAACATGATGGACTACAGCAAAGGGCTCAAGCGTGTCAGAGATAGTGAGGATAGCACAGGATAGGATGGGGTTCAGGTCTATTCTTCATAGGGTCACTATGAGTCATACTTGACTCAACAGCATCTAACAACAACATAAAGAAGATAAATTCTCACACTTGTAATCAATAAGCAACATTGTGATAAACAGAGAGAAGCTTGAAGTTGTTGAGGATTTTGTTTTACTTGTATCCATAATCAGTGCTCGTGGATATAATAGTCACAAAACCAAATGATATATTGCAGTCAACAACTTTGCTACAGAACACTTCTTCAATGTGCTCAAAGAGTAAGGAAGCTGTCCCTGACCCAAGCCTTGGTATTGCCAATTGCCTCATCTGCATGTGCAAGTTGCACAATGAATAAGGAAGACCGAGGAAGAATCAATGTCTTCAAGTCATGGTGCTGGGGAAGAATACTGAATATACCATGGACTGCCAGAGGAACAAACAAATCTGTCTTGGAGGAACTTAAGCCAGAATGAGCCAGAATGCCTTTGCGAAGTAAGGATGAGGAGACTTCACCACTCATACTTTGCCATGTTATCAGGAGGATCTAGTCCCCAGAGAAGGGCATCGAGATTAGTAAAATAGGTCAGCAAGGGGGAGAGAGAAGGGCAAGAATGACATAGATTGACACAGTGGCTGCAGCAATGAGCTCAAATGCAATGATTCCGAGGCTTGCACAGGACTGTGTTTTCTTTTGTTGTACACAGGGTCACATTGAGTTTAGGAACCAATTTGATGGCACCTAACAACAACAACAACAACAGCAACAAAGGAGAGAAATTTGAAAACTGCATGTCAAGGATGTGGATGAATAATCCTAATATAAGAGAAGAATTGGGAAACAATGACCCACTGACCAATCTGTCCAACAGCCTGGAAAAACTTTCATTAAAGCCATACAAATCTACAAGAAACAATCTTCTGAAGCCTTACATCAGAGGTTCCAAAATATATGACAGCGTTGTTGTTGTTGGGGTGTATGTGTGTGTGTGTGTGTGTGTGTGTGTGTGTGTGTTTGTGTGTATGAGAGAGAGAAAAAAAATGAATGGAGATGATGAGATCCACTCATCATCAATAGTTATTTCCTTCTCAACCCTCAAAAGCTCGAGTTCTTTCTAACTTGCTTGATATACATTTGTTGAAAGATAGATGCAGTAGGGTGATATTCACAAGGGCCGAGTGAATTTCATTCGGTTTGGACAGAATGACAATGGCTCTTTCTCCAGAGTCATAAAAAGACCCCATCTCCAAGTTCTAGCACGGAAATCAGGAATGGAGTTTCTGGCCCTTTTATTTGCCTCTCCCCGCCCCCACCCCACTTCTTTTTGACAGCCTCAAGCTGGCCCATCTGGTGGCGTGCTCCTGTCTGAGGCTCAGTCTTTCTCCTCCACCCCCGCCCCACCCAGGTTGGATGTCTGAGTCTGAACGCGGCTGCCTCCCTCCCGCCCACCCAAAGTTCCTGAGCTGTCTGCACTGCTGAAGTGTTTCTGGGCTTCCATGTGTCAGGCAGCCAATGGGGAGATATGTTTTCAGAGGCTGTTATCTGTGTCAAGACGCCGGGGGCCTGGGGTGACGGCAGGATGTGTGTAAGTCACGGTCCGCGCCCGAGAGAAGCGGATGATTTCGTTGGGGATAAGACACACGTGTACACCAGATGCTAGGGCTCCAAACGCAGGGCGGGCGGGGCGGGCGGCAGGGGCTGCTCTGCGTCGTGGAGCAGCTGCCTCGCAGCAGTCAGCTTCGGATCGGGAGATGCTGTCAGATACTGATGATCGCGGAAGACCTGCCACTAGCCGTGTGGGGGTGCTTAGCCCTCTGCTTCGCAAGGAGGAGAGCCAAGAGAGGAACCAGCGAGTGTAGACAGCAAGAATGTGACTGAGTCCAAGGATCAAAGGATGGCTGTAAACCTCAAGCGCAGGCGGTGGAGTTTTGCCTGCCAGTGATCTCATTTATTATTATTTTTTTTATTCATATTTAAAAAGACTTCTTATCTCTTCCGGATAAGCAAAGTAAACCATGACCTATTGTGGAAAATATGGACTCTACCACAAAGTGTCAAACACAAATTAATATATCTTATGATGTGTGTTCAGGTGGTGTAAATGGTTACATGCTTGGCTAATAAAAAGGCTGGAGGTTCAAGTCCACCCCGAGGCACCTAGGAAGAAAGGCCTGGTGATCTGCTTCTGCAAGGTCAAGAAAACTCTATGGAGCACAGGTCTACTCATGCGTAGGGTCGCCAGGAGTTGGAATTGACAACTATCTCGATCTGACTGCTGTTCACATTGGGCCACATCTCCTTCCGGCCTGTTGTCAGTGTGCACATAGAATGGTAGGTAGGTGGATAGAGAATTGTCTTCAATTTACTCTAATTTGTGGCAACCTTATGTACAACAGAACTAAGCATGGCCTGGTCCTGCCTTGTGTGGACTGTGCTAATTTATCTCCCATGCCCTCACAGCCCTGTGGCTGTTAAGTAGAGACACTTAAGTGGACATGAGGCCACCCTCCAGCAGTCGTCCCCTCCTGACGACTTATCCAAAGCAAGCAGGTTTGAAAAGGTTCTGTTGGGATCCATATGGTTTTCAGTGGCTGAGTTTTTTGGAAAGTAGATCATAGACTGCCAGGCCTTTCCTTCTAGACTGGAAGCTCTGCTGAAATCTGTCCACCTCCACCATGGGTGACTCTGCTGGTATTTAAAGACCAGCAGCATAGCTTCCAGCATCATATCAATGGGCAATCTACCACAGCAAAACAGCAAACGGCCAGATAGGTGTAGATGAAAAAAAAAATATATATGATAAAAATTGGTTTAAAAAATAATATGGGCTAGAAATTTGGGTCCCTGGTTCATATCTTAGTTCTTATATAAACAGTGTCATTTAAAATACGTTATTTAATTTCTCTTTATCTTAGCTTTCCCATATTTAAAATGGAAACATGAATATTGTTGTCATTGGACCTTGCATCCACTCCAACTCTATAGTGGCCCTATGGGATAGAGTAGAATAGCCCCTTAGGGTTCTGTCACCTTCTTGGAAGCAGATTGCTGGGATTTTTTTTTTCTTCTTCTATGTGAGTCATCTATGACTCGATGGCAATTAAAAACAACAACAACAACAACAACAACGAGAGAGAGCTCAGTTGGCCTAGTAGACAGAAAGTGATGCTACCAAGCCAAAGGTGGGTGATTTTAATCTGTGGCCCTCAGGCCTGTTTTAATTGTTTTTGGTCAAACATTCTTCTAGATTGTATAACCCTGGTCTGTGCATTGCTGTACAGAGGTAATTCATGGTTGCTGTGATGTTAAACACTGTGACACTGATGTGTCCAATGCAATAATGGTTACCCATGGTGGACAGTGTTTGGTGGAGCTTCCTGATTAAAACAAGCTTGGAAGCGGGAGTGGCATCCACTTCTGTAATACCTTGCCTCCGGAAACTCTATGAACCTGGGGAAAGGATGAAAATGATACAAATGTTCAGGTCTTTTGTTCATAGGGTTGCTGTGAGTCCTCTATGACTCAATGGCACTTAGCAACAACAACAACCTAGAATCACTGGTGGGTTTGAAACACCAGCCTTTTGATTAACAGTAGGGTGCTTAATCTCAGCCATACCAGGACTCCTTGGGAATATAAATACAAATCAAATGTGTTGCTCTCAAGGTGATAATAACTCATGGTATCTTATAATGAGTGGCCTTGTAGGACAGAGGGATGTAAGGATCCCTGTTGATGTGATGATTAAGCAATTGGCTCCTAACAAAATGGTTGGTGGTTCAAACTCACTCCTTGGGAGAAAAGTCCTAGCAATCTACTGCCATGAAGATTGCAGCCTAGGAGACTCTATGGGATAATTCTATGCTGTCACATGGGGTTGCTATGAGTTGAAAACAAGTCGAGAGCACCTATCACTGCCCCAACCACAATAGGGACATAAGGAATCCTCAGAGTGCAAATAGTTAAACACTTGACTGCTTGCTAACCAAAAGATCGGTGGTTTAGACCTCAGAAGAAAAAGCTGGCGGTCTCTTTCCATGAAGATTCAAGAGTACAGCCTGAACAAGTCTACAGGGCAAGCCTATTCTGTCATACATTGCTGCTATAAGTTGCAAGTGATTCAATGGCACCTACCATCACCACCAACGATAAGGATGTTGTAAGGCTTGAATGAGTTGATGCCTGTAAGTGCTGGCAACAGTGTCTGGCACATGTTGTTGCTGTTGTTAAGTGTCATCGAGTTGAGCACAAGTCATAGCAACCCCGTGAACAACAGACCTCAGTCCTATCCTATACCCTGCACGGTCCTTCTCTTCCCCAACACACTTGAGCCCGTTGCTGCATCCACTGCATCAGTCCATCTCATTGACGGTCTTTCTCTGACTCTCTACCTTTCCAAGCATGATGCACCTTTGTAAGGAATAGCCTCTCCTAAAAACAGGCCCAAGTATATGAGATGGAGTTTCACCATCCTTGCACCTTGATTGCACTTTTTCCAAGACATACTTGTTTGTTCTTTCGGCAGTCCATGGAATATTCCATGTTCTTCTCCAGCACCATAGCTCAAAGGCATTGATTCTTCTTCTGTCATCCTGACTACGTTGTCCAACTTTCAGATGCATAGCAAGTGATAAATGTTTAATTAGTGCTAGCTTGTATGATATTTCAACATGTTATAATGCATCCTTTCCCCCACCTAATGTTCTACCATGAGCTTTTCCCTTTGTCATAAAAAAACCAAATACCCCAACACGTATAAAACATGATTTGAAATAGCTCCAGAATTTACACCCCATGGCTTCCCATAATTTCACATATTTCTTATTGCTTGGCATTGCTTCTGTTTCCTAGTTTTTGTTAATATAACTAACACTGCAGCAAACATATTTGTCAAGGGCCACTTTAACTTTTTTTTCCTGTTATGAAAGTAAAATACCATTATTGGAGCCAAAAAAGTAAAATATACAGAATACAAAAGAGAAAATACACAGAAGAGGAAAAGAAAAAAAAATTCTCATTCAAACAAAGTTAGAAGAGACTCTTTAGAAAGTGCTAGAAGCAAGGGATGCAGGGTCGCATAGTCTGCTGTCTGTCTTAGAGACTCCTCCCAGGGCCTGGCAGCATAAACATGGCCAGAGTTAAAGAACAACCCGGACAATATGAGAGACGTCACAGACCTCTACGTGATTAATTGCCAACTAAGCATTGTGAGCTCCCTAACCAGCAGTGTTTGCTCTGAGTGACCAGCTGGGACGTGGAGACTCTTCAGGGTTTTAAAACAGCACTTTGTTCTGCTGTGTGACAGGTTTTCCTTTACTAGCCAGGAAGCTTTCTTTCTTAAAGGCCTTATGGACAAATGGAGTTCAGATACCCTCAGCCAGGATCCCTCTTCACCTACATACCACATTTTACATACCTACATACAATTGACTCACCCTTGTCAATTTAGGGGCCACCTCAGAGGTAACAAGGGAGCTCAGGGGTCCTAGTCTATGGGTGTTGCGCAGCTAACCCAAAGGCTGAGCTTCTCTAGTGGTTCGAATCCACTGGCAGCTCTGAGGAAAGATGGGCAGACTCTTCCTGTAAAATTTATAGCCTCCAAAAACTCATTTTGAGTTCCAATGCCAATGAGTGGTTTTGAGTTTTAGAGGTGACAGGCAGCCCTAACCTCTTGCCCTGTCTCTGAAAGCCCTCCATAGTCCATGCTATTCAGATATTTTCCTCTCTCATCTGCAGCCTTCATTGTGGATTGTATCTCAACATCAAGAAAACAAAAATTCTTACCACTGGACCAGTTGGTGACATTATAATAGATGGAGAAAAGATCGAAACTGTCAACTTCATCTTACTTGGAAACACAATCAACAGCCTTGGTACCAGCAGTCAGGAGAGCTGATGTATGGCACTGGGAAAGTCTCCAGTCAGGAGCCTCTTCAAATTACTGAGGACCAATGATGTCAGTTTGAGGGTTAAGGTGTCCTTGATTCAGACCATGGTCCTTTCAATCACTTGCGCTGCTGTTGAAAGCTGGACAATGATTAAGGATAATAAAAGAAGTCATGCCTTTGAGTTGTGGTGTTTGAGAAGAGTGCTGGATATCCCATGGACTGCCAAAAGAATAAACATATTTTGGAGAAAGTACAGCCAGAGTGTGCTCCTTGGAGGCAAGGATAGCAAAGCTTCAACTCGCATACTTTGGGCATGTTGCTAGGAAAGGCTTTTCCTTGGAGAAGGAGGACATCATTCTTGGAAAGGTGGGCAAAGGAGACGAAGACCCTCAACCAGGTGGACTGACACACTGACTAGCAATGGGAATGGCCTTGAATGTGTCAGAGATTGTGAGGATGTCACAGGATAGGACAGAGTTTAAGTCTGTTGAACATAGGGTCACTATGAGTTATACTTGAAGACTCCTAATAGCAACAACCACCTCTGAAAAAGATTCTATGTCTGGTCTAAGGGAGACAGACCCAGCCCAGAGTGGGCTCATAGGAGCGAGACATTGAAGAAACAACTTTGAGCCCTTCAGGAAGGATGTCAAAGAGATGTGAACTTGGAGATAAAGAGTCTATGACTGCTTCTGGCTGATTGCAAAGATGGCTGTCAGGAATTTTCCTGATTCTTGTATGTGCATGTTGTTGTTATGTGCCATCAAGTTACCAGCGACTCATAGTTCCCTCAAAAAGAAGAATTTGTTTTCACTCCTTTGAACTTGACCAGGCCTTGTCACTTGCTCTGGCCAATAATATGTAGTGGAAGTGTTGCTATGACTTCTGAGCCTAGGCTAACCTTCTGGTTTTGCTCTAACAAAATCACCTTGTAAAAAGTCCCAACCATCCTGGTGAAGGGAGAGAGGGAGAGGGAGAAGGAAAGGGGGGAGGGAGAGAGAGAACGTGCCTTGACTAAAATGATAAGATTGAAGTTTTGAAGGCCTTTGCCTATATTACCTCTATTCTCAATCCATTAGTGAGAGAGAGAGGCCCTCTTAGCCTTGCAGCCTAGCCAAACACCCAGCTGGCTGCAGTTGCACGAGTGATTCCAGCTGGTGTCATGCAGGGCAGAAGAACCATTCAGCTGAGCCAAGCCAACCCACAGGATTGGGAGAAATAATAAATGGTGGTTTTGTTAAGCCACTGAGCTTTGGGGTGCTTTTTTGGCAGCAATAGATAACTGAAACACAGCTGTTTTGAATATTGGAAGGGTTATCGGTGGAGCATAGCTCCTATTGTTGTTATTAGGTGCCATCAAGTCAACTCCAACTCATCACGGAACAAAACTCTGCCGATCCTGCACATCCTCACAGTCTCTGCTGTGCTGTGCTGTTAGGCCCGTTGTTCCAGTCACTGTGTCAGTCAATCTAGTTGATGGTGGTCTTCTTCTCCTTTACTGAACCTTCACTTTTTTAAAAATTCATTTTAATGTAAGTTTACAGAGACTTAGGTTTTCCATTCATTCATTATTGCACTTTTCTCCCTGCCCACCCCTCCCTCCAATTCACTCTTCTCTTTGAAAAGAAAAATTCTTTCACTGTTATACAATCCCTCACCCCAAGTCCACTCCGCTGTGCAGCCTTCATTCTGGACTTCTGTCATGACAATACTAACAGTTCTCTCCCTCATCTGTTTCAATACAGTATACATTCTTTATCCCCTCTTACTATTTTATTTTTTTAATTTTTTTTTTGTTTTGTGTGTGTATACCATCAAATTGGATCCGACTAGTACAGGAGGAGATTGTACCTCCTTCTCCAGCAAAGCATCTGGTGGATTCAAACCGCATACTTCTGGGATTACAGTGCAGCTTCTTGCCACTAGGCCACCAGAGCTCCCTTATTTATCCCCTCTTTCTCAGTCTCCGCTCAACCCCGATTCCAGTCCCGTTTTACAACAGTGGCATGATGCAATATTTGTCCTTTTGTCACTGAGATATTTCACTCAGCATAATGTCCTCGAGGGTCACCCATTTTGAATATTTCATAAGTTCCTTGTTTTTCAATGCAGCATAGTATTCCATTGTGTGAATATACCACAGCTACTCTATCCATTCATTTGTTGATGGACATTTGGGTTGTTTCCAACTCTTTGCTATTGTGAACAAAGCCACAATAAACACGGGTGTGCATATTTCTGTTTGGGTGGCAGTTATGGTTTCTTTAGGGTATATTCCCAGTAGTAGAATTTCTGGGTCAAATGGTATTTCTATTTGCAACTTTTTGAGAAAGTGCCATAGGGGTTGCACCATTTTACACTCCCACCAACAATGAATAAGGGTTCCGGTTTCTCCACAACCTCACCAGCATTTGATGTTTGCTGTTCTGTTAAATGTTGCTATTCTTACTGGGGTGAGATGATATCTCATAGTTGTCTTGATGATCCTTCACTCTTACAAGTGTAATATCCTTCTCCAAGGACTGGTTCCTCCTTAGAAGATGACCAGTATATGTGAGACAAAGTCTCATCATCTCTGTTTCAAAGGAGCCCTCTGGCTCTACTTCTTCCAAGACAGACCTGTTTGTTCTTTTGATAGTCCATGGTATAGGTGATAGTCTCTGCCAAAACCACAATTCAAAGGCACTTATTCTTCTTTAGCCTTCCTTATTCATGGTTCAACTTTCATATGCAATTGAAACTTCCTTGGTTTGGCCAGGCTCACCTGAATCTTTAAAGTGATATCTTTACTCTTTAGCACCTTTAAGAAGTTCTTGACAGTAGATTGTCTCAATGCAATATGTAATTTAGACCCTGGGTAGCATAAATAGTTAAGTGTTTGATGTCTAACTAAAGGTTGGTGGTTCAAATGCACCCAGGGACACTGGAGAAGAAAGGCCAGGAAATCAACTCCCATAAAGATTACAGCCAAGAAAATTCTATAGGTTTACTCTGTGACATATGAGGTTGCCTTGGATAGGAATTGACTTCACAGCAATGGGTTTGGTTTACTGTTTTGATTATTGATGGATAAAGGATGAGACTTGTTCTTGCAGGTCCCAAGGAAGAAAACCAAGTAAGTAGCAACTTTGGGCATAGTATAGCTATTAATGCTAAGACTTTCAAGGAGGGAGCTTTGGTGACTTAATGGTAAGGAGTTGTGCTGAGAATCCAAAGGCATGTGGTTCAAGTCTACCAGTTGCTCCATAGGACAAAGATGGGCAAACTCCTCCTGTGTGATTTAAAGCCTCTGAAAATCCACCGGAGGATCAGTTATGAGTAGGTTTCGACTTGATGCCACATAACAAGAAGAGGGGTTCAGCACTTAGTCCTTCCCTGAGCTTCTTTGAGACTTTGTTCCCTTCCACATGTAGTCCATCTACTTCCTCCAAAGGGAATCTTGACTCCCTGACAGGCAGGCTTCCTATCGTCAGCCTCCAAGGCCCAAGTTATACAGCCCCTCCTTCAGCATGCTTTCCATGGGACCTTGACTTCTCTGGAACTCCTGGCCCCTACCATCTTCTACAGTGCCTGGATGGCAAACTCCTTAGAGAGAGGGGCATCTTGTTCTGTACCAGTTGCTGACCCTGACTCATGGTGTGTCCAATAAGTGTCAGAGTGGGATTATGCTCTGTGGGGTTTTCAATGATTGGTATTTTTTTCCAGCAGTAGGTTGCCAGACTTTTCTTCCACACTATCGGTGGGCAGATTGGCAACTTTTTGGCATGTAAGAGCACTAACTATTTGTACTATCCATGACCCAAGGGTGTGGACTGACTCGGGCAAATCACATTCGTAGACCAAGTATTCTCTCCCAAGCTGTGCCAGGTGGGATCTGCAGCTCTGAAAGGAACTAGCTTGGAGCAAGAACTTGACCATGAGGCCACCCTGGGAGGGACCTCCTGAGCTCAGCAGCCAGTGGCTGGCTTGCCACACCTGTTCTCAATATCCAAGAGCCCCAGGAGTGTTCAGAAGGGCCGCTGTCAAGCTCGCTGTGGCATTCGGTGAATCTTCCTTAGAGAAGCAGGATGTGTACACACACACACACACACACTCAGCACTCAAGCACAGAGACTGCCTCAGGGGAGACACTGTCTGCAGGAACCAGACTCCACAGCCTCCCTGGGGACTCGTCATCGTGTGTGTCTCTCGTCAAAGTGTCACTTGTCAGGCGCGGCTCTAGCTCAGCGGAACTCACCCCCTCTCTCGTGCTCAAGGAAAGGCTTCTGAGGGGAGTGGGCTCTGTGGTGTTCCCAGGCAGCCGCCGCCTGTCTTGTCCTTGGCAATTTCTTGGCCAAGCCCCAGAAACCCTAATGAGCTGTGGGCATGAGGACCAGCCACCAAGGGGTTATCAGAGGTGCCTCTCCAGGGCTCCGGGAGCCAGTCCGCCCTCAGCTGAGCAGTATTGTTCATTCCAGTCCTCAGCAATTCCTGGAGGATGGCAGGTTTGAGAAGGACATGCCCTCCCTTTCTCATCAGAGGAAAGGAAGAAAAAAGCAAAAGGCTCTCTGGTCATGCTGGCAGAAAGAGGGAAGGGATGGGAGTAGGGCTGAGTGATGGGGGTGGCTGGGAGGTTGACCTTTAGCTGTGCAAGGAGCCTCTCTGTGCACCTATAGATCTTATAGGCAATTTTGGTTCGGGGACCTCTCATCCCGTCTTAATAGGAGCCTTCTCTTCCCTAACCCACTCCCCATCGCCCTCCTCTTGTGAGTCACAGCAGCAACCCTAGGGCGCACTCTTTAAAAGCAGGTGCCCTGGTCATCCCCAGCTCTGTTGTCCCTTGGGGAAGAAAGGCCGGATCTAAGCACACATTCTTCTCCATTATAAATGCAGTCAGCATCCACCCAACGTCAGGCCTGTGTTCCAGAGAGCTGCTGGAAAGGAGTTGGGCAAACCCAGTGCACAAACACTCGGCCAACTTGGGCAGCGACCCAGGGTGATCTGTTTCCCCTCAAACCCTCACGCACTCTGATGAGTCCTGGGTCTAGCTAGACCCAGCATCTAACTCCTGCCTCTTCCTTTTGATTCTTCTTGTCCTGCCCTCTGTACTAAGGAGTCTCAGGCCATGGAAAGGGACCCATTTCTCAGAGCTAGCGATGCATGCAGCCATGGAGCTAGACCCAGGGGTGTTTCAGAGCCGAGCCACTTGTATGCATCTCTCTCCAGCACTGCATTCCAGTAATGACAAGCTGGTAGCTGGGAGTGGGCTCCAGTAGGAGGATTTCCTCCATTGAAATGGGCAAATGCTATCTACCAAGACCGTTTCTGGTTTCCCTACCAAGGAGCTGGTTGCTAAGATTTACCAGCTCAGCACTGTTTAGAGGCCCTGGCACTTATCGGAGAGGTACCCTGCAGATGGCCCTCCCTCGAGCCTGAAATGAGGTCAGGCCCTCAAAGGGTCAAGACTTCACTTTGGTAGTGAACATGTCCCCTCTTGCCCTCACCACCCAGAAGCTTCTTCAGAGGCAGCATGACATGGCTGTTCACCTAAGAAGTTCTTAGGCCTTTCATCTCCCTGGCCACAGACATAATTTTTCAGTCTCTTGCACTGAAGGCACAGATCAACCTAAAAGCCAAATGAAACACCCACCTTTTTCCTTGAGTGGGACAGGCCTTTAGTCTGCAGCAATGGGGGCCACGGACTCTCAGGGGCTCCAGAGTGTCGAGGGGCTCAGATGATCACAGAGGCTGTGAGTTGGCTGGACAATTTTGAAAGAATCCAGCCATTTGCTTAAGGTTGCTCAGCTGGTGACCAAAATCCCTACATAAGAATCCAAATCTCTTAAACTCCTAATCCAGTGCTTGCTTGAGCCGCTGGGGGAAGCAAGTTCTCAGGCAAATCCTGGCCTTGGTGAGAAGGAGGAGTGTACCCCCAAAAGCCACAGAGATGGAAAGAGTGAGGCCAGTTGTACTCTGATTGTCTGCTCCAGGCTCCCTCATCAGTGTGGCCACTCGCCTGGGCCCACATCCCAGAGTCGATAGTGCCTGTGGGTAGGAACATCAGCTTAGAGGCAAACACACCAGGGTTGATTTGAGTCTCCATCAATCCCTCTGGCCATGTGACCTTGGGCAAGTCATTTGTCCTCTGTGGGCCTCAATCCTCGTCTGTAAAGGGAAGGTGACAATGTCCTGTATCAAGGCTCATGAGTGGTAGAAAGGGTTTGCAATTGGCCGCCACCTGACAGCTTGGTGAATCAAGCCTCCTCCAGAAGAAAGGTCTGCAGAAGAAAGGCCTGATGATCCTCTTCTGTGAAGATTACAGCTAAGGAAACTACAGGGCAGTTCTGCTCTGGAACATGGGGCACCGTCAGCAGCTGGGCCCTCCAGGAAGCAAATGCCAAGATGGAATTTGACCTGCAAGAGGTTTATTGAAAGGAATGCCTGGGGAAGATGAAAAAGGGAGGGAACAGGAGGGGAGGGGCAAGAGAGGCCTTCAGATAAGGCTGCTGGTCTATCCCCTCCGGAAAGAGACTGAGAAGGAAGGACAGTCATGTGTGCTCCCACCTACCCACTGAGTCCTCCTCTAAAACACTGGTCACTTGATGCACTGGCTACAGTCTTCCTCACTAAGCTGTGGGTTTTAGTCCCCTTTCCCCTAGGGAATTAATTCTACAAATACTGGCTGGTATCATGTATAGTGTGCCTAGAACTGTGCCAGGTCCAGGGACATTCTGATAAGAAAGCTGGATCATGTGGCAGTCAGTCTGCCCATAAACAGGCAGTTGAAATAAACAATGACATGCACTGTCTCAAGGACCATGCGGGGTGCCACAGGGACACATTTCAGGGATATATCCTCTGTTCTGAGGCGGAGGTGTCACATGAAGTGACTTTTGAGACTTAAAAGATGATCATAGTTAATCCATAATATGGATGAACCTTGAAAACATCAAGCTGAGTGAACGAAGTCAGTTGCAAAAGGACAAACACTGTATGATCCCCCTTATAAGAACTAAGCAAATATATATAGAAACCAAAGAGTATTTATTAGTGGTTACCACTGGGGGCAAGGCATGGGGGAGGGAAGAGATTTTGCTTAGCAAACACTGAGTTTATGTTACCAGTGGAGGAATAATCTGAAAAAAGATAGTGAGAATGGTTACATCAATTGAAGTTTACAATCAGTGCCCCTGAATTGTAAATATAGATATGGCTGGGATGGTGTACAAGTCTGTCTTGGAGAGGGTGAAACCAAGTTTCTCCTTGGAGGTGAGAATATTGAAGCTCCATCTCACATACTTTGGGCACATGGCCAGGAAGGACCAGTCCTTGGAGAAGGACATCATGCTCAGAAGGGTGGACAGACAGCGCAGGAGAGGAAGACCCAGGATGAGATGGATTGACACAGTAACTGGGGCAATGGGATTAGAAGTGTTGGGAGTCAGTGAGATTGATACGGGATAGACAAGGGTTCAGAGCTATTGTACATAGGGTCGCTATGAGTTGTAGACAACCCAATGGCACGTAACAACATTGTTGTTGTTGATGGGTACCATTAAGTCAGAACCAATCCATAGCTGACCCTCTGGTGGGTTTTCAGAGGCAGTAAATCACATGGGAGAAGGTTTTCCATCTTTCTTCCATGGAGCAGCTTATAGATTTGAACTGCATGCCTTCAGGATGACAAAGCAGCTTCTTACCAATAGGTCACCATAGATAAATAGATGATAGATAGATAGATAGATAGATAGATAGATAGATAGATAGATAGATAGATAGATAGTAGCCTATATAGGGAGCTCTGGTGGCCTAGTGGCAAGAAGCTGCATTGCTATCACAAAGGTATATGGTTCCAGGCTCCGCTATGGGTTGGTTCCACCTTGACAGTACACAACAACTATATATATCACACAATGAAAAAAACATTTTTCCCCCCTCAAAAGGTGATCAGAGTCAGTGTGATGCGCGGGGGTGGTAGAGAAGAATGCAGGTGCTTTGGTGTTGTTGGGTGCCTCTGAATTGATCCTAACTTGTAGTTACCCTGGTAATACAGTAGAACCATAGCTGGCAGATTTGAACTATCAGAGAGGTGCCACCTTTGGGTTCGCATGCAACTGTCCATGGACTCGGTTACCTTCACACGTGGCTAGTGGCTGCTGTATTGGAAACCACCACCGTAGAACATCTGTATCCTCGCAGAAGGATCTATTGCACAGCGCTGCTCCAGAGTTTCAGGGAGTAAGACCAGAGCCTAAGTGTGGGCACTGGGCAGAGGGAGGCTTCTCCCCCTAGAACTGGAGGGCTCAGCAGCTGGAATCTAGCCTGTGACTCCCATGTTGTCTGTGAAGCAAGAGGGGAGGGAGAGGGTGTGGGGCTGCAGTCTGAGCTGTGAGCAGAGAAGGGAGAATGTGGGAAGGAGCTGTGTGGCGGGTGGGAGAGCGTGCTGACGGGGAAGATGTAACAGGATTAGGAGGGAGGGTGGCGGTGCTGATCAGCAAGGCTGAGTGATTTCCTCCTGCTGAGCTGGGCCTCTTGGGAGCAGGCCCAGGGAAGGGCCAAGTTGGAGTCACACCGGGCTGACGTTTATCCAGGCAGCTCTGGCAGTGGGGTGGGGGAGCCACAGAGGATTGAAAATGTGGGGGGAAGGGATGGAGCACAGAGCTGAGGGCCTCGGGAAGAGGATGCTCTGTGCACAGTGCTGGCAGCGCTGTGGTGTACTGGAGAAACAGACTGAGGAGATAGAGGAGATAGTAGAGGTGGAAGCCCTGGCTATCTACTGGATCGAAAACCACTCCCAAACAGCCACATTTTTTTTTCTTTCTTTGCTCACACATCTGCTATTTGGGCAGTGATTGGTGGGGACAGCTTGCTTCGACTCCTCTCAGTTGTCACTGGCAGCCAGAAGCCTGATCCATTTGGCACTGATAAATTACTTGCCACTGAGTCGATTCAGAGTCATGGGGATCGATCCCATGAGCCCATCGCAGAACTGCTCCCTAGGGTTTCCGAGGTCATGACCTTTCAGATGCAGATTCCATGGTGCCTCTGGGTGGGTTTCAGTTAGTGGTTGAGCACTTCATGATTTCCCATGGGGACTGGAATTATTCAAAGATTTGCTTTTGCACCTATCTGTTGGCTAGTGAAGGGAGAATATGGCACTTGCCCCACCACCCCCAAGCTTGATCACTTCCTGAGAAACTTGATAACACCTATCAAAGACCAGACCAGACAATGGATCCAGATAAGAGTCTAAGCCTGATCAAAATAGCTAAAACCTAACTTAATTAACACGCCAAATTCGGAGAAGTACCATCTTAGTCCTTCCCCAGGACCCTTATAAAAAGGAAATCCTCCCAAACTTCCTGTGCGCCATTTCGATCCTGTCACCGTGCAGGTCACTTGGCATCCCTTTCCGACAGCGCAATAAAGGCCTATTCGTTTCTTGGAACCAATTTCTTTCTTTATTTCTCTCCTTCGAGCCTTCGTGCTCTTTTTTTATATCTAACAGCTACTGCGGTACTAGCAATCTGCAACCTATTACTAATGGAAAGGTGGAGTGGCTCCACAGAAGCAAGGTCTGGCAAACTGTTCCTGTTAATTGCCATCATGACTGTTATCTTTCAGAAGCAGACTTCCACTTCTGCAGCCCTTTCGGGTGGTTTCAAGTTATTAACCTTCTGACCAGTAACAAGTGTTTAACTGTTCATGTTACCAGGGACTCCTCTGAATATTACAGCTGAAAAAGCTCTGCAGGGTCATTTTACTTTGTAACACAGGAGGTCGCCAGGAGTTGGGACTGAGTCAACGGCAATGGGTATGGTGGTCAGTGCTGGCTGGAAGCTGGGTCTTAGCCAAGGCTTTTGGCTGGAAAAACTACACTTGGCCTCTTCATGTAGACTGGGCTTCCTAATAACATGATGCCAGGGTACCAAGCACTAAAGTCCCAAGAAAGAGTCAGATGGAAGTCCTTCCTCATAGTCTTAAGATCCAGAGAAGGATGCCTTCAGCATCACTTCCTTCATGTTCTAGTCATAGAAGCAGTCCTGCCCGAAGCAGGTTCAAGTGCAGGGGAAACAGATTCCACTTGAAAAGAGGTTGGTGGCTAGGTTGTGGAAGTGCTAGTGGCACTAGAAATATCGTTATGACCATTTTTGGAAAACACAGTCCACCACAGAGCCTAAGGAGTGAGAAGCCAAGGCCTTATCCTCTCCCAGGAGAGGAGAGGAAGACATTGGGCCAAGTTCAAATTCCTTCAATTCTTTCCTGCAATAAATATTTATTGAGCACCTACCCTGTTCCAGGCTCTGTTTTAAGATCAAGACAGGCAAAATCCCAGTGCTTATGGAATTAAGGGAGTGGGGTGGGGGTGGGTGGAGGAGGGGTGAGGAAGGTTGACAACACACACACACACACACACACACACACACTGGCTAAGTCAGGATGTTGAACCCCTAACCGCTCTGCAGCATGAATGATGGGTCAGGGTCAGGGTCAGGGTCAGGACCATCGGAAGGGTCAAACTGGGTGTAGGGTGGAGGTCTGTAAACGCTGGGAAGAGTGGCAACGTTTAGCCATTCTTTTAAGTGTAGTTCCCCTGGCGTCTAGCTAGAAAAAAAAGGCCCCCAGGCACTGAGTCCTTGCCCAAGGTCACCAGCTAGTTAGTAGCAGTGCAGCAGCCTGGCCCCCAAAACAGGGGTGTATTTGATCTCTGTACTCCCAAGGACCCGGCTAGCCTGTCTACCTTCTGAGCTAAACTGACAAGGGGCTTCTTCTAGAATGGTGCCCAGAAATTATGTGTACGCATGGAGTTTCGATTCCAACGGGAAACTGAAGGGCGGAGGAGGAGCGGGTTTAAACTGAGAACGGCCCAGGAAGGAAAAAACGTGGAGATTTAATTGGACTCAGCAAACCCTCCCCAAGTCTGTACAAACCCTCGGAGAAGGCTGCTTGAACAGGCACTTCTCGGTCGCAGGGTGGCGGGGTGCCGGGCAGAAGCGTGCTCGAGGGGGGAAGTAGTGGTAGCAATCCAGGGGCCATCCTTCCCCACCCCCTTGCGTCTCCAGGCCAGATTGCAAAGCCACCGAATAGTGTTAGGACTGAAGGGGAAGGAGTGTTGGGGGACGCCAGGATAGTGCTTGGAGAGGAGTGAAAGAGTGTCTAGAGAGGGGTGCCTAGGGAGGACGGGGGGGGGAGCGACGAAGAGGGGCAGGAAATTGCCGAGGGTTGAGGCTGCGTGGGGGTTGCAGGGGCTCAAAGGGGTTCCCGCAGCATCTCCGACCACAAAGGGCCGGGGAGCTCTGCCCGGCGGTCGTAGCGAGCCGTATTGATCGAGGGGCGGGCGCAGCGAGCGCGCTGAGAGCGGCTCCATCCATTAGGGCCGCTGCTCGCCTCCAATTAGAAAAAAAATCATTACTCAGCAGCCAGCAGCGGCCTGCGCGCCGCCCGGGACCGCCTGCAAGCTAGTGAGCGAGCGAGGGAACGGCGGCTGCCCCCTCCCCCGTGCTCCCCACCCCCAGCCCCCGGCGCCCCGCCTCCCCCGGCCCTAATGACAACTATTAGAACTGCCTCCCCGCACCCACCGCCCGGCGAGCACAAAAGCGCGAGATTCATTTGGTAATCGGGGTAATTACAGCGGGGCGCGGGGGCGCACACGGCGATGGCGGGCGCGCCGGCGGAATGCTAAGGGCTCGGGCGCGCCGCCCGCTCCCCCTCCGCCGCCCGCCCCGCCCGGCCTCACGCCCGAACGGCGCCCGGGGCCCCGGCTCCCCGCGCCTGGCCCTTTACCCTCCCTGCGCGGGTGGAGTGAGCGGGCGCTCCGGGCCGGGCGCAGAGCCACCCGTGGCCGTGCCCCTGGCCCGCTCCAGCCAGGCCTTTGCAGTGTGGCCTGCTGCGCTGCGGACATGATGTGCCAAGTCCAGGAGCCAGAGAGCTCCTCCGAGGTCCGGACGCATAATAAATACCGTGTGTAATGTATTTACTCTGCTGCCCCCAGTTAATTTACACACCCGCGCCGCGCGCCCTCCCCCCGCGCGCGCCCCAGCCTGTCGTTCCTATTTACAGGCGCGAGGCGCTGTCCCTCGAGAGGGCTTTTTTTTTTTTTTTTAAGAGAGAGCTTTAGGATGGATGCAACGTGTCATTAAACCTGAAAGGAGCTGTTACTTATCAGTAATGGTGTTTTCCACAGGCCTTTCTCCTCACCTGCACGGGCGCAGGTACCACCTGGGTCGTGGGTGGAGGGCGGGGGTAACCGAAGATCCG
The DNA here is from genome assembly GCF_000299155.1 of Elephantulus edwardii. NCBI lineage: Eukaryota > Metazoa > Chordata > Mammalia > Macroscelidea > Macroscelididae > Elephantulus > Elephantulus edwardii. The sequence goes on along the minus strand of NW_006399960.1, from coordinate 4,046,548 downwards.
GGTTGGGGGATGGTAAGCTCTACCTGGGCTTAGCAGGAGGTGGCTGAGACCACAAGAGGACATTGCTGGAGCTTCCCTCCCCCCAAACCTCAAGAACACTGGAGCCTAGACCCTCTCTTCCCTCTGGAGGCGACTCCGCTTTTGTCAGTACCGTACTGCTCCCCACCCTCCAACCCTAGAGATTTTTTCCCTCCCGAACTGCCTAAAACATGTGCTTGGGGACTCGCTGGGATAGACGACTCAAAGTCTCGCCTCCCTCCTGCAAAACCCCACAGCCTCTCGGTATGTCATTCTTGCAGCAGGAAGACCTTATGTGGTTTCAACACTCCCAGCAGCAGCCCTTATCTAGGGCGAGTTCCCATCTGCCTCACTGGGAAGCGGGATTGCCTTCGTGCACAGAACTTGTTGGGAAGCAGAGCTGAGCGCTGGAGGCAGGCCCAGCGAATGGAATGCTCAGGCGGCCTGGTGTGTTCTGAATGACCCATAACAGAGTCCTCGGAGGTGAAAACCAAAACCCAACATCCTCTTGACCCTGCTGTGTCCATCTTGGCCTGGGAAATTTCTTAACCATGCTGTGATGTCATGCTGCCTCATTTCTTGACTTCCATTCGGGTCTGCCCATGCTTTCTCAGCCCTGTCAGGACAGAAGTTTAGCCTGTTCCCATTGCTGGCAGCCTCTTATGCTTAGGCTGGGGGTTGCAAAGGGCTTGAAGTTGTTAGTTGTCACAGCGACTCTGTGAGACATAGCCCTGCCCTGTCTTGCTCCATCCATCCTCATCAACTCTCACGAACTTGAACCCATTGCTGCAGACACCTCGTCAATCCATATGGTTGAGGATCTTCCTCTCCTTCACTGACCCTCTACCTTTCTGAGCATGATATCCTATATCAAGGAATAGGGGACTGCAAAACCTTGAGATTGAGGACACAATTTTGAATCACTGTGCGTTTTTCTGGGGGAGGCATCTTGGAGGGGTCAAAGCTTAAGAACTACTCTGATGACTTAGTGGTAAAGAGTTGCACTGCCAACCCAAATGTGCCTGATTCAAATCCACCAACTGCTCCATAGGAAACAGATAGGCAATCTCCTATCGTTCTATTTACTGCCTCTGAAAACCCACTGGAGGGTCAGCTATGAGTCGGTTCCAACTCCAGAGCACAGAACAATTGACCATTTAGGGACTTCTAGGAGGCTAGGATTTTGTAGCTCCATCTCACATACTTAGGGAACGTGGCCAGGAGAGATTGGTCCTTGGAGGATGGAGGGACAGCGCAGGACAGGGAGACCCTGGATGAGACGGATTGACTCAGTGACTGGGGTGATGGGGGTTGGTCAGAATTAGTCAGATTGGCTCAGGACAGGGCAGGCTTCAGAGCTGCTGTACATAATGTCGCTGTGGGTCGCAGGCAACTCGATGGCACATAACAACAACAATGACTTAGTCCTTAGTGAGTTGTCGGTTGCTAACCTAAAGGTCAAGACTGTCTGGCAGTTGGAATCCACCAGTGGCTGCAGGGAAGAAAAATGAGCAATCTCTGCCTCTAGGAACTGATGGAAGGTCGGGTCTGCGTTGGTTCAGACTGGATGGCAATGAGTGAGTGGTTACCAGACATTTGACCTTGCTCAGGTCTTACCTATGAGTCGAGCTTCATTGTCAGGGGGAACGAGGCTACCCCCACAGTGATTGTTGTGATTAAAACAATGAGATAATGCTTTAATATTTGTAAACTGCAGAGAGTTCTTCAAAGATAAATTATTAATGATGATAAAGAAGGTTCTGTGTGTGTGTGTGTGAGGGTGCGTGTGTACGTGTGCACATATGTGTACACATACACACACACACACACACACACATGCACGCATGCATTTGTAGGTTCATAGTGCAAGGGAAAGGCTCTGTTGCCACAGTGGTTGAGTGTTCAGCTGGAAATGGAATGGGTGGTAGTTCTAACCCACCCAGATAACCCATCCAGTTGGGGAGCAGGAAGAAGACCTGATAATTTTCTATCTCTGTCTGTAAAGACTGCAGCCTAGAAAACCCTAAGGGGCAATTCCACACTGTAACACATGGGGGTCCCGGTATAAGTTGAAGAGCAATTAACAAGAACTCTGATGGCCTAGTGGTAAGAAACTGCACTGGAATCCCAAAGGCATGGGGTTCAAATCCAGCTTCTCTGCTGGAGAAGGATGGACAATCTCCTCCTGTGTGATTAACTGCCTCTAAAAATCTGCTGGAGGGTTGGCTAATGGGTCAGTTCTGACTTGACGGTACACAATAACAACAACAGTGCAGGGGAGGTGGAGGGATCTTTGGAGTTATATTCTTTGTTCTTGGAGTTCCTCTGCTCTAAACCCTGAACCCCTTCATCTGGATTTCAGAGTCCAGCAGGATTTATCTGGAATGCTACCCTCCCCTTTGAGAGCTTGGAGTCAGGGAGCAGACTGAAGCCCCTCTGGTCCTCAGGAGATTTATTCCCTCATGCACACAGTCACCTGTACGGAGTAGGTGTTCCATACATCTTTGTGGAGAAATCACATCAATGACGCAGGGGCTGGGTGGCTTGTGGGCCAGCTGTTCTTCCCTCCCTGCAGCTAGAAGCCTTGGATCCCTTCCATCTTGAATGGCTCTATCTTTGGAGGTTGAAACCCTTCAGACCCCAGGCTGTTTCTAATTTGGTGAAGCTTGAAGATAAAAACAAGCAGCATCCAGGGTATTAAACATCCCCCGTGGAGATGGGGACAGACTAGGTGATGGTTAATTCTCTTCGTTCACATGCTAAAGAACTCAGCTTGCCAGGATTAGAGTCTGGTCTCCCCATCACCAGGCTGGTACTCCTCCCTGATTCCTACCTCCGTTTAAAGTGGCAGCCAGGGGAGAACCTACCTGAAGAAGCATAGTTTGCCCACTGCCAGTGTTCTCCCAGGCTGCCCCTAGACAATGGCTTCTTCCTTACCCTGGGCCTGGGCAATGCAGTCCGCAGAACTGTTCCTGAGGAGAGAAGGATAGCGCTCCTGTAAGATGGAGAGAGGTAGGGCTTCGAGGCAGGAGGGCTGCCAGCTGTCAAGAATCTCAGCCAGAACCTTCTCTCCTAAGCTCTTATTTTGCACCCGCCCCCTTGGCAACTCTGAAGGTGCACAGGACTCGGGCTGGTGGCCAGAGGTGGCCTGAGCTGTGGGACTGTTGCTCCCTTCTGTTGTTTTTAGTACTGGTGAATAAGCTCCCATTCATAACCGGATAGGACTATAGTGATCCATAGTGTTTTCATTGGCTGGTTTTTCAAATCTCCTTTAAGAGATGGGGGGAGCTCTTGTGGCCTAGCGGCAAGAAAGAAGCTGTGCTGTAATACCTAAGGCATGTGGTTCGAATTCACCAGCTGTTCCTCCATGGGAGAAGGATGGGCAGTTTCCTCCGAAGCAATTAACTGCTTCTGAAAACACGCTGGAGGCTCAGCTATGGGTCGGTTCTGACTTGAAGACACACAACAGCAACGAAAACTGAGAGATGAACGGCTGCTGCACATGAGGAGCTGCTGCACATGAGGAGGTTTGGTCAGGAATCAAAACCCAGGTCTCCCACGTGGGAGGTGAGGATTCTCCCGCTGAACTACCACTGCCTTTGCCGTCCCTCCACTTGTTTTTTCCAGAACAATTTTTTTTTCTCAGTGGCATCCTGCTGCCTCCCAAGGGCTAGGGGTTTCGGGAACCTGCCTTTTGTCCTATGGAGATCAGCCCTGGGAAACTAGCCTGTATCCTACACCCCCCTATGCGCATCAGCCAGTTAATCTGTTGTGGAGGGTGAGAGTGTGGTGGGGGAGGGGCGGTATGCTGAGCACTATGGTTCTGTTCAGTTCTGCCGTGAGGAGGCTCCTCCACCACTGCCAGTCTTCAACCTTGTTTATGGAAGGAAGGATCCGAGGAAGCAGGGAGCCAAGGTGCCTCTGATTGGAGAGTGCTGGCTCCTGGCGCTGGTGGCCCTGACTCAATTGCTGGGGATAAACAAGCCTTTCAGATCTCCCGCGGCCCCGTTCCACCACCTCCTCTCTTCTCTCCCGCGGCACCCAACCTCTTTCAGTTCTCCAGGTTTTCCTGCCTCCATGCCTGGGCTGCGGCTGGGCTCTCAGCTGCAAACACTCTGTTCTAACTCCTACCCCTCCTTACTCTCACAGCTTCAGCTCCAGGAAGTATGGGCCACCCCCACGGTAAACAAAGCCAAACGTCCTCCTTATCTGGAGTCTTTACTGTGCTAATGTACATTGTGGATCTTCTGAGGGGGGAAGGCGGCCAATCTTTCTCCCAAGTGTTGGGCCGAGAAAGGGCGGTACCTACCCCCATATCTATTAACCCTCTCCCAGAATGGAGTGAGGACAGAACTGGCCCTCTGAGAAGAAGCAGAGAGGGGTGAGGGGGATGAGCCTCTCTCCCAGCCCAGCTTCCTAGGGTGTCCTTGTTGTTTGGCTGTTTTCCAGTTTGCCTCACACACAACACAACAAAATATTGCCCAGTCTCAAGCCACCTCCATGATTGTTCACATCACACTCCTGTAATTCACAGGATTTCACGAAAACCTTCAGATTTTTGTTAGTAAGATTGACAAGCCTTTCTTCCTCATCTGTCTTATTTTAGAATCTCCACTGAATTCTGTTCAGCAGCCTAGTAATACCCAACCTCCACTGAGTGGATGGGTGGTGGCTATGCATGAGGTTCTTCCACGGAGAATCTCCCCTGTGGAAGGGAAGAATTCAACACTGAACCCCTCCAATCACTGAACTGTTCCAGAAACCACTGCTGGGGGAGGTTGAGCCTTTGTCCTATGTTCTGAATTCCCCCCTCTGGGGCCTCACAGATGGCCATCCCCCTGAGGGCAGAAACCAAAGTAATTATTGCAGATTTAGTAATTTGTTGTTGTGTGGAGTGGAAGCTGACCCATAGCTGACTCTCAGGCGGGTTTTCAGAGGCAGTAAATTGAACAAGAGGTTACTATGCTTCTCCTGTGGAGCAGCTGGTGGATTCAATCCCCGTGCCTTTGGGATTACAGCATAGCTTTTTACCACCAGGCCAGGGGCATCAAATCTAGGGAACTAATATTTATCTATGTTTTAAGGTTTTCTAATAAAAACAGGGAGCTCTGGTCACTTAATGGCAAGGAGTTGCTGCTAAGTTAAAGACACGCAGCTGTTTTGTGGGACAAAGATGGACAATTTCCGCTTGTGCAATTTACTGCCTCTGGAAACCCACTGGAGGGTCAACTCTGAGTTGGGTCTGACTTTACGGTACATAACAACAAGAAGAACATAAGAAAAACCAACGTAGAGTTACGGGTTAGTACTGCTAGGAGGTCTTGTTCAGGCAATGGTCCCTGAACCTTAAACTTTATTGGCTTTATGCTAAATCCATACCTAGGTAAGAACTTAATTTTTGGCGTGTGTGTCATTAACACAAATGTGTACACTAAGTGTGGGTCACTGTGACAGTGTCATTAACACAAATGTGTACACTAAGTGTGGGTCACTGTGACACTGATGTGTCAAATGTGTTAATGGTTGGCTACCCAATGCAGACAGAGAGTGGGGTGGAGCTCCCAGATTAAAACAAGCTTGGAAGGAGGAGTGTCATCCACTTCCATAACAGCTTGCCTCCGGAAACCCTATGAACCTGGAGAGAGGATGAAAGGCACCCAAGCGTTGAGAACTCTCCTTCATAGGGTCGCTATGAGTTGCCTTAACAACAAGTGTGGTTCAGGTGGATGGTCTTGAGTGACTCTCCTTTTGACTCTTTGTGTAGCTCTGGCAGGGCATAGCCTGCCTGCCTCTACCTCTCCAGCCTCTAGCTGGTTTTGCTGGGCCAGTGAATGGCAATTGGCATGCCCTTTCGGGATGTATAGACTGTGAAAGGCATCTCCATAGCGGTTGAGCTTGGCTGTCCATCTAGATCGATTTTCTGTCCTCTGTGTGCCTTGTTCAATGTTCAGGGGACTGACTCTTGTGGACTGTATCACTTTAGCTGCTTTGTCCACTGGCTTCCTGTTGGGTTCAACAATGGGAGGAATCAGCAGGAGGTCTGGCAGGCAGAAAGGAGGAGGGTTGGGAGAGGGAGTATTGGTTTTTCCAGAGGGGCTGCAGGGACTGCATTCCTCTACCCATAGTGGCCCTCATCTCCAGCCCTTTCCAGGTTCTGTTAACAGCTCTATCTTACTCTTTCAGTTTAAGGGATGGTAGCAGCATGCCTCCATTACTGGCCCCTGATTAATTCCCTAGCCCTTGAGATTTCCATAATCTGCCTATACACCTCTATGTTGTGTTGTTGTGTACTGCTGAGCAGAACTGATCCATGACTGACCCTTCTGCAGGTTTTCAGTTGCAGTTAATTGGAGGAGATTGTCCATCTTTCTCCTGTAGAGGAGCTGAGGGATTTGAACTGTGTGCCTTTGGCATTGCAATGCAGATTTTTTATCACTAGGCCACCAGAGCTTTTTAAACCTCTATAATTTATTTATTAAACTTTTCTCAGTGAACTCTCTTTTCCAGTGTACCATGGATTTCTTACTGGAGTCCCAACTCATACGGGTCAACTTGATCATGATGGGTGCCTGTGGGCAGTCCTTGAGCCATCCCACCAATCACTGGGCAGATTTCTTGTCAGTGAGTTCTCCATTGGTCAGTTTGAATATGCCTTCATAGAGAACTGATTGGTTGGGCATATTTTCCCCACTGCAGTCTAGATCCTGGGTGTCACCTTAGCCGTGGATTGCATATGATATTCAGGGAAGAAATACATGGACTTGTTCCCAAGTTCTGAGTGGCTAGATGAGGTTATGGGAAGAACATGACCCTCTACCTTCAACTTTCTGGTATTTGTGTGGGAGACTGAGATTATAGCCTTCTCTAATGTGATGGAACAGCTCAAAGTACATGAAAATTGTGGAATTTACTTGATGGCCCTGGTGGCATTATGGTAAATTGCTTAACAGTTGGCTCTATCCCCCTCAAAAAAATTCAAAAAAAGAATTCCCTGATTTGTAACATCTGCTAATTTCTATGGTGTGAATACTCCCACTACAGCTGGTCTCAAGCACCTGGTGATGATGGCCTTGACCATGGAGTTGGGATAAGCTGTGCAAAGGTGCACCATTAAGTAATGTTTCCACCACCTCAGACCCAAGTGTATAGATAATAGTAAGCTGCAGGAAAGTAATTAATAAGTGTGGAGTTTTGAGTATTTATTCCCTTGGCTTTTAATAAGATTTATTCAATTTTAAGTTTATATATTTTAATTTTTAATAATGGCTGTGTTTAACAACCAGCCCGTATAATTCCTGAAAATTTAATGATCAGCTCTCTCCAACTGGTACTAGCTGGCTTGGGCACACCACGGAAGGGTTCTATTTGCTCTGTGGCACTGGGAAAAAAAATCACAGTTTTTCATCAAGATAGAAAACAAAAACAAAGAAAAATTACGAGTATTTCAATTGCGCCACCTTGTGGCACAACCTAGCACTACCAGCCCCCGCCCCCCCCCCCGATCTGAATGCCCCCCATTTTCGTCATCTAGAGTGCCTGGGTGTCCTCGTTTGCCTGGGACAAGTTTCTATTTGGCTTATTATAGTGTCCTAACTATTAACAGTGCCCCTTTTACCTTCTCACAAGTGTCTTGGTTTGAACAGGAAAGTATGTAGTCTCCCTACCCCACCCCACTAGACTGTAACTTCCTTGAGGGGAGAGACTGTCTTGTTTATCACAATGTCCTTTGTGCCAGGGAGACATTAAGCGGATGTTTCTGGAACAAGTAGTGAGAGTCGGAGGGCCATGGAAAATTTTTCCCTGTCTGGTTGGTTCGGTGGGTAACGACGGACTTGGACGTCTTTTCCTTGCGCAGAGATTTTTATTGTAATGTGATTGGGCCTGTAATCCCTGACCCCGCGGTCCTCGGTGCATAAAAAGCCGGGATGATAGACGTCAGCGCCTCGTCTCCCGGGGAGCGCTCGGCAGCCAGAGGGTGTTGGTCTGGCCATCTGGTGCAGGAACAGTGGAGCCGTGTGGGAGCCCAGCTGGCACGGGAATCCTTGGCCGTCCCCGGCAAACAGCATGGGGAGGAGAGCTGTGGGATCAATAGTAATTTCCTTCCGAAGAATGGCGATGTGGTGCGCTTGCCAGTGGCACTGGGCTTTCCCTGGCACGCCATCTCGAAAGGCACTTGGCCTCTTAGCTAGGAAATGGTCTTGCAGCAGAAAGCTGGACAGGGAAGGGAACAAGGACAGGACTTTCTTTCTTGGCCTGCACCCAGGAGAGGTTGCCAGGTTGGCTGGAGACGCAAGCTTTCTCTGTGCTTGCCTTGTCATCGGCATCAGCCACGTAGACGCTTTGAGGCTCTGACAGGGAGGAAATCGGGGAAGTTGGAGCATTCCCATGGGGCTGCCCACATCTCCGAGGCAACATCCATCCACTCTGCACTTAGGGAGAGGGTTCCCTGTGCTGGTGGCCATAGGGGTCCCAGCTCAGGTGGTTACATGCAGTCTTCGTGCGGGCTGTCTAGAGCCGGAGGGTAGAGAGTTAGCAAGTGTTTCAGGAGCAGGTGAGAGGAACCAAAGCAGCAGTGAGTCTGAGGTGCTCAGGGAATGCTGCACGTGTGTGTGTGTGTGGGGGTCGGGTTGGAGCTGCGCTTAGAGGGATGAGCGGCAGTTGGCTTGGACAGTGAGTTGGATGCGTGGTGAAACACCCAGAGCTTCCCTTTAGCAGGCCTCCCACTCACAGCCGAGCCTCTTAAGGGGATTGTCTTTAGCTGAAGGGAGCTGAACTGCCTAGGCAATGTCCTCCATGAGTTGTTGTTGGGTGTGGAGTGGAGTAGGACTCATAGTGACCCTATGAACAACAGATCTGAATCCTGTCCCATCCTGTGCCATCCTCACCACCGCTGATACACTTGAGGCCATTGCTGCAGTCACCAGGTCAATCCATCTCACTGTGGGCTTCCTCTCTTTGCTGACCCTTGACCCTTCCAAGCATGCTATCCTTTTCTAAGGAATAGCCTCTTCTAGCAATAAGTCCAAAGTATGACGAGGCACCAGATAACCTATGTTGGGGACAAAGGTTCTTGTTCTTTCCCTTATCTCCAAGGCAGAGATCTCCACTCCTGAAGGTTCTGTGGCACTGGCTGAGGCCTCTGTTGAGATTACTATTGAGCTTCCCTCCTAAAGGAGAACCCCGGCCCTTCCCTCCTACTCTCACAAGAGTGCTCCTGCAAACATCCTGCCTATGGGCCTGGAAGGTGGAGGAGCACAGCTAGCCTTTCTTGAGGTGGGAGTGCGGGGTGCTGGGCTTGCATAAAACCAGAGAAGAGGCTCGGTAGGTAGAGCTTTGTTACCTGCAGCCAAGCCAAGGTCAGGATGGTCTCCTTTGAGGGTGGAGAGGGGGTGCCTGGGTCTCAGATGTGAGCATGGCTAATGGCAGACCTTCGGGCAAGGTGGGGAGGGGGTGAGTTGTGGAAAAGAGGTGTAAGGAAAATTGGGAAGGGGCCTGAGGGCATGGGAAGGGATCAGGAAAGTCTGCATTCCAGTTGTCTGAAGCAAAAGAAAGATAATCCTGGAAAGTCTCTCCTTAATCCCTAAATTTTGGTGGTCAGCGAGGCTTCCTGGCAAGAGGGTCCTGCATTCCGATGGTTATGACTACGCCGTAGCCTACAAGCATTCATTCCAGCTGCCTGGACTGACTTTTGGCACTTATTAAACGTAATTTATGTGATCCTGAGACGGCCACGTTTCCCCCTCCCAGTCACTGACTTTCATAAATCACTGCCGAGCTCGACTTTGAGTTGGAAAAGTCAGGAAAAGCAAGTGCTTTGCACAAAGGAAGGGTGGGTCGGAATCCCTCACTTAGCAGCTGCAGAGCTTGGGATAAGTCGATTCCTCAACCCTTCAGAGCCCGTTTCGGCAGCTGTAAGATGTGGTTAATGAGATAATGTACATAATAGATGAGTGCAGCACCCCAGTAACATGGGATGCAGTGTTGTGGTTTCTGTGTGCTGGGGATAGAGGGATTCATCTATGTTCCTGTATTTTTTTCCCCCTTCATTTGCTCAAGTTTTCACTCCATTATCAGAAATGTTTGGTACTGGTGGTGCTAAGAGGAGGGGCAGAGTATACAAACTGACTCTTACATTTAGAGACTCAGAGGTAGGATTCCCTTCTTCTCTGACGGAGACCTGGGTTCCATTCTGGGCAAATGGACCTCATGGATGGTTACAACTTGTCCGTCAATGGAGGCTTATGTGTTGCTATGATGGTGAACAGGTTTACTCAAGCTTCTGGACTAAGACAGACTAAAAAGATAAGACTTTGCGATCTTCTCCTAAAAACCAACCAATGAAAACCCCACTCATCACAGTGGTCTGATTTGGGGCGGTGACATGGGTCAGGGTGACTCATTGGGAGCTAACAGCAGCAGCAGCAACAGCAGAAATTCATCTCTTTCCTCAAGCTGCTTCTGCTTTCCAGTGGGAGAGACGGAGGCCAGTGAGGTGAATTGAGACACCCACTATTGCCAAGTGATAACACGTAACCCTAGCTCGCTGGCCAACACACCTCATGACATGACATACAGGTTTATACCATTCCCCAAAGCACCCTGGCTACTATTGTAGCAGGTTGGGATAGTGGGCAGTTTTGGGGCATAGACAGGGCTGATGCCTGGAGCCCAGAGCCACCAGATATTGCTCCTGTTTGTTCCCCAGCTCGCCAGAAGGGCACCTCCCTACTTCCCACTGATGTCAGCCGATGACGTCTGGGCCGTATTCAGGCCATGCTGTCATTTGTCCCATGCTCATTCAGCTGATTAAAAGTCATCAATTGTTTTTTAAGCCACCAGCAGGCGAGCCACCAGGCGCCATTTGTTATTGCTCGGCCATGCTGTGAGATGCTGTTTAAACTCACTAAGCAAAGCTTTTGGAAATCAGAGGCCAAAAGCGTTTTGGAGGAAAGAAAATAGGAGAGAAGCGAGTGGGCCCACATCTTGCCAGGAGGAACAATTGGTCTGGGCAGCCAAGGGGCTGGTTCCCCTTTTAGCGGCTCCCACACAGTTGTTTTCAGGAGCCTTTCTCTTGAGGCCAGAGCCACAGGGAGGCCCCTTTTTCTCTCTCCCTGAAATAATTACCACTGTGGTGGGGGTGGGGGTGTGGGGGGAACCAAAAAAACAATTCTGTTTTTTGAAGAGAATTTTTTTTGCTGAGTCTCCCTACCTTCCAGTTATCTTCTTGCTTTCTGGTCAGATTCATTTTCCTAAAACAATGTTTGGGAACACCATCCCTGCTCAAACACCTTCAGTGGATCCCCATTGCCTGTGGAATGAAGACTAAAGCTGTCACCTGCCATTCACATTCTCCATGGTGTGACCCAGGTCTGCCCTCTGCCCTTCCTAGCCACTGTGCTTCAGCCGCATCAGCACCTTTGGCCTCGCTGAGACATGGCCCTTGTTTGGCTGGCTTTGTTCATGCTGCTCCTTCTGTCTGAAATGGTGCACTGCCCCCCACCTCTGTCTCTCTGCATACTGATCCTGGAGGATCGTCCAAGGACTGTTGGGACCCCATCTCTGTGCTGGTGCCTTTCCCAAGGCTACACACTCATATCCTCTTTCCCTTTCAATCACACGTGCAAGTGGTACTATCAACATCTCACCCATATCCCTTTGCACTTAGCATTTCTGTGCAGGAAGCTGCCAACATCTCTGTCCCTGTACCTGGGGGCAGTGTCTGCCCACACATGGTGAGCTGGAAGTGGCAGAGGCTTAGTGACCCCTCACCCCCAACAGCCCTCAGCCAATGGTGCATAAATAGCCTACCTCTCTCCTCTTGTGGGTAGAACAATGTTAGTAGGTGCCTTTGAATTGGTCCCAACTCATAGTGACCCTATGAATGAAAAACCCTTGCCAGGTCCTATTTCGTCCTCACAATTTCTGCTGAATTTAAAGCCCACTGTTGCAGACAACATGTCAATCCATTTCATTGAGGGTCTTCCTCTCCTTCACTGACCTTATACTTTTTAAAAATTATTATTATTAATTTTAATGAAAATTTATAGAGACTTTGGATTTCCACTCATTCATTGTTGCACTTTTCTCCCTGCCCCCCAACCCCCAGTTAGCGCTTCTCTTTGAAAAGTAAGAGAAAAATTCTTTCATTGTTATACGATCCCTCCTCCCAAGTCCATGACAGGAGTCCAGGACGATGACCTTATACTTTTTTCAAGTTGGTTGTCCCTCTTCAAGTGCTGACCTTTCCAGCCTACGTACTTAAAGTGTGTGAGATGAGGTCTCATCATTCTTTTTTTTTTTACAGTTTTATAACTTCATTTGATAATCAGTGATTAGTTTTAATCCACATTGACAGTGTGTAGATTTTTGAAAGTGGTGACAGGTACATAGGTAAGCAGTGCATACAGCTAGTTTGGGGCATCTTCATCCATATCGTGTTTTCTGGACAACCACATGGATGTGATATGGGACATTCTTCATTCTTTTGGCCCAGATGGCTTTGTGAAGCCTGGTGTCAATGCGAACATCTAAATATATTTAAAATAAATTATACAATGGTTGGAAAAATTTAGTTGGTTTGCTTATAAACATTCATGTACATTGTGTTTTATACAATCATTCTTATACATTTTATTTTATATAATGTGTTAGTATTGAACTATGCTTATTATCACCCAGTATCTTCAAGTCCTTATGGAATCTATCCTGTGATTTTTGTCTTCTTAATGTTGTAACCCATACTTAAGACCATAGTCTTTGATCTTCATTGGTAAGTGCTTCCAGTTTTCCTTTTTACTTTGCAAGCAAAGTTGTGTCATCTGCATAAGACAGATTGTTGATGAGTCTTCCTCCAAGCCTGATGTTACATTCTTCTTCATATTCTCTAACTTCTCAGATTATCTGCTCAACATACAGATTGAATATGTATGGTGAAAGGCTACAAGCCTGACATGTATCTTTCCTTATTTTAAACCCCTTTGTTCTGCACAAATGATGACTTCTTGGTGTGTGTAAAGGTTCTACATGAGCACAGGATTCCACAAGTGATGTGGAATTCTTATTCTTCTCAATATTATCCATATGTATTATGACACATAGAGTCATACACCTTGGTATGATCAATAAAACACAAATAAACATCTTTTGGTATTTTCTGCTTCTAGGTGAGATCCAGCTGATGTCAATGTCCCTTGTTCCATGCTACTTCTGAATTCAGTCTGAATTTCTGGCAGTTTCCTGTCAATGTACTGCTCCAGCTATTTTTTCATTATTTTCATTAAGATTTTATTTTAGTGTGATATTAATGATATTGTTTGATAATTTCTGCATTATGTTGGGTGACCTTTTTTAGAACAGGTACAAATTTGGGTCTCTTCCAGTCAGTTGTTCAGATAGCTGTCTTTCCAATTAGTTGGCATAAATAATCACATCCAGGGTCGCATCTGTTTGTTGGGACATGTCAATTGGTATTCCGTCAATTCTTGGGACCTTATTTTTTTTACAACGCCTTCAGTGAAGCTTGAACTTCTTCCTTCGGCACCATTTGTTCTTGATCATATGCTACTTCCTGAAATGTTTCAGTGTTGACCTAATCTTTTTTAGTATAGAGACTATGTATTCTCTCCATCTTCTTTAGATGCGTCCTGTGTTATTTAATATTTGGCCATAGAATCCCTCAGTATTGCAATTTAAGCCTGAAATTTGTTCTCTGTTTGAGAAACGCTGAGCATTTTTAGGTTTTCTAACTCCAGGTCATTTCCATGATAATATTTAGCTTTTCCTTTTTGAGCAACCCTTTGAAACTTGTTCAGCTCTGTTCATACTTTTTTATCTTTGTTGTTGTTGTTGTGTACCGTTGAGTTGAAACTCACCCATACCTGACCTTCTGGAGAGTTTTAGAGGCAGGTGATCACCCAGGTGGAGATTGCCCATCCTCCCACCAAGCAGCTGGTAGATTTGAACAGCCTGCCTTCAGGATTGGAGCACAGCTTCTTGCCGCTAGGTCACCAGAGCTCACAAGCTTCCTTAATTCTAGAGCAAGTTTCAAAGTCTCTTCTGACAGTCATTTTGGTATTTTCTTTCTTTCTTGATTTTTTTAAAATAACTTTTTGCTTTTTTCATGTGTTACATCATTAATGTCTGGTCTTTGGTCATTTGTCTTCAGTGCCTGCGATCTATTCTTGAGATGGTTTATTTGGCATGATCTGTTTCACAATTGACCCCTGGTCTTGCCCTGACTGTTGATATTGAGCTTCTCTGTGGTTTTTTTCCATAGCTGTAGTTGATTTGACAAGGGAGGTCCATGTGTATAGCTGCCATTTTCTTTTAAGGTCTTTGCAAAGTTGTTGCTCTTACAAAATTTTGTCATGTGATCTCATCTGGGCAATTATTCTGTCTTCCCTTTCAGGGGTCCTCAACAGGACTGAGTACCAGTTGTCCCACCTTCATCCGTCCTCTGCCTCGCTTCTCCCAGGTAAACCACCTACACTTGAACCTTTGTCTCAGGGTCAGTTCCTTGGGACCCAAATTCATAGACAGTGTTGCTTTGCTTGTTCTGGCCCTTTGTCTTTATTTAGTCTGTCTTTGTCCTGTTGACTCAGCCTTTGGTGCCTGATCCGTTACTGGTGACTTGTAGAACAGAATCAAACCAATTGTTAATTGCATTGATTTCAATTCACAGTGACCCCACGTGTAACAGAGTGGAACTGTGCTCCAGAAGATTTCCAAAGGCTCTTTCTTCAGTAAGGTACCACCAGTCCTTTCTTCTGAGGTATCTCTGGGTGGATTCGAACCATTACAATTTAGTTAGCAGCCCAATATGTTGTTTGCTTTAGTCAGGGACTCCTGGCTGTTAGCAGGTGCCTCCTACATTTCAAAAGGTTTGAATATGTATTAGAAAAACCTATAAATGTAATAAGCAAATCCTGTTTTCCTGAGGATTGTTCTTGCTGCCCACATGCACTAGGGGCTTTTATACCCGTGTACTTTTGCCCCTCCAGGCCCCCCCCCCCCCACTTCCATAGAAATCTTCATTCTAAGACTTGGTTCTAGCATCAGCACGTCTCCCAAACTTTTGCCACCCTAAGCCATATCAGCCTGCCCTGATAGCTCCCTGGCTGGTGCAAAAGATTAAGCCTTCTGCTGGTCACTGGAAAGTTGGTGGGTTGAGTCTGTCCAAGGCATCTCAGAAGACAAGCCTGTTAATTTACTCTGGAGTTTCTACTCTGACACATGCAGGTCACCATGAGTTGGAATCAGTGACTGGTCCTGGTAAGACCACCCAGCTTCGCTCTTGCTCTTTATTTTGTGTCATTGTTATCAGGTGCCATTGAATTGGCTCTAACTCATGGTAACCCTGGGTCCAACAGAACAAGCCCTGCCGAGCCTGTGCCATCCTCACGACCTTTACCGCGCTTGAGTCCATTGTCGTGCTTACTGTGTTAATCCATCTCACTGAACATCTTCTCTTTAGCTAACTTTCTTCTTTTCCCAGCATGATGTCCTTCTCCAATGAGCTCATGTATTCACAAGGGGGAGGCCCACAATCCTAAGTGCTCCCAGCTAATCACTTCTACATTCATGAGGGATCAGAAATTCTGACTCCATATCAATCCGGAAGTTCAATGTCATCAGCAAGAGCCTCTGCTTTTCCAGCTTGAGCTTAGGGTTTTGTTGGGTAGGAAACATACAAGTAAATAAGAAGACAAGATCTGTGTCGATTGGCCAGGAGATGATGGGGGCCACAGAGATGAGAAAGCGGGAGAGGATGGAGCAACCTGGCAGCCATGACCTGGTTTGGTTCCAGAAGATTTGTAGCCCAGTTTTTAAACTTGAGGGAACTCTGATGGCCAAGTAGTAGGGAGTTATGCTGCCAACCCAAAGGCAGGCAGTCCGAATCTTTTTATTTTGTTTTGGCTACTGAATGACTTTATCTGAAGGAATGGTACAAATGAAAGAACTTAAGTGGGTATTTTGGTACAATTTCTAAAAATGGTAAAGTAAACGAGACATGCAGGCGGCCTGGTGGTGACCACGGAGAAACCCCTATGGCTGTGGGGAAGCCGGGATAAAGCTTCACTCAGCTCTCGCCGTCACTGTCTCCCAGGAAGTGCTTGTCGTGAGATACTCTGCCAGGCTCGAGACCCGGGCGCCCATCTTGCGCAAGTTGAGTATGAGTCACCCAGTTGTTTGATGGATTTCACCTGCTCATCCAGGTAATGTGTCTCAATGAAGTTACACAAATGAGGGTTGTTCTTGTCAGTGGCCTGTTTGTGCAATTCCAGCAGGGACTGATTCACACTTTTTTCCAAAAGTAGTGCACACTCCATTGCCTTCATCCCACTCTCCCAGTCTCCTGGTCTGGTTTCCTGATGTCCTGAAGATACCGCTGCTTTGCTGATTCTGCAGTTTTGTCAGTTTCTCAGCATGTTCTTTCTCATGGGATTGGTGGAGAAAACAATTGGCAAAATTCTTCAAAGCCACATCATCACTGTCAAAGTAGTAAAACATGGACAGGTAGACATAGGAGGTGTAGAGCTCCAGGTTGATCTGGCGGTTGATGGTGGCCTCCGAGTCCTGGTTATAGTGCTAGCACACCTGCGAATGGAATCTGGTCATGGCAGCAGTTGCAGAGAGGCGGTAGCTGTGCGGCGCTGGAGCGGAGGCGAGGACCTTGGGGCATCCAGGAAGGCTGATGTGAGGAGGTGGCAGAGGACTAGCTGTAAATTATCAGCGAGGGAGACGCTGGTGAGTGCCAGGTTCCATTCAAGCACTGTTGAAGCTGGAGACCATGGTGACTCTGCAAGGAGTGGGCAGATAGAATCTTAGCAGTAGCACTGCGGTAGAAAGGTAGTAACATCTTCCCATGTGACTTATGTTGTTGTTGTTATGTGCTGTCAAGTCGCTTGCGACTCATAGCGACCCTGTACAACAGCTCTAAACTCTGCTCTGTCCTGTGCCAATCTCATTGCCTCCGACACACTCATCCCGATTGTCCCAGTCACTGAATCAATCCATCTCCCAGAGGGCCTTCCCCTCCTGCACCTGCCTTCCACTCTCCCAAGCATGATGTCCCTCTCCAAGGACCTATCTCTCCTTACAACTTGACCAAAGTATGTCAGACGAAGCCTCAGAATCCTTGCCTCCAAGGAGCCACCCGGTTTAACCCTCTCCAGGATGAATCTGTTTGTTCTCTTAGCAGTCCATGGCACCTTCAGCACTCTTCTCCAACACCAAAGCTCAAAAGCATCAATTCTCCTTCTATCCTCCTTGGTCATTGTCCAGCTCTCTGATGCATACCTGCTGGAGGGTCACCTATTAGTCGATTCTAACTCAGCAACACATAACAACAACTTGGCTGCATGAGCTCCATAGGGGATCTTTTACCTGTCTCGCTTTCAGAGTTGCAGCCAGAGGGGGACTGCAGAGAGCCAGCAAACACACAAAAAAGAAGCCTGGCATGGACAGAGGTTCAGAAATGCTCTTCCAAGTGTCCTTATCAGATGGGAAAGTGTGTCTTGTTTGGGCCAGAAGAGCACTCTTGTTTTACCTCAGTGGCGCAGTTTAAAGGGGCCCCATCCAGCAATCTGCGCCTGGAGCAGCTCAAGCACCTGAAAAGAGCATTTTTTTCCCCTTAGAAATGCAGCTTTCATTTCCATCTTGCTCCAAACAATTGCAGGCCTTGGAAAAAGGCGATGGAAAAACCAACAGTGAGCCGGAGCCCAGTTCCTCTCACATCTATGCCGTCTTTTCCAAACCACAAATTGGGACGCACTGACAGACAAGTTCGGGTGTATTTATGGCAAGATAACAGGCTGGGTGCTGGTGGCAGGAGGCGTGGCCTTTGAGTCCATGAGGGAGGATAGAGCTGGGTCCACATTGTGTGTGCTGGGCTGGTGGCCTAAGAGCCACAGGATGTGCCCTGCAGGCCCCAGTGATGTGTTTTTCTGTTGTGGCCTCAACTCCAGAAAGAGAACAGGATGGGAAAGGCCTGGCTTCCTTATGAAGGAGTTGCTGTTACCCGGGAAACAGCCTTTCTGGCCTCCAGGGCCTAATAACATTCCTCAAAGTTTTCAGGAGTTGTGAGCTTTGGAAGGCTTATATGAATGTGGCTTTGTGGGTGCAGAACTCTGCCCTGGCAATCCACTGCCCCTGGAGTAAGGCTCATGAAGAAAGCACAGCAGGACCAAGGAGAAAAGGCAGCTTGCGGTTTAGTAAGGCTTTGGGGTTGTAGAACTGTAGACACCTTGTGGGTAGCATTTAGTCATCTTTGTCTTTCTTAGATGGTAACTCCTTGATGGGCCTCAGCGAAGTTGGAACAGGGGCACAGACCTACGCTAGTGTCCTGGCCATTAACATTTTCCAAAGGTTTTCTCTCTGGGTGCCTGCAGGTCGAGTGGGGTGGATGTGTGTGTGTGTGTGTGTGTGTGTGTGTGTGTGTGTGTGAAGACCGTCATCTTGGAGAGCCATTTGGCGATGTGTTTGCTGACTGCCTGGAGTTAGTCCCTACCTGAATGCCCTTCTGCTTACCATCTGTGCTTGTCCTGTCCTTGAGTCCCCAGGAGGTGCACCACAGCACATTCCAACCAGACTGAAAGCAGGAAGTGCCGGGTCTCCTGGAGATAATGAAGACCGTGTTGGTAACTTGCTCCTGTCACGCAAACTGAGATGGCCCACTTCTCAAGCTCTCAAGAGAAGGTCCACACACATGGCCATGATGGGAGATTCCAGAAAAGACCCCAGAAGAACCAGCTGTCAGACTGTGGACGCTCATGTGTTGCTGTGATGCTGGAAGCTCTGCCACTGGTGTTTCAAATGCAGACAGTCCCCGAGTAATGAATAAAATCGGCTCCTAAGTGTGTCTTTAAGTTGACTTTTAGGTAGGTTGGAATTAGTGCATATGGTTCTTATTTAGTTTTACTTCAGTACAAGAGAAGATGTAAAGAGTGTTTGGTGATTTAAAAGCTGCATGTGCAGCCAGTGAAGGTGATTATGATGAAGAATTCGTTTCCAGTAGGGGTTAGATCATTCATTCCAAAGTGAGGACAAATTTGCATAGCATTAAAGGGTAAGTCCAAGCTGTCCATAACTCAGCTCTTCTCAACTTTGGACGAGCAAGGTCAATCATGTTTTAGAGCACACGTTTCAGTGGTGCTTCCAGACTAAGATAGACTAGGAGGAAAAGCCTCATAATTTACCTCCAAAAACTGGATGGTGAAAACTCTAAGACTTCCAACAGCACATTGTCTAACTTGCTTGTGTTGGAGACAACAGGAAGGGTTGATTGCTGGAGGCGGGTGGGGGGATGGGGAGGCAGCGTCATGTTGGATGAAGGCAAGGGTGAGGTTGACCCTCAGTGAGGCAGTTGACACAACAGTCACAAGAGTAGATTTCAACATGCCAGCAGCTATGAAGATGGCATGTGACTGGATGATATTTTGTTCTACTCTACTTAAGGTATCATTAGTAGGACTTGACCAAATGGCAGCTGTCTGTCAATCCATCTAGGTATCTATCATCTACATATCTAGAAGAACAAAGAATTATGTGGGCCCTGAGATGACCGGGGAGTTCTGGTGGTGTAGTCCATAGGCAGTTGGGCTGCTGACCCAAAGGCGGCACCCCTCTGGTGGTTTGAGTTCGCTGCAGGAGACAGATGGGCACTCTCCTTTCCTCTGCTTTGCTTCACAGCTTGCTGAAAGCCTGCCCAAGGGTTAGCAGTAAAGCAATGCTGACTCAATAACAATGGGTTTTTGAGTTTTCTGGGGTAAATAATGAATGAGGGCCTTGAACATTTTTGCCAAAATGACCCTTTTTGTAATGGTTTGTGAAAGTCAAGGGTGAGTTAGAGGATACTGTGCTGACATAAGAATTTTCCGGGAGAAAAGGAAAACTTTGAATTTTTACCAAACTGTTAATACTAAAAAGTACTAATAAATGTTAGTAAAAGTACTACAAAAAATTACTGAAAAGAACTAAGAATAAGAAATGCCAGGTTGCATTTTGACAAAACTTTGTTTTACCAAATAAAAATAAAAGAAACTCTTAAAAACGACTTGAATGTCCTTTTTCAAGCTCAAGGGTTAAGACTTTCCCCACTATTTATCATGAAAGTTTGAACTCCAATTCCCCACTATTTACCAGTTTATTTACAAAGTTAATATACATTGTTTTTCACACCGGATGTTTCCCATTTCCTTTACTACCCCCCCCCCCATCAAATTGTGTGAACCTTTGATTAACACCCTCCCTGTCCTCAGCCCTCTGATCCCAGCCTCCCCCACCTGGGCCAAGGGGCTTTGCTCTCCTTTGGTGAAGGGGGTGGATAAGGCCTCAGGAGGATGGAGACCCAAGGACCACCCTGTGCAGTCTAGAGAGCAACGTTTAAGGAACCAGAGAACTGAAGCCTCCACTTCTTTGTCACCTTAAATCAGATGTTGAAAAGATTCTTGAATACGTTACCAGACCTTCCCCTCTCTTCCGGCTTCTCCTTTCTTCCCCTGTTTGCAGCCTTCTCTCTCCATCTTGTGAAACCATTAGTTCTTCTCATTTCATAGGTCTCAATCCCTTGGAATCCCCTTGACTTCGTTCTTTTTCTCATACTCCACATTTGATCCTCACCTTCAAAACAGCCCCAGATCCTTCTAGAAAGCTGTTACTGCCAGCCTGGGCCCATCTCTTGGTCTCTTCCTGAATGAAGGCAGCAGCCTCCTCATGGGCTTTACCCTTGTGCCTACAAAATCCGAAAGCACTGTCAATGGAGCCAATTCTGACTCAGAGCAGACCTCTATAGGATTTTCAAGGTTCTAACTCGTTCTCTCTTGTAGTGGTTGGTAGTTTCAAACTACCGACCTTTTGGTTAGCAGCCTGATACTTTGCTGACTACACCACCATGACTTTTTTTTAAATTGAAATTTTAATCCAAGTTTACAGAGACTTTGAATTTCCATTCATTCATTGTTGCACATTTTCCTCCCTGCCCACCCACCTCTCCCCACCAATACACTCTTATCCTTGAAAAGAAAAACTCTTTCATTGTTATGCAGTCCCTCCCAAGTCCATACATTGGTGCATATTTTCCTCCCTCTGCAACCCTCCCCACCAATTCACTCTTCTCCTTGAAAAGAAAAAGAAAAACTCTTTCATTGTTATGAAATCCCTCCCCCAAGTCCATTCCACTGTGCAGCCTTCATTCTGGACTCCTGTCGTGACAATAATACCTAACCATATATCCCTTTTAAACAGTTCTCTCCCTCATCTGTTGTAATGCAGTATACATCATTCCTCCCCTCCTTCTCTGTCTTCCCTCAACCCCGATGTCAACAATAGTAGCCCTATGAAATACTTGTCCTTTGGTAACTAAGATATTTCACTCAGCATAATGTCCTCCAGGATCATCCATTTTGCATAATATTTTATGAGTTCCTTGTTTTTCAATGCAGCATAGTATTCCATTGTGTGACCATACCACAGCTTCTCTATCCATTCGTTTGTTGATGGGCACTTGGGTTGTTTCCAGCTCTTTGCTATTGTGAACAAAGCCACAATGTGCATATATTTGCTTGTGTGGCGGTTATGGTTTCTTTAGGCTATATTCCCAGTAGTAGAATTTCTGGGTCAAATGGTATTTCTATTTGCAACTTTTTGAGAAAGTGCCATAGTGGTTGCACCATTTTACACTCCCACCACCAGTGAATAAGGGTTCCAGTTTCTCCACAACCTCGCCAGCATTTGCTGTTTGACCATGAGGACTTTTAAGGACACCTGCACAGTCCACGTTGAACTGAGAAGCCAGCAAATTGATCAGTTGATGGCACCTCTCTGCTGCCCACTTTCTTTTTTTTTTATTATTATTTTTTGTGTATGTGAGTGTACCGTCAAATCAGATCTGACTGGTACAGGAGGAGATTGTCCCTCCTTCCCTGGCAGAGCATCTGGTGGATTCGAACCGTGTGCCTCTGGGATTATAGTTGCAGCTCCTTGCCACTATGCCACCAGAGCTCCCCATGCTGCCCACTTTCTAAGGTTTCCCATCTCAAGGACAAAGGCAGCTCTGCCTGCAACACTGTGTTCTGCAGAGTGTCCTCAAGGCCTATATGCTCAGGTCCCTGTTACCTGTGTAACCTCTACCTCTCTTCCCTCCTACTTACTCCCTTCATTATGGCCATACTGCCTCCTCCCTTCATTTCCTGTCTGCTCCTGCCCCAGGGCCTTTGTCCGCTCTGTTTCTTCTTTCTGGAATGTTCTTCCTCCCAATTGAAGCCCAGTTGGCTCTTTCTCTGTCTCCCTTCAGGTCTCTGAGGATTCCCTTGACAACTCTCCCTTCCTATTCCCTAGCCCCGTCTTTGTTTTCCTGCCCTCCTTGGCATCTATTAACACCTCATACCCTATATTGTTTTTGTGGTTATTTTGTTTCTGGCATTCCTCTCTCATTAGAATGCCAGGGCTGGGATTATTATTATTACTTTTTAAATGTATATTTTTAAATATATATTTTCTGCTGTGGTTTCAGTGCCTGGTTAGGTGCCTATCACAGCAGACTTAATATTTCTGAATGTGTGAATTGTGTGGGGTTTGGGGAACATGCCTTGGTGATCCAGTTAGGCCTGAGTGGGCGAAAGAACTATTGTTTCCCACATGTTGGCCCCTGGTCCCTCTTCCACCACTGACCAGGTTTTGCCTCACCACCCTGAGGGCCCTGGGATCTGAGAGTTTTCAGAAGCATCAGGAAGGCCCTAACCCATAACTGGAGGGTCCTTGGCAGAGGTTCAGTTTTCAGATACCTAGAAGGCCCTCTGGGAGTCTTGTGAAATAACCAGGGGAACCTTTGCCAGGGGCTCAGCTGAGAGTGGAGAAAAGACTTTGTGGAATGTGCTGTTGCTGCTAATGCTGTTTGGTTTACACACCCTGGCAGGTAAGGCTAGCCATGGGCAGGCCTTTTGATACCCACCACGGGCCCTAGAACAGAGGCCCACACAGATGTTTTATGGATGTTTTTGTTAGGTGAAAGGAAAAAAGGCACAGTGGCAGGTGTCTACACTGGCAAATACCTGTGAAGGAGGGGATGGGCAGTTTTACCTCAGAGAGTTCATAGCAGGGCTTATTTCTCATCTCCCAGAGCCCTTACCCTTTTGATCCTGGGCTCAGCGGCCTGCTTCTTTTGAGAGCCATCTTGCACAGGAAGTGCCCTGCCCATAGCCTGCAGGAGGGGGAAAGGGAAGCAGCTTGCCCAACCTACTACATAGACTCTGACCCGCCTGCAGTGGTCTGCAATCCTCACTGAAAATTAGAATCATCCAGAGATCCAGGACTGGTCCCACCCTGCTCAAATGAAACCTGTGTCTCTGAGGACGGGGCCTGGGCCTTATTGGCTTTACAACCCCTCCTGGTTGATTCCACAGTGCTGCCAGGTCTGAGGTCCACGGTGGCCCTGTTGAGATTTGTGCCCAGGAATCAACCTTTATCATAAGGCACTCCTGTCATGCCAGTTCACATCTTGTCAGCTTCCAAGGCCTTCTATTCGCAAAAGGCATTGTTTCAATGCACAGAAACTCCAAGTGACAGAGGAGTCCATAACCTGTCAGGCTGTTGACTGAAAAGTCTGCAGTTCGGATCCACCAGTCGGTCTGTGGTATGGAGATGACCAGTCTCCTCTGCAGACATTTACAGCCTTGGAAACCTGAGGGAAGATCTCTAAGAAAAGAAACTAACTAGATGGCAGTGGTTTGGGGGGTTTGTTTGTTTAATCTTTAGGAAGCAGATTGTCATGTCTTCCTCCCATGAAGACGCCCATGAAACTGCTGGGTGGATTTGACCCATCAGCCTTTCAATTAGTAGCCAAGTACTTAACCATTTGTGTTACCAGAGCGTTACCGAGCAGTCTTTGGGATGCAGTCTGACTCTGTGGGCCGTTTCCCCTTTCAGACTCTCTTGTTTAGGAACTGTGCATTTGCTAATTGATCGCTCCTTCCTGGGCCCAGCATCTGATCTGCTGTTTCTGGCTCTGAATAAAACCTGGCTTATTTACTCTCTCATCTCACTTAAGAGGAGCTCTGGTGACCTTGTGGGTAAAGAGTTGTGCTGCCAGCTCAAAGGCATGCAGTTCGAATCTATCAGCTACTCCCTGGGAGACAGATGGGCAATCACTTCCTGTGTGATTTACAGCTTGGGAAGACTCACTAGAGGGCCAGCCATGAGTTGCTTTGGATTCAAAGGCACACAACAACAACAACAACGTACTCTCACTTCATGCCGGTTTGGTGAGAGATTCTCATCTTCCATTCTGGGTCTGATTCCTGGTCAATGCAACTCATGCAGAGCTCCTATTCTTAGGTTAATAGGGGCTATTGTGTTGCTGAAATGATAAACAGGTTTCAAGAGAGCTTCTAGACTAGACATACTAGGAAGAAAGGGCTGGAAATCTGCATCTGAAAAATAGCTATTGAAAACCTATGGGTTGCAACAATCATATGGACTGAATGAGCCACCATTTTGTTCTGTGCACCAGGGCCACCGTAAGTTGGAATCTACTAAATTGAGCTTGAGCTTGGTTCCACTAGATCCATATGTTGTGTTGTTAAGTGCTCCAAGGGAGAAGGATGGGCAGTTTCCACCTGCTAAGATTTGCAGCCTAGACAACACGAAGGAGTGTTGCTATGAGTTGGAATCGAATGGACGGCAGCGAGTGAGTGTGTCTAAAACACTCTTGTGGTAATAATGCTGAGAGGTAGGCGGTTTGGATCCACTAGTTGCCCCATGGGAGAAAGAGGAGGCAGCCTCTTCCTGTGAAGCGCCAGAAATCAGAAGGCACTCCGACTTGCCAGCCCAGGGTTTGGCTTTGGTGGAGAGTGCCTGACCTGACCCCCATATTTCTATAGAGCCAGAGTCAGTCCCAGAGACAGGAAGGAGGTGAGCTTTAGAAGGCCACCTGGTGAGTTCCTGATAGCACCAGGCCTGACACCAAGGCCCCCTGCTCTCTGCTCACTGCCCTCACAGCCTCTAGTTGCTTCCGTGCGAGGCAGGGCTGTTAAACAGATAGGACCTGTGAACGTGACAGGAAAAACATTTCCATCATTACTAAGATCTAATTGAAATGTAGCATTTCTTTCAGTGGCCATAAGAGAGAAACAAGTCATATTAGCCGTAGCCAGGACTTTGTCACCAACAGAAATCACAAATACTTTTACATCGCACCACAGTTATTGCAGATATCATCAAATGCTGTCCACAGACATCACTTTGGTTTTTTAAAATTTTTTAACATTTTATTTTCTTTTTTGTGTGTACCTTCAAATCAGCTCTGACTGGTACAGGAGGAGATTGCCCCTCCTTCTCCAGCAGAGCATCTGGTGGATTCGAACTGCTACATATTTCTTGGATTGCAGTGCAGCTTCTTGCCTCTAGGCCACCAGAGCTCCCTGACATCCTTTTCTATTATCTTGTGACTTCATGTGTTAAATAAGCACATGCGTTTGGATGTTGTTGTTTGATGCCATCAAGTTAACTACAAATCAATAGTGAACAATAAGTCTGACGCTTACCCTCTCCTGTGCCTTCTAGCTTAAGTTTACTGTAGCAGTCACTGTGTCAATCTCATTGAAAATATTCCTCTCTTGCTGACCCAGTCTTTCCCAGCATGATGTATCTCTCCAAGGACTGGTTCTTCCTGAAAATATGCCCTAAAGAGATGAGACAAAGTTTCACATTCCTTGCCTCTAATATTCACTCTGGTTACACTTTCTCTAAGACATACCTGTTTGTTCTTTTGGTAGTTCATGGTATATTCAAAACTGTTCTCCGACACCACAATTTAAAGTCATTGATTCTTATTCTGTCATTATTAATTACATAACTTTCATATGTTCTAGAAGCAATTGAAAATACTATGGCCTGGATCAGGTTCACCTTAACCTTTAAACTGAGGACTTTGGAGAAGTCCTTGACAGCAGACTTCCCTAATCCAACACATCTTTTGATTTCTCGACTGCTGTTACCATGATGTTAATTGCAGATCCAACTAAAATAAAATTGTCATTAGCTTAAATCTTTTCTCCATCTATCAGGAGGATTTTTGTTTTCTTGATGTTGAAATGTAACCCATATTGAAGGCTATAGTCTTTGATCTTCTGCAGTAAGAGCTTCAAGTCCTCTTCACTTACTGCAAGCAAGGTTGTGTCATCTGCCTAAAGCAGGTTGCTGGTGACTCTTCTTCCAATTCCAATGCCACATTCTTCTTCATATAGTCTGTTGTTGTTACGTGCTGTTGACTCACTTGCGACTCATAGCGACCTTATGTACAACAGCCCTAAATTCTGCTCTGTCCTGTGCCAATCACACTGTCTCCGATACACCCATCCAATTACCCCAGTCACGGAATCAATCCACCTCTTAGAGGGCCTTCTCCTCCTGTGCTGTCCCTCTACCCTCCCAAGCATGATGTCCCTCTCCAAGGACCGGTCCCTCCTTACAACATGTCCAAAGTATGTCAGACAAAGCCCCAGAATCCTTGCCTCCAAGGAGCAGCCCGGTTTAACCCTCTCCAGGATGAATCTGTTTGTTTTCTTAGCAGTCCATGGTGCACCCTCAATACTCTTCTCCAGCACCACAGCTCAAAGGCATCCATTCTCCTTCTGTCTTCCCTAGTCATTGTCCAACTCTCTGATGCATAACAAGTGATTGCAAAGACCATGGCCTGTATCAGATACACCTTAGTCTCCAGAGAGACACCATAGCTCTTCAGTACTTTGGAGAGGTCCCTAACAGCAGACTTTCCTAACAGCAGACTTTCCTATTACAATGTCTTTTAATTTCCTGGCTGCTGGTGCCAAGAATGTTGACTGTGGAGCCAAGCAAACTAAAGCTGTGAACAATCTCAATCTCTTCACCATCCATCCTGATGCTGCCAATTGGTCCAGTGGTGAGAATCTTTGTCTTCTTAACATTGAGCCTCAATCCATATTGAAGGCTGCAGTCCTTAACCCTCTGCAGCAAGCATTTCAGGTCCTTCTCAGGTTTAGCAAGCTTCTGGAATTATTTGCTCAGTATATAGGTTGGATAGTTACGGAGAAAGGATGCAACAGTAATGCGCATCTTTTCTGATTTTAAACCATGCAGTGTTCCCTTGTTCTGTTCAGACAAATTTTTGGTTTAGGTATATAGGCTTTGTATGAGCATAATTAAGCGTTCTGGGAGTTGTGTTCTTCTCAGTGTTAGCCTTAATTTGTTATGATCCACACAGTCAAAATGCCTTCATGTAATCAATAAAACTTAAGTAAACATCTTTCTCGTATGCCATAAAAATCTTCTATTGAATGTTGTTGTTGTTAAGTGCCATCAAGTTGCCTGTTACTCATGTGACAGCAGCTCTGAAGCCTGCCCTATTCTGAGCCAGTCTTACTGACTCTGACACACCTACCTCCATTACCTTAGTTATTGGGTCAATCTATCTCATTCGAGATCTTTCTCTCCTGCGCTTTTCTCCATCCTTCCAAGCAAGAAAGCTTTCTCAAAGGATCACTGCCTCCTGGCCATATGCCAAAAGTATGTGAAATGGATCTTCAAAATCCTTGCCTCTAAGGAGAAACTTGAATTCATCCCCTCCAAGACACCTGTTTGCTCTCTTGCCAGCCAGTACTCTTCTCCAGCACTACAACTCAAAGGCATAAATTCTTCTTCCATCATCCTTAGTCATTGTTCAGCTCTCTGATGCATAGCAAGTAATTGCAAAGACCATGGCCTGGATCAGGTGCACCTTAGTCTCTAGACTGACATAGTTGTTCCTTAGTACTCAGGAGAGGTCCCTGACAGCAGACTTTCCCAGTGCAATTCATCTTTTGATATCTTGGCTGCTGGTAACCAAGAGTATTGTTTGTGGAGCTGAGCAAGCTGAAATTAACAAGCTCAATCTCTTCTCCATCCATCATGATGTCTTCAGAAGGAGCCCAACCATGCTGTCACCTTCCTTTTACACTTCTGGGCTCCAGAATGGCATGGACAAATGTCTGTTCTTTTGTGTTACCAAATGTGTGGTATTTTGTTACAGTGGCTCTACAGAACCAATACAGACTCCTTAAAGACTGATGTTCTCCCTATAATACACAAGGCATCTTCTGCTGTAGATTCAGTTTGATGGCATGCCTAGAGCTCAGCCTTGGTGACAATAAGACTGACTTCCTTCCCCCGTTGCTACTTAACCTCTCTAAACCTCCGACTCTTTACATACAAAAAAACCCTTTCCAAACCCCAAAACCACCACCACAAAACCCAAAACCAACCCCTAAAACTGGGCTATACAAAGAATTTAGCATTAGACTTGGAGGGAGACTCCTCAACAACCTGCATCATGAAGATAACACAACCTTGTTTACCATTAAGTGAAGAGGGTCTGAAGTATTTTCTAAAAAATATAAAAAAATTCTAGCTTTCGGTATGGTTTATATCTCAACATAAAACAAACGTCCTCAATAGTAGACCAACATTATCATGATAAACAGAGAAAAGATGACAGTTTTCAAGGATTTCATTTCATGTGGATCCACAGTGTGTATTTAAAGAAATAGAGTCAAGAATCAAAAGGCATATTGCACTGGGCAATATGCTTACTATCACGAATCACTTTAAAATGCTAAAGAGCATGGAACACCTGACCTAAATCAGGATATTTTCAATTACTTCATATGCACATGAAAGCTGGATAGTAAGACCAAGTAATTATCAACCTCTTTGAATTACGTTGAATAATACTGAATATACACCACAGATTGCCGTAAGAACAAATAAATCTGTCTTGGAACAAGAGTAGCCAGAATGCTGTGGGTATGTTATCTGGAGGGGCCAATCCCAATAGAATGCCCTCATGCTTAGAAAACAGTCAAAGAGGAAGACTTCCACAAGATGGACTGGTAAGAGGGGCTGCAACATCCTGGAGAATCTGAGAATGGCACAGAATCAGAAAGGGTTTCATTCTGTTGTCCTGATTCAGAACTACCTAGACAAGTCCTAACATCAGCTCTTTCTCTAATTTTTTCTCTCCTTAGCACATAATATACATTTTGCTTACTTAGTCTATCACCTCAAGTCAAAAGCTATGCTCTATGAAGGTGGAATGTTGGGGTTTTTATCAATATGCTAGATACTGCATACAGTGTATGTCTGACATGTTTGTTGCACTCAATACTTTGATGAATCAATATGGATAAACAGCAAACCCTGTGTCTTCCTTTAGATGTATTATTCTATCTGTATTTTTTAATAAAATAACAAAATAAAAAAAACTGGCATAATAACAGTCCCTACCTTTCAGAGTGGAGGCACAGTGCAAGAGAGGAAGACCCTCGATGACATGGATTGATTCAGTGACTGGAGTAATGGTGGTAGGTGTGTCAGAGACAATAAAATGGGCACAGACTAGAGCAGGTTTCAGGGCTGTTGTACATTGTGTCGCTATGAGTCGCAAATGACTTTTCAGCACATAACAACAACAACGACAACAATCTTTCAGGGTTGTTTTAAGCATGAGAACCTAAATCCTCTAATTGGCCTAGGGTTGGGCCAGGATAAATAGTCAATCCATATTTGCGACTGTGATGTAAAAGAGTGTGTTGACTTTCAGGGCATTGAGTTAAGCATTCCCAGTTATTTACCTTGGCCATTTCTAGAAGAAAGGGGGTCAGGGGTGGGTCTTTTTTAAGCAGACAAGCTTTTTCCAATTTCACCTCCTTATTTTTAGGTGTCTTCGAATCAGCTGCCACTCATAGCGACCCTATGTACTACAGAAAGAAACCCTGCCCACCCAGTACTGCTCTGTCTTCACAATCTCTGCTGTGCATAAACCCATTGTTGCAGTCACTGTCAACTCATCTCATGAGGGTCTTCCTCTCCTTCTTTGACACTCTGCCTTGCTGAGCATGATCTACTCCTCTAGGGATTGGCCCTTCCTGATCACATTAACCATAGTTTCTGTGAATATGACTTTGTCTGGAAGGAGAGTCTTTCAGATTGTAACCAAATTGAAGGCATACTGCAATGGGTGAGTTTTAACCCAATGACTGAAGTCCTTAGAAGAAGAAGAAATTTGCACTCAGAGATAAAGATACAAAACTGTGCTGTTGTTAGGTGCTGTTGTGTTGAGTATGACTTATAGCGACCCTATGAATAACTGTCTAATTCTGTGCCATCTCACAATCTTTGACACACTGAAGCCCATTGCTGCAGTTGCCATCCCAGCCCACCCAGTTGAGGGTCTTCCTTTCTTTCGCTGCTCTTCTACCTTTCCAAGCATAATGTCCCTCTCTCAGGAATAACCTTTCCTAGCAACATGCCCAAAGTATATGAGATCATCATCTTTGTCTCCAAGGAGCACTCTGGCAGCACCTTCTCCAAGACAGATCT
This sequence comes from Elephantulus edwardii, assembly GCF_000299155.1. Lineage (NCBI taxonomy): Eukaryota > Metazoa > Chordata > Mammalia > Macroscelidea > Macroscelididae > Elephantulus > Elephantulus edwardii. The sequence continues at coordinate 4,016,143 of NW_006399960.1, read as the reverse complement.
GCTTGTTCTTTTGCTAGTCCATGGGATCTTCAGCACTCTTCTCCAACACCACAGTCCAAAGCCATCCATTCTTCTAGCATCCTTATTCATTGTCCAACTTTCAGATGCATAGCAAGTGACTGAAAAGACCGTGGCCTGAATTAGGCACACCTTAGTCCTCAAACTGACATCATTACTCTTCAGTAATTTAGAAAGGTCCCTGACTGCAGACTTTCCCAGTGCAATACGGCTCCTGATCTCCTGACTGCAGTACCAAGTGTATTGATTATGGATCCAAGTAAGATGAATTTATTGATTGTCTCTATCCTTTCTCCATGCATCATGATGCTGCTTATTGGTCCAGTGGTGAGGATTTTTGTTTTCTTGATGTTGAGATGCAATCCATATTGAAGGCTATAGTCTTTGATCTTCTGAACTAAGTGCTTCAAGTCCTCCTCACTTTTAGCAAGCAAGGTCATGTCATCTGCATAACGAAGGTTATTGATTAGTCTTCCACCAAACCTGCTGACTCATTTTTCTTCCTAGAGTACAGCTTCTTGAATAATTTTCTTAGCGTATAGATTAAATAAATATGGAGAAAGGATACAACCCTAATGCACACCTTTCCTAATTTTAAACCGTATTCCTTTGCTCTGTTTGTAAAGCAACTTGTTGGTCTAGGTATAAGTTTCCCACGAGTGCCCTGGGATTCCCATTCTTCTCAATATTCGCCATAATTCTTTATGATCTGCACAGTCAAATGCCTTTGTGTAGTCAATAAAGCACAAATAGACATTCTTCTGGTATTCTTTGCTTGCAGTCAGGATCCATCTGACATGAGCAATTATATCTATCTCTGGTGCCATAGCCTCTTCTTCTTTTTTTTTTTTAAATCCAGTATGGTTTTATTGAATCAAACAAAATTGATTAAATAGTACTTATCTCAGTTTTTTTTAAATTTCCATTCATTCATTCATTGTTGCACTTTTATTTCCTGCCCAGCCCTCCCCCTAGTACACTCTTCTCTTTGAAAAGTAAAGGAAAAATTCTTTCATTGCCTTACAATCCCTCCCCCTAGGTCCACTCCACTATGCAGCCTTCGTTCTGAACTCCTGTCATGACAAAAATACATAATCACATATCCATTTTAAACAGTTCTCTCCCTCATCTGTTTCAATGCAGTATACATCATTACTCCCCTCCTTCTCTGTCTTCCCTCAACCTCGATGTCAGTCCCATTTTACAGCAGTGGCCCTATGCAATAATTGTCCTTTTATGACTGAGATATTTCACTCAGCATAATGTCCTCCAGGGTCACCCATTTTAAATAACATTGCATGAGTTCCTTGTTTTTCAATGCAGCATAGTATTCCATTGTGCGAATATACCACAGATTCTCTATCCATTCGTTTGTTGATGGACACTTGGGTTGGTTCCAGCTCTTCGCTATTGTGAACAAAGCTGCAATAAACAGGGGTGTGCATATATCTGTTTTGGTAGCAGTTATGGTCTCTTTGGGGTATATTCCCAGTAGCGGAATTGCTGGGTCAAATGGTATCTCTACTTGCAACTTTTTGAGAAAGCACCATACCGCCTTCCACAGTGGTTGCACCATTTTACACTCCCACTAACAGTGAATAAGGTTCCAGTTTCTCCACAACCTCGCCAGCATTTGTTGCTTGATGTTCTGTTAAATGTTGCTATTCCGACTTGGGTGAGATGATATCTCATAGTTGTTTTGAACCGTAGCCTCTTCTAAATGCCGTTTTGTGATTGTTTTTTTTCACTCAGCATAATGCATCCATGCTACATCAGGACTTCATTTCTCTTTATGGCTGAGTAATGTTCCACTGTGTGTATAAACCACATTTTGCTCATTCATTTCATCTGCAGATGGAGATTTCAATTGTTTCTATCTTTTGGCTATTGTGAAGACAAAGTTCATAGGTGTTGAAGTATCAGTATTTTTAAGTCTCTTGGGTGTATAGTTAAGAGTAGCATTGCTGGGTAGACCCTGGTGGTGCAATGTTTAATGATTAAATGTCTGACTGCTTACTGGAAGTCAGGGAGTTCGAACCCACCAGTGGCTCCTTGAGAGAAAAGATCTCATCCAAAATCCCCACTGCTGATGAGTTGCTTCAGAGTCATGGTGACCCTCCATAGGGTTTCCAAAGTTATAAACCTTGACCAGAGGAGACTGCCTATTTTTCTCCTGGGGAGCAGCTGGTGCATCCAAAACACTGATCTTTTGGTTAGTAGTAGCCCAACATGTGGCACAGTACTCCACCAGAGCTCCTGCCAATAAAGATTATAGCCTAACAAACCCCTGGGGCACTTTCACTCTGCCATGTAGGGTCACTATGAACTGGAATTAAGTCACACACAACAATCACTTGGTAGTTCTATGCTTAACTTTTTGAGGAACTATCAAGATGTTTTCCACAGGGGCCGGACCATTTTGTACTCCCATCAGTAATGAATGAGGGTTCCAGCTTGCTCGCATGCTTACAAGAATTTGTTATTATTATTATTGTTTTTTTAAATTTTGGTCATTTTAATGAGAATGGACCCCCTCAAACCCACTGCCATTTAGTCAGTTCTTCCACCGACTTCTGAGACTGTTAATCTCAAAGGGAACAGACTCCTGTGGAGAGGCTGGTGGATTCAAACCACCCACCTTTCCGTTAGCAAACCAATATGCAACCCACAATGAATAAGGATGACAGAAGAAGAGTTGATGCCTTTGAGCTGTAGCGTTGGAGAAGATTGCCAAACAGTCTATGGACTGACAAAAAAACAAATATGTCTTGGAGAGAGTGCAGCCAGAGTGCTCTTTGGAGGCAAAGATGATGAGCTTCACCTCACATACTTTGGACATATTGCTAGGAGGTGCTATTCCTTGGAGAGGACCATGATGCTCAGAAAGGTGGAGGGTCGGCGAGGGAGAGGAAGACCCTCAACCAGGTAGATTGACATGGTGAGTGCTGTAATGGGCTCTAGTGTGTCAGGAAGTGTGAGGATGGTGCAGAAAAGGACAAGGATCAGATCTGTTGTTCATGATGTCGCCATGGGTTGTATTCGACTCAAAGGCACCTAACAACAACAATATTCCACCAGGGCTCTTTAATAAGAATAAAGTGGCATATAATTGTGGTGTAGATTTCTGGTGTAATCTGTGAAAGGAGGAACAGTGCAAAAGCGCATGGGGGTAGAAATGGATGAGGGTAAATGAGAAGAAAGTAGAATGTAGGGAGAAAACTATCAAGGCAAGTTGGAAGCGAGGCACAGGCTCCTGAGTTCCTTTAGAGTGGATTGGCCTTATATGCTGTGGCTGTGGAAGAGTCAGAATTGACTCAGAGCTGACCCTCCAGTGGGTTTTCAGAGGCCATAAATTGTGTGGGAGGAGACGCTCATTTTGTTTCCCCAGAGCAGCTGGTAGATTCGAACTGCGTGCTTTTGGGATTGCAGTGCAGCTGGACCAAATTCCCTAGTAGTTCCTGGAGAAGGAAGCAGTCAAGCTCTCTCTCTATGCTCCCTTCTCATATGGCCCAGCTCCACAGCAAAGCCCTCACGGTAACCACCTAGGGATGCTCGACCTGGCCTTGTCTCCATGTAGGAATTTTTAATCAAGCGGGTGGCACATGTCACAGTTTAGTTACCTTTTAGTACTGTGGCTCCTGCCTCTTAAAAAAAAACAACAACAAAAAAAACCCCACAAAACCAAAAAACCTTTTTCACAGGAGGGAGGTTTTCGGTAACCCCCAAATCCGAGGTCTCCAATTAAATGACTTCTTTATATCTGGCACCTTGTCAACAGGAACCTCAGGTGATCGACGCCCAGTGAATTCGTTTCTGCAGCTGCGGCTCCCAATGCATGGTCCTGGGCTAGCAGCACTGGTGCCACCTGGGAACTTTTAAAAATGTCAATTCTTGTCTCTGATATGGACCTATAAAATCTGGAACAGTGTGCACCAGGGTTGTGTCCTTTCTTTATACCTGCTCAGTGTGTAACCTGAACAAATAATTTGAGGAGAATTTGAAAAAGAATGTGGCAACTCGGTTACCACTTAAGGTATTTCAGCTCGCGGTTGGAGAAGGACTCAACAACCTACGTTATGCAGATGAAACAACCTTGCTTGTTGAATAGGAAGAGAACTTGAAACACTTGCAGCAGAAGACCAAAGGCCACAGCTTTCAATAAAAATTGCATCTTAACATGGAGGGAGGAAAAAAAACCCCACATTGGGCCAATAGGAAATATCATAATAGGTGGAGAAAGGACGGAAATTGTCAATTGTTTAATTTGAATTAGCTCCACAGTCAACAGTATGGTGGCAGCAATCAAGAAATCAAGAGACATGTTGCATTAGAAAAATCTGCTGCCAAAGACCTCTTTGTGCCAAAGAGTAAGGATGTCACTTTTGAAGGTTAAGGTATGTTTGACCCAAGTCATGGTGTTTTCAATTGCTTCCTATGAATGTGAAAGTGGAGCTATGAATAAGGATGACCAAAGAAGAATTGATGTGTTGGAGAAAGTACTGAATAACCTATAGACTGCCAAAAGAACAAACAAATCTGTTTGGGTTGTAGTGCAGCCAGGGTGCTCCTTAGAAGCAAGGACAGTGAAACTTCATCTCACAGACTTTGGGCATATTGTTGGGCGGGGCCAGTCCTTGGGAAAAGATACAACCCTGAGAGAGAGGAGGTGAAAGAGAGGAAACCCTCAATGAGATGGATTGTCACAGTTACTGCAACAAAGGACTTGAGCATGGCAGAGATTGTGAGGATGGCGCAGGGCACAATGCTCTGTTCTTCGTAGGGTCACTGTGAGTCAGAGTTGACTCAACAGCACCTAATAGCAGCAACAACAGAACCAGATCTTCAATAAGTCCTCCAGATAATTCATTTTTCTTCATCGTCTTCACACAGAAAATAGCTTTTATCACGCACAATAATAAGCAGATAGCATACAACGGATGAGTAGTACTTCTGGCTCAAAAGCAGTCTGAGCAGACATCTACTTTGTGTCCTGGATGAGGGACTTAAATGGGATCGTCACATGATACGCCATCTCCTCTGGCTTCTGGAAACTGTTCTGGGGGATATAAAGAAGTCTTCCACATAAACCTTGCGCTGGACATTGGGAGTGAGTGTCACATGGGAATCTACTATTGATTTTTCCCTGGTTGGAAGGGTCTACTTAGAACTTGCCAGCTTGATACTAAGTGAGCCTCACACGCACCATAGATGAACTGCAGTACGTGGGACAGTTGCTCCAAAAATCGGCTCACGAGACGCACTGACCCACTCCAGAGATACTCATGTAATTGGTGTGGGAGGTAAGTTGGCTGTGCAGATATTTAAAAAAGTATGATTTGTGTGAAAGTTTACAGATAAAATTGGTTTTCTATTCAACCATTCACATACATTTTCTTTCTTTCTTCCTTTTTTTTTTCCTTGTTGTGTACTGTCATATCAGATCTGACTGGCACAGGAGGATATTGCCTCTCCTTCTCCAGTGGTGCATCTGGTGGATTCGAACTGTGTGCCTTCGGGATTGCAGTGCAGCTCCTTGCCCCTAGACCACCAGAGTTCCCTCCATTCAAGTACATTTTATTTTATGATATTAATTATAATACTCACAATATAATCACTCTTCCCAGCCCCACCTTATGATTCTTATTTCCAGTATTATATCGATCCTAACATTTCCTTCCTTCTGAGCTTTATCACTGGAGAGATGCTGCCACTTTGATCTTGTATGGTTGATTGTTTTACAAGAATAGGTGTCTCCCCGGGGTTATTGTTCCCCTGTGGATTGTGTGGGTGAAAGTTGAGCCACAGGGGTTGGTTTTATTCTAGACCTGAGCAGTGCCTAAAAGTCATAGTCTCAAGGCTTCCATCCACTTCTATCAGGCTAATAAGCCTGGTTTAATGTCTATAGTTGGTGCTGGGCTTGATCCAGCTCCTTAACGGTACAAGAGAGCAGATTGTGCACATTCCTTCCCAATTCAGTGGTGGAAAGATTTACACCACAGAAATGGGAGGACACTGCTGGAGAACTGGTCACCACCGAGCAGTGCTCTGCCTGGGGCTCCCAGCCACACTGCACAAACTTACTCCCACAGGCCTGAGGGGCAAATAGAAATACAGTTGACCCTTAAACAATGGAGATTTGAACTGCCTGGGCCCACTTATACTTGGATTCCTCTACCCCCGCCCCGTTCCCCACCCGGTTACAATTTCTATGAGCTCAAGTGTTGTATCTGTGCAGTTCAAACAGATATTTGTTATTTGTCACCTGTAGAAATCAGTGAAGGGTAGGTTGGTATACATGCTAACCTGTAATCACCCAGTAACCACGGAGGCAATCCTGACCCATGGCGACCCTCTATGTGCCAGAGTAGAACTGTGCTCCAATTCAAAAGGGTTTTCAAGGACTGCTGTTGTGTTTTTTTGTTTGTTTGTTTGTTTTAAGTAGATCACCAAGTCTTTCTTCTGAGTCACCTCTGAGTGGACCTGAACTTTCAACCTTCTGTTTAGCAGCCAAGCATGTTAGCTATTTGTACCACCCAACTATGTCATGCTGGCTCTTACGGTCAAAATATAGGTAGATCACAATTTGCAGGACCCAGTGCAAAATGAAAATGTAGGGCCCCTTGTTCAAAGAATGAGAAAAAAAATGCCATTAAAAGTATTAAAATAGAAAACATTGTCCGCTTTCCATGATCTCACTTTCAACCAGTCATGGTGCTTTGCATTTGTACTTTAATGTTTGATTTTCAGAGATACTCACAAAATGCGTGTGGATAGTCACCGGCACTCTGAGTCCCATCAGGTGATGTTGCTGTGGCCCACTATTTGCTGGGCTCCCCCTTCCCTCTGTGTCGGGGCTGGAGCAAGAAAGCCAGTCAAATTCCAGCAGACGGATGACCCTTAGGAGTTGTGCCTTCCTATTGGGATATGCTTGGTGTCTGGATGAAGTGCCTATCCATAGCCAAATGAAAGGGGTGCATCACTCAATAACTAAGGCAAGCATGACTTGCACTTACTTATTGATCTGTAATGAACAACTTCACACGGGTTTCACCAAACCTGTGGTGGAAAAATATGTGAAGCAGATTAGTAAATAAACAGAAGGACACTGGTGCTTACCTTGCTTACTGGGTGCTCTGACCCTGTCAGGACTTGTACATTTGAAACGATAATTGGATTCCGTGGGAAGGTACTGTGGAGTCAGCTGCTAGCCATGCCTAGGCACAGAATATATGATGTGGTGGGAAAAGGGGAAATTGTTCATTACACATCAGTAAGGAGGCAAAAACAAGCTCATGTTTATTTAATAATTAAAGTTGTTGCATACCGTCGAGTTGGAACCCACCCATAGCTGACCCTCCACCAGGTTTTCAGAGACAGTAAATTGCACAGGAGGAGATTGCCCATCCTGCTCCCATAGCTGGTGGATTTGAACCACATGCCTCTGGGATTGCAATGCAATTTCTTACCACTAGGCCACCAGAGCTTCCAGCTGATTTGCCTTCTGGACTTATGTGGTGCCATCAGCCTGGAGTGTGTGTGTGTGTGTGTGTGTGTGTGTATGTGTGTGTGTCTCCTTTATGTCTTACCTTATCATCCAGGAACTTCCACCCCATCTGAACCCCTTGCACAGCAATAGTTGCTGGGTACGGAGATAGAGATGGAAGTCGGGCAGGGCCAGGGCACTGAGAGGTGGAGAATAAACAGCTGCCAAGAACTCATTCCATGGAAACCAGGAAGCAGGGAGAAGTGAGGCATGCAGAAGTTGAGGCTTTAAGTCCCCAGTTTGTACTCTATTGTCCCATTGGATTTCATTTACAAAACACAAATTCAAAGATAAAATAAGTTGGTATTTCAAGACGGACACTGTAGAGCATTAAACCCCAGCACAGGGCCCTTCTGACATGGATAATACTCAAAAGGTTTAGTTTTACAAAAGTTGCTTCTAAATAACTGCTAATGAGTTGCCCTTGACTTGGCTCCAACTCATGTTTGACTCGTGTGTCAGCATTAGAACCATGTTTCCTAATGTTTGCAGTGGTTGATTTTTTCTATCTATCTATCTATCTATCTATCTATCTATCTATCTATCTATCTCTATCTCTATCTCTATCTCTATCTCTATCTCTATCTCTATATCTATATCTA
>NW_006399960.1:3993846-3998823 GCF_000299155.1 Elephantulus edwardii | reverse complement strand
CTATATATATATATATATATATATATATATATATACACAATGTTGCCATGAGTTAGAATTGACTAGCTGGAACTTAGTTATTTTCAGGGAAATTTTGAAAAAGTTTATATTTTAGTCTCGGTGAGAGAGAAAGAGAGGGAGGAAGGGAAAGAGGGAGCGAACATGTCTGTATAGACAGAAAGATATTCATTTTAAGGAATTGACTAATGTGGTTGAGGGATCAGCAGGTCCAAAAGGTCCAAAATCTTCACATCATTCTCCTGACAGTCTCAGACATTGCTCTTAAAGCCTTCTGCTTATTGGCTGAGGCCCACTCACATTATCGAGAGCAACTTCCTTCCTTCCTTCCTTCCTTCCTTCCTTCCTTCCTTCCTTCCTTCTTTCCTTCCCTCATTCCTTCCACTACCTGACCAAGTGACTGAAGTGATCCATATTTATTCCCGTTCCAAAAAAAGGGGACCCAACAGAATGTGGGAATTATTGAACAATATCACTAATATCACTACACAAGCAAAATACTGACTGCAACAGTACATTGACAAAGAACTACCAGAAATACAAGTTGTGTTAAGAAGAGGCAGTGGCACTTCAGACATTATTGTCAATGTTAGATGGATCTTGGCAGAAAGCAAAGAGTACTAGAGGAATGTCTATCTGTGTTTCATTGACTATGCAAAAACATTTGACTGTGGATCACAACAAATTGTGGCTAACCTAGAGGTGAATGGGCATCCCAGAACACTTGCTTGTACTTATGCAAAACCTATACTTGGACCAGGAAACAGTCCTAAGAACAGAGCAAGGAAACACTGCATGGTTCTAAATTAGGAAAGGAGTGCGTCAGGGATGCGTCCAGTCTCTACCTTTTCAATCTATATGCAGAACAGATCATCTGGGAGGCTGGGCTTTATGAGGAGGAGTGTGGAATCAGAATTGCAAGAAGACTCATCCACAACCTATGATATGCAGATGATACAACCTTGCTTGCTGAAACTGAGGAGGACCTTAAGTGCTTGCTGCAGAAGGCCAAGGACTGCAGTCTTCAATATGGCTTGAAGCTCAACATCAAAAAGGCAAAGATTCTCACCACTGGGCCAACTGGCAGCACCATGATAGAAGAAGAGATTGAGGTTGTTAACAATGACAGCTTGCTCCGCTCTGTGATCAACACTCTTTGCACCAGCAGTCAGGAAATCAAAAGAAGACTTGCATTGCTAAAATCTGCTGTCAGGGACCTCTCCAGAGTACTGAGAATCAATTATATTAGTCTAGAGACTAAGGCATGCCTGATCCAGGCCATAGTCTTTGTAATTAGTTGCTATGCATCAGAGAGCTAGACAGTAACTAAGGATGACTGAAGAATTGATGCCTTTGAGTTGTGTTGCTGGAGAAGAGTCTTGGATATATCATGGACTGCCAAGAAAACAAACAGGTCTGTCTTGAAGAAGGTGAAATCAAGTTTCTACTTGGAGGCTAGGATTTTGAAGCTCTGTCTCGCAAGTGGCCATGAGGGACCGATTCTTGAAGACGGACGTTATGCTTGGAAGGGTGGACAAGAAAGGAAGACTCCTGATAAGATGGGTTGACACAGTAACTGGGGCAATGGGGGGTAGGTGTGTGGGAGTCAGTGAGACTGGCTCAGCACAGGGCAGGGTTCAGAGTTGCTGTACATAGATATGGTCACTATGGGTTGCAGGCGACTCAACAGCACGTAACAACAATTAATCACTTTTATGAGATTGTTTTCACAACATTAGGTAGATTTGGTGTCATCAGACAGGTGAACACTGTAGCCTAGCTGAGGTCACCCTTCAAATGAACCCATCGGTCTGTATGGCTGTGTAGTAATCCACTTTGTGGGTAGGAGTGTCTGGTGCTCCTTCGTTGTGTACAAGGTGAGGGTGTGGCTCATCATACTGTATTTATTGCACTCCACAGTGAATCCCGGACTCTCCGATCTCTGTTAGGACTCATTGTGCTTCCTCTGAGCCTTTGCTTATTTTTCTGTCATCAACCTGTGAATCAGTAAATCACGTAGCATAGTGTGGCTGCCCTTCCTTTTCTGCCTGGGCTGTTGGAAGTCTCAACTTCCAACTTAAATCCTGCCTCCAGTGAGTGTCAGGGATTTCAAGGCTGGTGCTTTGTGCAGTCACCTCACTCTTGGCTCCATCGTACTTTTCTACCCTTGCTTTCCCTTTACCTCATTTGTTCTTATTTACTTGTAATTTATTTTATGCTGTTCTATTGTATGCATCTTTGTAAACCTTAAATATAGCTTTGGAACGAGACAGATATAAATCAATAAAAGCACATAGTGGCTAATGGAAGCGCTGGACAGCTTGCTACTTGTGAAAACAATTGTCCCTGAGTGTATAGGGACACTCATGGGGGTGTGTAGTACAAGAAGGGTGGGAGGTGAGAGAAGAATTGTGGGGCATTAAGGCAGAGAAATGGGAATGTCTAGGTAATCTGCTGTTACCGTTACCAGAAAAGAAAGGCATATAATTTAATTGGAATATTCTTTTTCCTCTTTTCCGATCAAATATAATCATCACAACCCTCCCCTGCCCCATGGGAGAAAAATATGTATTTTTAAAATGAGGTCACTTCAGAAAGTTGTTTTGTGATGGAAGATTTCTAATGCAAATGAGAGGTTGAGCTGTGCTGTGAGTCCCAGTAATCAGCAACTCACGGCCAATCCTATCCTCTCTATGCCCCTTCTGCTTGAACGCTACATTCCTGCTTGAATCTCACCCTTACGCACTGCTGTCAAGTTGGTTCTGAGGCTGTAAATCTCAGCAGCAGGAGCCTGTTCATCCTTCTCCTGTGGAGTCTCTGGTGGATCCGAACCACTGGAGATGCACAGCCTTTGGGATAGCAGTACAACTTGCTACGGACTCTGCCACTCTCTCCTTTACTGGAACGTTGTTATGTGCCTTTGAGTCACCTGAGACTCATAGCAACCCTATGTACAACAGCTCAGAAACCTGCCCTATCCTGAACCAATCTCATCATCTCTGACAGACCTAATCCCGTTTCTCCAGTCACTGAGTCAATCCATCTCATCCAGGGTCTTCCTCTCCTGCACTTACCCTCGACCCTTCTGAGCATGATGTCCCTCTCCAAGGACTGGTGCCTCCTGGGCATGTGCCCAAAGTATGTGAAATGGAACCTCAAAATCCTTGCCTCCAGGGAGCAACTCAGTTTCACCCTCTTCTTCTCCTGGCCATCCATGATATGTTCAACACTCTTCTCCAGCACCACACTCAAAGGCACCAATCCTTCTTCTATCATTTTTAATTATTGTCCAGCTCTCAGATGCATAGCAAGTAATTGCAAAGATCATGGTCTGGATCAGGCACACCTTAATCTCCAGACTGACATCGTTGCTCTTCAATACTCTAGAGAGCTCCCCTCCCTGACATCAGACTTTACCAATGATTCTTTTGATTTTCTGACTGCTGGTGTCTCAAGTGTTGATTGTGGAACCAAACAAGCTGAAGTTGTCAACAATCTCAATCTCTTCTCCATCCATCATGAAGCTGCTAATTGGCCCAGTGGTGAGAATCTTTGCTTGATGTTGAGCTTCAATCCATATTGAAGACTACAGTCCTTGACTTTCCACAGCAAACACTTCATGTCCTCTTCCGTTTCAGCAAGCAAAGTTGTGCCATCTCCATAACACAGATGATTGATGAGTCTTCTTCCAAACCTGATGCTACATTTCTCCTCATAGAGCCCAGCCTTCTGAATGATCTGCTCTGCATATAGATTGAAAAGGATTAAGACACATCACTTCCCAATTTTGAACCATGCAGTGTTTCCTTGCTCTGTTCTGAGGACTGCTTCCTGGTCCAAGTATAGGTTTTGTATAAGCACAATCAAGTGTTCTGAGATTCCCATTTTCCTCAAGGCTAGCCACAATTTATTGTGATACACACAGTCAAATGGTTTTGCATAGTCAATGAAACATAGATAGACATTCTTCTGGTACTCTCTGCTTTCTGCCAAGATCCATCTGACATTGACCTCTTCTAAACCCAGCCTGTATTTCTGGTAGTTCTCTGTCAATGTACTGTTCAAGTCATTTCTGGACAATCTTCAGCAGGATTTGCTAGTGATATTGTTTGACAATTTCCACATTCTGTCAGGTCACCTTTTTTTTTTTTAAAAAAAGGAATAAATATGGATCTCTTCCAGTCAGTTTCCCAAGTAGTTGTCCTCCAGATTTCTTGGCACAACTTGGTGAGCACATGCAGGGCATCATCTGTTTGCTGAAATACATCAGTTGGTATTCCATTAATTCCTGGGGCTTTATTTTTTGCCAAGTCCTTCAGTGCAGCCTGCACTTTCTCCTTCGTAACCATTGCCTCTTGCTCATATGTTGTTTCTTGAAATTCTCCTGTGTCAGCCAATTCTTTTTGGTACAATGACTCTGTATACTCGTTCCATCTGCGTTTAATGCTTATAGAATCTTTAAATATTCTGCCCATACCATCCTTAAGCATTGCACCTCGTGACTTGAACATAAAAATGTTCTGGGATCCCCATTCTTCTCAATGTTAGCCACAGTTTGTTGTGATCCACACAGTCAAATGCCTTTGCATAGTCAATGAAACATAGATAGACATTCTTCTAGTACTCTCTGCTTTCTGCCAAGATCTATCTATCATTGGCTATGACGTCTCTTGGGCCATGGTGTCTTCTAAATCCAGACTGCACATCTTGCAGTTATCTGCTGATGTTTAGCTAAAATACAATATACAAAACTAAAAGTGCACATATTATAAGTTGTTGCTACATGCTGTTGAGTCGCTTGTGACTCATAGCGACCCTGTGTACAACAGACATAAACCCTGCTCTATTCTGTGCCAATTACACTGCCTCCGACATACCCATCACGATTACCCCAGTCACTGAATCAATCCACCTCATAGAGGGTCTTCCCCTCCTGCGCTGTCCCTCCACCCTACCAAG
>NW_006399960.1:3987004-3993746 GCF_000299155.1 Elephantulus edwardii | reverse complement strand
TTGAACCATCAACCTTTCTACTTATTGAAAGAGTTCAACTCATTGCTGCCAAGTTGGTTCCAACCCATAGCCAGCCTTCATTGGGTTTTGAAGGCTGTGAATTGAAACAGGAGGAAACCACTCATTTTTCTCCCTTGGATCCGCTCATCGATTTGGGCTACTGGAAATGTACAGCTTTGGGATTTTCAATGAGACTCTCTACAGAATAGAGCACCCACCAGAGCACCCTACTTCCCCACCAGTAGTCAGGAATTTAACTGTATTTCCTAGAGAGCTGAACAATGAACAAGGATGATGGAAGGAAAATGGAGGCCTTTGAACGGTGGTGTTGGAGAAGATTACTGAACATCCCATGGAATGCCAAAAGAACAAACAGGTATGTCTTGGAGATGATGCAGCCAGAGTGCTCATAGGAGGCAGAGACAATAAAGCTTCAGCTTTGCATATTTGGGGCATGTTGCTTGGAAAGGCTATTCCTTGGAGAAGGACATCATGCTTTGAAAGGTGGAGGGATGATGAAAGAGAGGAAGACCCTCAACCAGGTGGATTGCTAGTATAACTACAGCAATGGGCTCAAGTGTGTCAGAGATTGTGAAGATGGCACAGGGTAGGACAGGGTTCAGACGTGTTGTTCATTGAGTTGCTATCAATCATACTTGACTGGCCGGCACATAACAGCAACCTCCTAGAGAGGTTGGATATTTCCCCTCCAACTTCAAGAAGCCATTCCCGCTAAATGGATACCCATCTTGTGGAGCAGGGGTCTAAGGGAATAGGACACATCGTAGCCATTCTTGACTCTCCCATTAAAACAGAACTTTCCATGAAAACAATAACATACAATATGTAACAGAACATCACATAGTCAGTCATTTCTGGTGGTATGGAATCAAGAGGAATGCGGTGGGGCAAATCCCCAAACAAAGACAATGATGAGGCTCATGACTTGAACAGTTCAAGGTCACTACTTAGTAAATTGGTTTTGTTCCTTTTCCTTCCTCGAACTTTGGGATTATATATGATCCTGTCCCTTCTGTCTTTTCATTTGCTTTCATTTGGCCATTGACAGCCACTCTGTTTGAGATGAAACCATCTTCAACTCTATTTTAATTACCCACCCACAGCCTCATCACCTTTATTTCACAAAGCAACAGCTGACCTCTGCTCCTAGGAACTCTCTCTCTCTCCTGCAGGCTGTCTCCGCTCTCATTTTTCTTTCTTCTTTGGTCTGAATGCCATTGGAGTGGGGCTGGGGATGAATAACAAAATGCTCGCAATTCCCAAGATGCTGCATAAAACCTGAGACAAGTTTTATGCATAAAAGCCTTCCAGTAAGCAAAAAGATTTCGTTGGAAACTCAGCTATGAATTCCATTTAGTGGCCTCACTCTTCCGCTGGCCTGGGTAGAAACACACTTGCAGCTACTGAAAACCCGCTTTGAGTATTTTGGATTTATAAAGATTTTCCCCCCCATTCATCCTCTATTTAACAATACATTTGAGTGAAACAAGGTGGCTTAGAAACAAAAGAAAACAAAACCAATAAACAAAACCAGTGAGTTACACATACAGTAGTTCCCTCACAGGAATGCTTCTGTTTTAACAGAATTTGTGCAAGAAGAAAAGCCATTTGCTTCTGCCAGAGGAGGAGGGTGGTGGCTTGACTAGCTTGACCCCAGGGAGCCTCTGCCTTCTCTGCCTTTTGTTCGGAGCTGTGTTGGGTGGAGGGCTACTGCACATGGGGTTAATTGCTCAGTCGTAACTCTGGTCGTTAAAATTCAAGAGGTGTGCTCTGTCAGACACTTGAGGTAGATGAACTGTCCTGTGACTTTTTATATATGGCAATTCCCGCCTCGTGTTCCCACACTACTGTTGGCATAAGCCAATTAGAACTCACTAAAGAGGCCAGACCACCTTTCCTCCTGCAGCTTTGGTGGGGTGACCCCATCAGTGTTGGGCCTGGTCTTGTGTTAACACTAGCATCAAGCCAGAAAGGTTGTTTTGTTTTGAATGAGAAAAGAAAGCCACCTCCCCTTTCACTGATATTCACAAGTCCAACTTAAATTAAGACTTTATTGTTTTATTATCATGTTTCTTCCTCATAGTGCTTTTCACACTCATGGTTGGAAGGGGGCTCCTTTTGAAGTTTCTCTTCTTTGGTACAATAATTCACAGTGGTTGAACTTGAGGATTTGTCGCCAACTAAATAGAACAATAACACAAAAGAAAAACAAAGTCCAGGTGGTTCCTTCTCAGGCAAAGATTCTTCAAACTGGTCAGTACACCACCCCTGGTTGGCTTGGTTTCTCTGTGTCCCCACTTCTCTCATGTTGTCATCTTGTGAACATTTGGGAGCAAAATGGAGAATGAGGAAATTTAATCTGTCAAGGCCTCAGAGGTGAGTTGGTCTCCTATCTATGGGGAAGCTCTAATTTCACTGGTCGTGTTCTTTCTATAACTCAGAGCTTCAGTCCACATAGATCAGATTCTTAGTATGAACCAATCAGCCAGCCAACACCAGAGATACAGTAGTAAGGAAGCCACTACTCGAGTGATATGGGTGAGGGAGAGGGGGAAGAGCAGGGTCTTGAAACACCAGCCTGCTTTATTTAAAATGAGGTGAAATATCTCAATCATGAAAGGACAAATACTGCAAATGACACTGTTATAAAACAGGACTGACGTGGGGTTTGGGGGGAAAATAAGAAAAGAGGGGATAAATAATGAACACTGTTTTGGGACAGATGAAGGAAAGAACTGCTTAAAAGGAATATATAATTAGGCATTATTTGCATGTCAACAATCCAGACTAAGAAGTGCATAGCAAAGTGGAGTTGGAGGGAAAGGGAGGAAATTGTGCAACAATGAATGAATAATTTTTTTTAAAGTGAATGGGAGGGGTAGGGAGGGAAATGCGCAACAATGAATGAATTAAAGATCCAATTTTTCTGTAAACTTTCATTAAAATCACTATTAAAAAATTGTAAAAAAGAAAATTAAGAAGAATCAGGAAAAAACCCAACAAAACCCAAAACAAAAACAGAATAAATGAGCATCCCAGAGCCTGCCCTTGCTCTGAGCTAAGTTGATAACAATTAACAACAACAATAAAAACTTTGGAGCATAGATAGACTAAAATATTGTTTATTTGTCTACCTGAATCTCGTATCACATGAAAAGTTCTAAGTGTTGGCACCCTGGTCAACAGCTGAACTCCCCGCCAGTGGTCATCATAAACTGTCAGCCATCTTGGACATTAGCTCAAGTTGAGCCTTTAGAGAATTCTAGATCCCAGTTGCTTTCAATTTACAGAATGGTGAAAGACAGTCATCACTGCTGTTTTAAGCTACTACATTCCAGGATGGCTAGTTGCAGAGAAAGACCTTCGATGAGATGGATTGATAGAATGACTGCAATAAGTTTTAACATGGCAGAGACTGTGAGGACGGCACAGGATAGGGCACTATTTTGATCTATTGTTCACAGGGTTGCTATGAGTAATAATCAACTCTATGGCACCTAACAATAACTGATTACACAGCTATAGAATGGCCTCTTAGTGGATTTGACAATTCTTTTTAGAGGGATAAAGCAAGGGTCTATTTTGCCCCTACTCTAACACCTTTTGCTTATTCCTTAAGTATTTGGTACCACTGTTAACAGTTGGAATGTTTTTTTGTTTTGGTATTTTAAAAATTTTTATTTTGTATTGTTTTGCATACAAAGTTCACATATATTGTGTTTCACACTATGCTTCACTCACATTGTGTGACTGCATAGTGGTTAAGGGGGAAAGCAGGTAAATCAGATAAGCCTTGACTTTACATAAGTTACTTTCCTTCTCCTCTGAATTACGAATGATGGGGCTCACATAAAAAGTCACACCATGAGCTCTGGTGACATTGTGAGGCTCATGTAAGAAGACACAGGCCCTGGAATGTAATAATTCCTCAAAATGAAACCCACTTTATCAAGTCTCTTCTGATTCCTTTGACTTTCTAAGAATATAAATCTTTGTTGGAGGAGATTATCCATCTTTCTTCCATGAAAGGGCTAGTGGCTTTGGAGTGGCTAGTAGATTCAAATTGACGCCAGGTAGCTGCCCAATGCATACTGCACTGTGTCACCCGAACACCTTTGGCATGTAATGTTGCTGTTGTGTACTGAAGAGTGGGAACCGAATGTCCGGCAGATTTTCAGAAGCATGGGAGGAGATTGCCCATCCTTCTCCTGCAGAGCAGGTGGTGGCCTCGAACAGCATGCCTTAGGTATTGCAGCACATTTCTTGCCACTAGGCCAGCAGAGCTCTCTAACAGCAGAAAACAAAAGGATTGATTGCTGTCAAATCACAAGTGACTCACAGCTGAACCTCCAGTTGGTTTCAAAGGCTGTAAAGTGAATAGGAAGAAATCACCCATCTTTCTAATCCTAACCCTAACCCTAACCCTAACCCTAACCCTAACCCTAACCCTAACCTAGAGCCACTGGTGAATTAGAACTGCCTGTCTCTGGGTTGACAGCACAACTCCTTACCCTCTAGGCCACTGAAGTCCTCCATAAATGTTAGCTATTGTTATTATAAACAATGACATTCAGGACTAGGTTTTGTTTTTGTTTTGTTTTTATTTAAATTACTCGCTGTGTGCCATCGAATCGGATCCAACTGGCACAGGAGGAGATTGCCCCTCCTTCTCCAGCAGAGCATCTGGTGGATTCGAACCGAGGACTAGTTTTTATAAACAACATCTGTCCAATTATCTACAGAAAGGAGAACTACAGTTTAATTATCTGAGACTCAACACCATTGTTCATGTTAGGGATTCCCCGGTTTGTACCTGGTGCTTGGCTTGTAACCCTGCCAACGAATCACTTTGGTCACCTTGGAGCACACTAGGTATGAGTTGCGCTTGGAGGATTCATTAGGAACTCACCGTATCCAAGATTAATGGCTTTAAAAAAATGATTTGGGTAGGTGCTTAGTTATAATTGTCTTAAATTAGAAAAAAAATTCTGCTGGTGGAGATGATTGTAGCCCTGCTTGATGACACTAAACCACAGTGGCACCTCTGTCCCTCAGTCGTCTCGGGTTTAACCTGACCCTGCCCGCCCCTAACCCAGCAATTCCCTGAGCAGGGATGGCTGGCCTTCTCAGTTTCCACAGGGGATGCTAGTGCTACTGCTGACTCCTCTAAATGGTAAAACCGTCGTCTCCACCCCTCCCTGGCCAAACCCAGAACTCAGGCAAGGAGTCAGAGCAGCACTCTCAAAGCATGTGTTGGAGAATGCTGCCTAATACATGAACTTTCTCAACTTCCTTCAAAATAATGCCTTCTTTTGTTTCACTTTCACCTTTGAGAAGATAATAAAAGCTATAGATCTGCTCTCTCCTTTGGCGCTTTCTACAGAGATGGTAGTCATCTCCAGCTGGCATAATGGCCACCCTCAGAACCCTGGTGAAGCCACGGATTGTAAAAAAGAGGACCAAGAAGTTCATCGGGCACCAGTCAGACCGTTAATGTCAAAATTAAGTGTAACTGGCACACGCCCAGAGGCATCTACAATAGGGTTAGAAGATTTAAGGGCCAGATCTTGATGCCCAACATTGGTTACGGGAGCAACAAGAAGATAAAGCACATGTTGCCCAGTGGCTTCTGCACATTCCTAGTCCACAATGTCAAGGAGCTGGAAGTGCTGCTGATGTGCAACAAATCTTCCTGTGCTGAGATTGCACACAATGTTTCCTCCAAGAACCGCAAAGCCATTGTGAAAAGAGCAGCCGGGCTGGCCATCAGAACCACCAATCCCAATGCCAGACTGCGCATGTTTTATTTGTGCTAAATAATCCATAAAAACTACTGAAAAAGGCTATTGATCTACTTCTTGGGAAATATCCACATAATGTTATGTTCCATCAAGTCGCCTGTGACTCATAGTGACCATATGTACAATATCTCCGAACCCTGACCTAATCAGAGCCAATCTCACCCTTATCACCCCAGTTACTGTGTCAACCCATCTTATCCAGAGTCTTCCTCTCTTGCTCTGTCTCTCCACCCTTCCAAGCATGTTCTTCTCCAAGGGCTTGTCCCACCTGGCAACATGCCAAAAGTATGTGAGCCAGAGCTTCAAAATCCTCACTTTCAAGGAGCAATTTGATTTCACCCTCTCCAGAACAGACCTGTTTGTTCACTTGGCAGTCCATGGTATGTTCAATACTCTTCTCCAGGACCACACCTCAAAGGCATCAATTCTTCTTTCTTCTGTCATCCTTAGTCATTGTTGAACTCTCTGAAGCATAGCAGCTAATTGTGAAGACTAAGGCTTGGATCATGTGCACCTTAGTCTCTAGACTGATATCATTGCTCTTCAGCACTCTGGAGAGGTCCCTGACAGCAGATTTTACCAACACATTTTGTCTTTTGATTTCCTGACTGCTGGTGCCAACACTGCTGGTGTTGATTGTGGAGCCAAGCAAGCTAAAATTGTTAACAATCTCAATCTCCATTTATCATGGTGCTGCCTATTGATCTGGTGGTGAGAATCTTTGTGGTTTTTAAAAAAATTTTTTTTTTAAATTCTAACTGAGGCCTTGAACACTAATGAGCGAAGACCAGATGAGTTGTGGGAGGATATTAAATGTATCATCCGGGAAGAGTGCAGGCGGTCATTACAAAGACAGAAGAGGAAGAAAAGACCAAAATGGATGTTAGAAGAAACTCTGAAGATTGCACTGGAACGTAGAG
>NW_006399960.1:3960894-3979606 GCF_000299155.1 Elephantulus edwardii | reverse complement strand
ACCATGGCCTGTATCAGATGCACCTTAGTCTCCAGAGAGACCCATTGCTCTTCAGTACTTTGGAGAGGTCCCTAACAGCAGATTTCCCATCGCAAAACATCTTTTAATTTCCTGGCTGCTGGTGCCAAGAGTGTTGACTGTGGAGCCAAGCAAATTGAAGCTGTGAACAATCTCAATCTCTTTACCATCCATCCTGATGCTGCCAATTCGTCCAGTGGTGAGAATCTTTGTCTTCTTGATATCGAGCCTCAATCTATACCAAAGGCTGCAGTCCTTGACCCTCTGCAGCAAGCGTTTCAGGTCCTCCTCAGTTTCAGCAAGCAGGATTGTGTCATCTGCATAACTCAGATTGTTGGTGAATCTTCCACAAATCCTGATGCCACACCTCTCCTCACAGAGCCCAGCCTCCCGGACAATCTGCTCTGCATACAGGTTGAAAAGGTATGAAGACAGGACACATCCCTGGCATATGCCCTTCCCAATTTTGAACCATGCAGTGTTTCCTTGCTCTGTTCTGACGACTGCCTCTTGGTCCAAGTATAGGTTTCGCATTAGCACTATCAGGTGTTCTGGGATTCTGAAAATATTACCATATATTGAACACAACTGTGTCACTGGCACCCAGGATATGACCTCAAATTCTCCCTCATGTTCCTTTCCAATTACTATTCTTCCCCTTAAGGGTGACAGCTACTCTATCTTCTAACATTTTAGATTACTTTTGCTAGTTTTTAATCTTTACATCAATGGAATAATTCAATATATTATATTCTTATGCCTGAATTCTTATGCCTAACATTGTTGTTGTTATGTGCCATTGAGCCAACTACAACTCATAGTGACCCTCTGAGCAATGGTTCTGAACCCCACACTAACCTGAACCATCCTCACCATCTCTGACACACTTGAGTCTATTGTTACACTCACCTTTCTCAGCACAATGTCCTTCAAGGACTAGCCTCTCCCAGCAACATGCCAAAGTATGTGAGACAAAGTTGCACCATCCTTGCCTCCAAGAAGCACCTTGGTTTCCCTTTCTTGAAGAAAGACCTGTTTATTCTCTTGGCAGCCCATGGAGTATTCAGTACTCTTCTCTAACACAACTCAAAGGCATAAATTCTTCTGTAATTCATTGTACAACAACTCTCAGATATCTAGCAAGCAACTGAGAAGACCCAGACTTGGATCAAGAGAACCTTGGACTTTAAACTGACATCATTGCTGTTTAGTACTCTGGAGAGGTTCCTGAGAGCAAATTTTCCCCAGTGTGATCTTTTGATTTCTTCACAGTTAGTACAAAGGTTGTTGAATGTGGATCAAGTAAGAAATCATTGACAACTTAAATCTTTTCCCATTTTTTATAATGTTGCCTACTGGCCTGGTGGTGAGAATTTCTGTTTTCTTGGTGTTGAGATGTAATCCATATTGAAATCCTTGATTTTCTGCAGCAGCTGCTTTAAGTTCTCCTCACTTTGAGCTCGTAAGGTTGTTTCATCTGCATAACACATGTTGTTGATGAGTCGTCCTCCAGTCCTGGTGCTACATTCTTTCTCATAAAGTCCAGCTTCTCAGTTTTCCTCAACATACAGATAGAAAGGTATGGAGCAGCCTTCCTTGATTTTAAACCACATAGTGTTCCCTTGCTCTGTTTGGACAATACCCTCTTGGTCTAGGTATAGATTTCACATGAGCATGATGAAGTGTTCCAAGATTCCCATTCTTCTCAATGTTAACTACAATCTGTTTTGATCCACACAGTCAAATGCCTTTGCCTAGAACTTGGTGACAGAAATATGGCTAGAGAAGGAATTATTGAATTTTGTATAATGAATGACTTATTCATTGCAAATACTTAAAAAAAACTCAAACAAACCCAAAATACACCTCATGGACTACATGGGAATCTGATTTACTACATCTGTGGGAAGAATCATTAGAGAAGCTCAATATCAGCAATCAAAACCCGGCCAGATGATGACTGTGGAATAGACTATCAATTACTTCTGTAGAAGTTCAAGCTGAAGCCTAAGAAAATGAAATAAAATTCACAAGAACCAAAATAAGACTTTGAGTCTATCTCACCTGAATTTAAAACGCATCTCAAGATAGGCTCTAGGAATGGAATAGTAATGATTAAAGGCCATATGAGTTGTGGGATGACATCAAGGCTATTTATTACCCAGGAAGTAAGCAAAAGGTCATTACAAAGATAGGGGAGAATGAAACTATCAAATGGATGTCAGAAGAGACTCTGAATACAGAACATTAGGTTGGTGAGACTCATTCACATTGCTGTGTGTGTCAATCCTCCATTCCTTTTCACTGCTGCATTGTATTCCCGTGTGTGGAGTTTGTCCATTTTCTATTGATTTTCCAATTGGGTAGTGCCAGTTCTGGGCTATTATGAATAGTTGCTATGAATATCCTAGTACCCATTTTTTTGGTGAGCCTATAAACAGAACAATGTGGGCAGTTATAGTATTAGACATAAAGCCCAGATAGGAAGTTACTCAAAATGAGTAGAAACAGCTGCAAACAACCATTAATAGCTCAGACATAGAATGTGTGAAGCATGAATGTAGGAAGAATGGAAGTTGTAAAAAATGAAATGGGATGCATGAAGATTAACATTCTAGGCATTAGTGAGCTGAGCTCAACAAGGCACGGGGCACTTTGAATCAGACAACCACATGATCTACTATGCTGGTAATTTAAAACTAAGGAAGAATAGTGCTGTTTTCATAGTTAAAAAGGAAATTTCAAGATCCATCCTGAAGTACAATACTGTGAGTGATTGGATACTATATATACGCATACTAGGAAGACCTGTGTAACCTGTACAACTAAATAACCTGTATAACTAAAGGCAAAGAGGAAGAGATTGAGGGTTTTTACCAACATTTGCAGTTAATTGAGCAAACATGCAATCAAGATGCATTCATTATGATTGGTGACTAGAATGAAAAAGATGAAAAAAATGAGAAGGAATGATAATTGGAAAGTATGGCTGGAAATAGAATGATCAAACATTGTGCAGTCAACCATTTATTCACAACAAAAATAAAACCCCAGAAACAGCGACTTGACACATGGACCTCACCTGATGGCCTGCACAGGAATCAGATTGACTATATTTGTGGAAAGAATCATTGGAGAAGCACAATGTCTGCAGTCACAACCAGACCAGGTGCCAACTGTGTAACAGTAATTGATGAATTACTCAGATGCAAGTCTAAATTAAAGCTGAAGAAAATGAAAACTAGTCCACAGGAACTAAAATATGACCTTGAGTCTATCCCAGTAGAAATTAATAATCATCTTAAGAACAGGTTTGAAGCATTGGGCACCAATTATCAAAGACCAGAGGAACTGTGTGAAGACATAGAGGATATCATCCATGAAAACAGCAAAAGGCCATTACAAAAAAGGAAGAAAAAAGCAAAATGGATGTCAGAAGAGATTATGAAAATTGTATTAGAGTGTCAAGAAGCTAAAACAAAAGGAAGAGATACTGAAGTAAGACAATGGAACAGAAGACTTCAGAGAAATGACTGAAAAGATAAAGCAAAATATTATAATGCAATGTACAGAGAGCTGGAGTTAGAGAATAAACAGGGAATAACTCACTCGGCATTTCTCAAGCTGGAAAATTTAAGAATAAATTCAAGTCTCAAGTTGCAATACTGAGAGATGCTATGGGCACAATCTGGAATGATCTAGGAAGCATGAAAAGAAGAGGGAAGGAATACACAAATTACTCTACCAAAATAATTAATTGGCATTGAAAAATGTCAGGAACCACCATTTGAACAAGAACCAATGGTAATGATGGGAGAAGTTTAAGCTGCACTGAAGGCATTAGCAAGAAAGAAATTAGCTAGGAATTGATGGCATACCAACTGATAAATTTCAGTCAACTGGATATGCTCACCAGTTGTGCCAGGAAATTTGGAGAACAGCTACCTGGCCAACTGATTGGAAGAGATCCATATCTGTACCCCTTCCAAAGAAGCATGATCCAACAGAATGCAGAAGTTAATGAACAATATTTTTAATATCTCATGCAAGAAAATATTGTTGAAGATCATCCAAAAACAGCTAGACCAAGAAGCTATTGTCCAAACAGAACAAGGGAACACTGTCTGGTTTAAAACCCAGGTAAGGTGTGCATCAGGGTTGTTTCCTTTCTACATAGCCATTCACTCTGTATGCTGAGCAAATTATTTGCAAAGCTGGATTCTATGAAGAAGATTGTGGCATCAGGACTGGAGGAAGACTCATCAACCACCTGTGTTATGTAGGTAATACAACTTTGCTTGCTGAAAGTGAGAATTTAAAATACTTGCTGCAGAAGGTCAAGGATTTTGTAGCCTTTGGTATGGATTACATCTGAACATCAAGAAAACAAAAGTCCTTTCCACAGGACTAACAGTCAGCTTAATGATAAGTGAAGAAAGGATTGAAGCTGTGAAAGATTTCCTCTTGACTGGATCAACAATCATCACTCTTGATACCAGAAGCCAGGAAATCAGATGTATTGCATTGGGCAAGCCTGCTGTCAGGGACCTCTCCGAACTGCTGAAGAGTAATAATATCAGTTTGAAGACAAAGATGCACCTGATTTAGGCCATGGTCTTTTAAATCACCTTCTATATATCAGAGAGCTGGACTATGAAAAAGGATGACAGAAAATTTGATGTCTTTGAGTTGTGCTGGAGAAGAGTACTGAATATCCCATGGACTGCCAAAAGAAAAGTCAGTATGTCTTGAAGAATGTACAGCCAGAGTCTTCCTTGGAGACAATGATGATGAAGCTTGATCTTTCATACTTTGAACATGTAGCTAGGTGAGGCTTCATGCTTGGAAAGATGCAGGGTCAGTGAAGAAAATGAAGACCCCCAATGAGATGGATAGGCATGGTGACTTCAGCATTGTGTTTGAGCGTGTGGGAGATAATGAGTATGGTACAGAATCGGGTAAGGTTCAAGGGTCGCTATGAGTTTTATTCGTCTTGATGGTGCTTAATAACAACAAGAATTGAAGTATAGCAATTTTCCTTTATTATTCTGAAGTAAATCTCAGACACTGTATCATTTCACTTAGAATTATTCTAGCATGTATTGCTGAAAGAAGATATAACCATAATACTATTGAGATGATAGACCATTTAGGATAAATACCCAAATCAGTAGTATTAGAAGTAAAAAAGTCATTTCTTGTTATAATCAAATATTCAGTCAAAGTTCAAATTTCCAGTTGTAAACTCACTTTTAAGGTTTTGTAACCAATAAAATGTAAGCTGAAGAATCCAGAAGTACTTGATAATGAGTGGATTTGGGTTGATTCTGGCTTAACTTCCAAATAAGCATTTTGTCATGGAAGGAGAGTGGCTTGGGGATTATAGCAGCTGTTGGTGGCTGAAGCATACGTCTCCCGCTTCATTCCTGCTCTGGCACTGCTCATCAGCTGGACTCCTCTCCTCTCCATGACATCTCTCAGTAAAACACCATGAGACCCAGTGATCACTGAAACTGTAGGGAGAACATGCCACTCTCCGTACCCAGCTATTTGAAAGATTCATTGAGCTAGAAGACAACTGTAGATGACCCTGGGTATGTAGATTATTATATTTAGTAACATTCCTTCCTCAAATATTTGTTTTATCTTTGTGAAAGTGTTTTCCAAACATACTCAAAAATAGAAAGAAGAGTATAATGAACGCACAAATGCCCATTATTATTGTTGTTAGTTGTTATCCAATGTGGCCACCATAAAAAAAAACAAAACCAAACCCTGCAGAATGAAACAGTGTCTATCATACTTGAACTTCGTGATTCTTGGTATGTTGTAAGTTCACTGTAAATGTTGAGTGCCTTCCAACCCTATAGGGCTCATCTTCTCACGCTATAGTAGACATTTAGTTCTTGTGATCGACAAGGTCTTTACTGGTTATTTCTCAGAAGTAGATTACCAGGTCTTTCTTCCTCATCTGGAAGCTCTGCTGAAACCTGCTCACTGTGACTGACTGCTAGTATTTGAAATCTTCGTGCCAAAGCTGCTGGCATCAGAGTTACATGGAAGCCACTACAAACTATAAAATTGACAGGTGGTGAGTACATCCATTACCTAGCTACAGCACTCTCAAGCATTTTTGAAGAAACAAGCTGCGTTTTAAGATTTCTGATATGTCATTTTCTCTCTCTCACTCTCTCTCCAAACACCACTGAAATGACAGAAAACAAAAATAAATAAATAAAAGGTTGTGTGTGGGGGGATCGGTTGAGATGGTGATGAGTGCAGCTATAGGTGAGTCAAGATGACCCTAAATTGATACTTGCTAAAGCTAAGTGGGAGGGTCACTGGGAAGGTTATTATAATATTTTCTCTACTTTTGTATATGCATGACATTTTCTATGATAAAATGTCATGTGCAGTCAGAAGCCTAGCTGGAAAGCTGCTGTTTTTGTTAGATGCTGACTCATAGAGAACCAATGAATTCAGAACCTTGTTCTATTCTACTGAGAAGTCTTATAACCTGTCCAGAAATGTTGGGGAAATAGGATCCTCACAGTGGTGCTGAAAATCATAAAATTCTGCACAAATGAGGTTATGCCCATCAAAGGCGAATTTTCTGGAAAAAGCCCTAGGTTCTTTCCAAGACTAGAGGCAGCAAGGGCTGGGCCAATGAGGATTGATTATGGGGTTACTGATGATGCTGTGATTTCAGTAAACTATCCCTATTTGTAACTCTCAGAGAGCTGATTCCTGATACCTGTCTCCAGGCTAAAACCATGAGAACCAAATCAAATCAATTGCCATTGAGTAAATTCCAAATCATGGTTATTCCATGTGCATCAAAATAGAACTATGTTCCACAGAGTTTAAAAAAGGCTGGTTTTGCAGAAGTAGACCATCAAGTTTCTCTTCCAAGATGCCTTAGGGTGGATTTGAACCTCTGACCTTTTGATTAGCAGCCTAGCATATTAACTGCATGTACTGCCCCAGGCCTCCAAAGCCATAAGAACATCTCTCTAATGTGAGGGTTCTAAGTCAGGATATTGCTGCAGACTGTGGCTGGTGAAAAGAGCATGGCCCCTAGTGGTGGCCATTAGGGAAGGATGTCCCTTCCTTTGTGACAAGGTATGCTAACATTTGAAAGGAACAGTGACTTAATCCAAGCTCTTCTCATCAAGGCAATCACTACAGTATGTAAGTAGAGCTTACTTTCACTGCTATAAGAGCAGAGATTTTTCACTTGAGTTTCCTCAGAGTTCTCCTGAGATATAGAAGAGATATTTAAATTCAGTAAAAGTAACAGCCGTCAATAAAGAGCTGACTGTTGTCAAGAGAAAAAAGTCAGAGTTCTTGGAATTAAAAAGGTACAATTGCTATTTGATGGACTGAGTAGCCAGCTGGACATGGTTGATGTCTGAATTGGTGGGCTTGAAGAGATCCTCCGAAAAAGTACAAAAGTACAGGAGATTATTTTTTTCAAAAAAGAAGTGTAAGAGAAAAAATTAGAGACCTGGAGAAGGGGCTTAAATTAATATATCGATCTAATAGAATTTCTTCTCAGAAGGAAAAAAAATCCTGCCTCAACACAGAGATTATAGGAGAAGACATAATCAAAGTAATAATAGAATAAACATCTTCCCTGAGCTGGAGGAAAACTTCAGTCTTTAGATGTAGAAAGCAGACTAAATGTCAAACAAAAAAGGATGATAAAAACTTATCCCTGAAGGCAGCAACATCTCTGAACTTCAAGGATAATGAAAAAAAATTTTTTTCAACTCCTTCCAGAAAGGTAAAAAGTAGTTACTCGACATTAAATATTTCAACTGAACATCTAGAAGACAAAGGTATACTATCTTTAAAATTCAGTTGGAAACTTACTTTGAGACTTGAATTCTTCACCCTAGTCTATCAGTCAGAGTCCAATTAGAAAAAGACAAACCAGCCACAGCACCCTGTTGGCTTCAGAAACAGGAAGCCTCTTTGCTTTTCTGTCAGGGTCTCCTACAAAACCTAACAGGGATCAGTGCACTGGTGGGTCAGTGGTAGAATCTCTGCCTCCCACATGGGAGCCCAGGTTCAATTCATGGCCAGTGCAACTCATATACAGAGAGCTATGCCGCCAGTATTTCAAATACCAACAGCATCATCCATGTTGGACAGAATTCAGCAAAGATTCCAGACTAACATTGACCAAGAAACAGGATAGGCCACCTACTTCTGAATGAATAGGGCCTTGAAAACTCCATGAATAACATTGAAATATTGCAGAAGATTAGCCCTTCAGGTTGGAAGGCACTTAAAATGCAACTAGGAAGAGCTCCTTCCTCAAAGTAAAGTCTAATGATGTGGATGAAGTAAAACTTTCCCCCAGCGAAGGATCTTCATTTGCTGATGTGGCAAGACTCAAAATGAGGAGAAATAGCTGCAAACATCCATTAATAATTGAAACTTGGAATGTATAAAGTATAAATCTATGAAGATTGGAAGTTGTTAATGATGAATGGCATGCATAAAGATCAACATCCTAGAACAGCTTGGTTTCACCTTCTCAAGGATAGACTTATTTTCTTAGTGGTACATGGAACGTTCAAGGCTCTTCTCCAGAACTGCAACTCAAAGGCATCGATTCTTTTTCTATCATCCTTAGTCCAGCTCTATGATGCATATCAAGTAATTGCGAAGACCATGGCCTGGATCAGGCACACCTTAGTCTCTGGACTGACATCACTTCTCTTTAGCAATTTGGAGAGATCCCCAAAAGCAGATTTTCCCAATGCAATTTGTTTTTTGATTTTCTGACTCTTGGTTCCAAGAGTGTTGATTGTGGAACTGAGCAAGCTGAAATTGTTAACAATCTTAATCTCCTCTCCAGTGTGGGAGAAGGGTGGGTAATCCCCTCCTGTGCGCTTATTAACTGCCTCTGAAAACCCACTGGAGGGTCAACTATGGGTTGGTTGTCTCGGTGGTAAACAACCACAATAACAACAATAAGGCATTAGTGAACTGAGATGGACTGTTATTGGCCATTTTGAATTAGACAATCATATGATCCACTATACTTGGAAAGAAAAATTGAAGAGGAATAGTGTGGCATTTATCTTCGAAAGGAGCATTTCAAGATCTGCCCAGAAGTATGATACTGCCAGTGATAGGATATTTTCCATATGGGTACCAGGAATACCTGTTAATACAGCTCAAATATATGGTATTCAAATATATTCACAGACCACTAGAGCCAAAGATGAAGAAATTGAGTATTTTTCCATTGACTTTTGCACACTGAAATTGATCACACATGCAATCAAGATGCATTAATACAAATTGGTGACTGGAATTCAGGGATTGCAGCACAGCTTCTTGCCACTAGGCCGTGGTGACTGGAAGTAAAAAATTGGAAACAAAGAAAGGCTTGTTCTTGTTGTTATGTACCATCGAGTTGGGAGAAACCCATAGCTAACCCTCCAGTGGGTTTTCGTGGACAGTGAACTGCATAGGAAGAGACTGCCCATCTTCCACCTGCAGAGCAGCTAGTGGATTTGAACCTTGTGACTTTGGGTTGGCAGTACAGCTCCTTACCAAAGGCCACAAGAACTCCAAAAAGAAGGACTGAAAAAAATGAAAGTTAAAAAATATGGCCTTGGTGACATGAATGAGGCTGGAGATTGCATGTTAGAATTTTTTTCATTGAAAAGATCTTTTTTTTTTTTTTTAAAAAAAAAAACCAACCAAACACATAAATGGCACCTATACACACGGACTTCACCTGATGGAAGACACGGGAATAGATTGACTACATCTGTTGTTGTTGTAATGTGCCGTCGAGTCGCTTATATACAACAGACCTAAACCCTGCTCTATCCTGTGCCAATCGCACTGTCTCTGACACACCCATCCCGATTACCCCAGTCACTGAATCAATCCACTTCATAGAGGGTCTTCCCCTCTTGCACCATCCCTCCACCCGCCCAAGCATGACGTCCGTCTCCAAGGACCTGTCCATCCTTACAACATGTCCAAAGTATGTTAGACGAAGCCCCAGAATCCTTGCATCCAAGGAACAGCCTGGTTTAACCCTCTCAAGGCTGAATCTGTTTTCTTGGCAGTCCATGATACATTCAGTACTCTTCTCCAGCACCACAGCTCAAAGGCATCAATTCTTCTTCTCTGATGCATAACAAGTGATTGCAAAGACCATAGCCTGTATCAGATGCACCTTAGTCTCCAGAGTGACACCATTCCATTGCTCTTCTAACAGCAGACTTTCCCATCATAATACATGTTTTTGTTTCCTGGTTACTGGTGTCTAGAGTGTTGATCATGGAACCAAGCAGACTAAAGTTGTTAACAATCTCAATCTCTTCACCATCCATCCTGATGCTGCCAATTGGCCCAGTGGTGAGAATCTTTGTCTTCTTGACATTGAGCCTCAATCCATATTGGAGGCTGCAGTCCTTGACCCTCTGCATCAAGCATTTCAGGTCCTCCTCAGTTTCAGCAAGCAGGGTTGTGTCATCTACATAACACAGATTGCTAATAGATCTTCCACAAATCCTGATGCCACACCTTTCCTCATAGAGCCCAGCCTCTGGGATAATCTGTTCTGCATACAGGTTGACTAACAATACTCAAAACAAGTAAATATCAATACTCAAAAAAAGACCGGGGCTGATTGTAGAACAGACCATCAATTACTCCTATGCAAGTTCAAACTGAAATGGAAGAAAATGAAAACAAGTCTAAGAGAGACAAAATATGACCTTAAACTTATCACATTTGATTTTAAAAGCATCTCAAGAATAGATTTGATGTGTTAACTAATGACTGAAGACCAGGATATTTGAGGGATGACATGGACACCATCTGGGAAACGAAAGGTCATTATAAAGACAAGGAAACAAACAAGCAAGCAAGAAAGAAAAAAACTGGATGTTCCACTTAGAGAATCCGAAATGAAGTGGGAAAAAATGATGAAGTAAGATAGATGAATAGAACATCTCAAAGAGCAACCTGGGAAGATAAAGCAAAGTATTACAATGAAATGTGCAAGAACTGGAGTTAGAAAGAATAAAAAGAATTAAAGAACAAATTCAAGTCTCAAGTTGCAGTGCTGAAGGATTCTAGTTCAAAGTATTGAAAGATGCAGAAAGCATAAAGAGAAGCTAGAAGGAATACACAGGGTCCGTGTGCAAAAAAAAAGAAAAAAAGAAAAAGTCAACACTGAATCATTTCAGACAGTGTTATATGGTCAAGGACCGATGGTGACAGAGGATGAAGTTCAAACTACATTGAAGACTTTGGGGGGTGGGGTTGGAAGAAAGCCAAAGGAATTGATGGAATACCAATTGTGATGTTTCATCAAACAGGAGCAATGCTGGATGTGCTCACTAGTCCATACCATCAAATTTAGAAGTCTTCTAATACCTGGCCAACTGACTGGAAGAGAGCCATGTTTATTCCTTTTGATCCAAAAAAGTTATCCAACAGAGTATGTAAATTATCAAACAATATCATTATTATCACATGCAAGTAAAATCTTGCTGAAGATTATTTAAAAGATGACTGAAATAGTACATCAATAGAGAACTGCTAGAAATTCAAGTTGGATTCAGAAAAGGGTGTGGCATGAGGGATATCATTGCCTATGTTAGATGGAACTTGACTTAAAGCAGAGGATTGTTTTATTTACTATACAAAGGCATTCAACTGTATGGATCATAATAAGTTATGGTTAATATAAGAGAAGTGGGAACTCCAGAACACTTAATTTTGCTCATGTAGAACCTGTACATAGATTAAGAAGAAGTTTTCTGAACAGAACAAGAAGATACTGGAATGGTGCACATTAAGGTTGTACACTTTCACCATGCTTACTCAATCTGTATGTTGAGCAGAACATCCAAGAAACTGGACTATATGAAGAACAAAGTGGCATCATGTTTTGAAGAAGACTTACTAATTTGAGATAAGCATATAACACGTCCTTGCATAAAGTGAAAAAGCCTTAAAACACTTACTGAAGAATATAAAAGAGTACAATCTTCAATATAGATTACATCTCATCATCAAGAAAACAAAAATCCTCAGAACTGGACTAATAGGCAACATCATGATAGAAGGAGAAAAAAAATTATGTTGTCATTGACTACGTATTACTTGAATTCACAAGTCAGTATTCATGGTAGCAAAAGTCAAGAAATCAAAAGATATGCTACATTGGGGAGATATGCTATCAAGGACTTCTTTAAAGTGCCAAAAGAACAAGGATGCCAGTTTAAAGACTAAGGTGCACCTGACCCAAGTCAAGATATTTTCAATTATTTCCTATGTTTATGAGAGTTGGAGAGTGAATAAGTAACGCAGAAGAACCAATGCCTTTGATTTGTGGTGTTGAAGAGTACGGAATAGCTCAAGGACTGCCAAACAAACAAACCAATCTGTCTTGGAGGAAGTGTAAATAGGGTGCTCCTTAGAAGCACAGTTAGTGAAAATTCATCTAACATACCTTGGGCATATTGTCAGAAGACACTAGTCTTTGGAAAAAGAAATCATAATGGGTAATGTGGTAGGTAGACAAGAGAGAAAGGCCCTCAGTGAGAGAGATTGACCTAGCTACTGCAATAATGGGCTTGAGCCTGGTAGAGATTGTGAGGATGCTGATGCATAGTGTAAGATTTTGATCTGTTGTTTATAAATACACTACAAGTAGTAGTTAATTTGATGGTATCTAACAACAGCTTTTAGCAAAGGCTCATGTGTTGCTATGATGGTAAACAGGCTTTCAAACTAAGATTAGGTAAAGTAGTCAATGAAAACCTATGAACCACAGTGGTCCAATCAGGAGTCAGGAGTTGACTTGACAGCAGCTAACAACAACAGTAACAGGAAGTCAGCTGGGAAATGTAGTTTGCAGACTTCCAGCTCCAAGAATATGGATCAAGCGGAATTTAAAGGAAAGCAGTTGAAATTATTCAGACCATGGTCTTTTCATTTACTTCTATACATCTAAAAGTTGGACAATGACTAAGGATGACAGAGGAAGGATTGATGCCTTTGAGCTGTGGTAATGGAGAGGAGTACTGAATGTCCCATGGACTGCCAAAAGAACAAACAAATATGCTTTGGAAAAAGGTGCAGCCAGGGTGCTCTTTGGAGGCAAGGATAGTGAAACTTCATCTTACATATTTTGTTCATATTGTTAGGAAGGGCTAGTCCTTGGAAAGAGACATCATTCTTAGCAAGGTAGGAAGTCAACTAAGGAGAGGAAGACCCCCAACGAGATAAATTGACACAGTGACTGCAGCAATGGGCTCAAGCATGTCAGAGATGGTCAGGATGGAATAGGATAGTGCAGGTTTCAGATCCACTATTTATAATGTCAATATGAGTCCTAGTTGCCTCGATGGCTCCTAACAATGACAATAACAACAATAACAACAACAAGTTGGAATGAACTGGACAGTAACTGGTAGTTTTGACTTAACTGGGCTGGCAGAAGAAGGAATAAAATCTATCTTGGAGGAAGAACAGCCATAGTGAGACTTTGTTTTGCTTGCTTTGCACATAAGCCATCAAGATGGTCAGTCACTAGGAAACCCCGTCATGCTTAATAAGGCTGGGGAGGGGGAGGGCAAACAGAAAGGAGGGAAATTGATGCCATGAGTTGACATGGTTGTTGCAACAGTGGGCTCAGACATACTAATGACTATGATGATGGCACAGGACAGAGCAATGCTGTGTCCTCTATATGGCATGACTCTGGCTTCCTCACATGGGACACCACAACCACAAGACATTTTTCTCTGTCTTTGCTGAGTCTGGTGGTTCTCTGTCTTCCTCTCCCTCCAGTCCACTCCATTTTCATTTGCCTGGAGAGCACCTTGAAGAATTATTTCAGAAGTTTGTCCCACATCCTTTCACCCCAAACCATCTTTAATATTTGCCTTTCCCCTTGAACATTGGTGTGCTTACTTGTCTTGTGGCCCTATGTTGTTAGTTGCTGTCAAGCCAACTCTGAGTTCTGGTAATTGTTTTTACTTCCTCTGCTGGTGATTATGAGACAAATATTTAAGCTCTGGGGCTCTTAAACCCTTGTGTCTAAATAGAATTCATGAGAAATGCCACGGAATGCAATGTTTGGGTGGAGGGTAAACACTTTTTATCAGTCTATGATAGGGGACTAGTATCATTACATATAAGTGAGACAGAACATTTGAATGAACTCTCTAGCTGTTTCCTGTGAAGGAGCTTGGAAGGCGAGGGAGTGGAATGTGTAGACAGAGTGGGACTGAGCAGAGGTATAGGGTTTTCCCTAGGAAAAGTTTTGTTCTTGCCTCCAGAACCCTTCCTGATCCCCTTTTCATGAAGATGTATGGCGTTGAGGGGCCCCTCTCTTGCTGACAGCTCCCATTGGGCCTTCTGTGCCCTCATCTACCCTCTGGGTCTTTGACATTTCTTTCCCATTCATGTTGCCTGGCCCTGCCCTGTGCTCTCCCCTCATCAAAAACTGCTCTGGGTCGGCCAAATCGAGATCATTTGCCATTTAATCTGCACTTTCACAGGGGATAATGGAGCACCCAAAGACATAAAGCACCAACTTGAGATTTTTAGGCTATTTGTGGCCGGTGGGAGAGTGAGCGGGTTATTTTGAGACTTCTGAAATCATCTCAGAGAGGCTATAATTTTTTACACCAACATTTTGAGGGAGAATCAGGCAAAGAGAAGAGACAAAGGGAGGGTAAAGGCCTGGGAGGTTAGAAGCTTGGGTGAAAGCTGGCCAAGGAAAGGTAACAGAACAAAGAAACAACCCAAATCAAACCCATGGCCTTCAAGTTGATCCTGACTTGTGATGACCCTGGAAGCATCTCTCACTGTCTCCTCTCTTCGTCAGCGCGGAAGACGAGTCTTGCCTTGGCCGCCTCTTTCTCCAGCCAGGCCCCACCTCACAGATCGCCAGGACAGACTGCCTGGAACTCGTTTCTAGGACCAGAAAAGAAAAAAAAAATCAAAGTTCTTATTCATTGGGTTTCTAAGGCTGTAACTCTTCACTGAAGCAGACTGCCTCATCTCTCCTGCACATGAGCTGGTGGATTTGAACCACCATATTTTTGATTAGCAGCTGAATGCTCTGGCCCCTGTACCACCACAGCTCCTTGGGAAAGGGGAAAGATAGATTGATGGGGGAGGGGGGGAAGGAAGAAAGCATTCTAGACATTACCTAATGGATATTATCTATTCCTTAAATCATCAGCCCAAGTCATAAAAACCAAATTTTCCCAAATATGACAGGTACCTTTTCATGGTCCTTTTCCCTGTTTTTAGTCACCAACCCCACTGCTGGTTTAGCTGATTCCAGCTTAAAATGACTCATTATGGCCCCTGAGGGTTTCTGAGGCTACTGGCCATTATGGGAGGAGACTACCACATCTTGCTCCCATGGAGTGTGGATGACTTAGCAGTCCAATGCTTAATAGGCATCACCACCAGGGCTCCTTGCCCTATTAACAAAACAATGGCACATGGCCATGCGCCCAGGTCCAAGTTTGGATTTCCCAGCTTCCCTTGCAGCTAGGGATAATTACAGTGACACTGACTGGCTGACTTGATGCAAGCAGGCCCCTTTGAGTGGGGTGTATGAGAAAACTCCTTAGAAGAGAGGTTGCTTTTTGTGTGTGTGTGTCCTGCTTGGAATTCTGCCATGATGGCTGGTCTTTGGGCAGTCATCTTAGGAGCATGCGGTGATGTGTAAACTCTTAAGAATGGAGGGGTAAAGGGCTGGGTCCTTGATTACCTTACCAAATAGTCATACCAGCCCTGGGCAAGGATTAAAGCAGAGAAAAAGAAACCCCTATCCTGTGCCACCAGTTTTCAAGCCTGCATTACTCACAGTTGAACATACTGTCTAATTGTCAGGGCAATAAGAACTTTGATTTTTTTTTTCTTTTCTGGTCCTAGAAACGAGTTCCAGGCAGTCTGTCCTGGCGATCTGTGAGGTGGGGCCTGGCTGGAGAAAGAGGCGGCCAAGGCAAGACTCGTCTTCCGCGCTGACGAAGAGAGGAGACAGTGAGAGATGCTCAGCCCTGATGACTCTGTAGGTGAGAAATTGGCAGGCACGTTAGCCCCTCTGAGGATCTCGAAACAGACGGTGTTTGAAGTGGGGTGGGGATGCCAGCCTGCGTCTTCTGAGAAGCACCTGAGGATAAAAGCTCTGGAAGCTGAGGTGTCTGTAAAAGTGACATGCCGAGAATCACTAAACGGCTGTGAAGGCTCTTTGGGTCCTTTATGTTCCCTCCGCGTGGAGCAGAAGGCCTCTCCACCTAGGCAGACGTTGCCCTACCCTCGAGGGGTCAGTGTGAGTGGCGTTTGTCTGCTGGGGTGTCACCGGCGGGGAGGGAGGGCTGTCGAGACACGGAGCCGTGTGGGCCAGGCTTTCAGCGGCATCCTCTCCGCGGGCATGCACTCAACATACTAAATGAACCTGAAGCCGGGATTTGTACATGACAGCAGGGAGATAAGCAGGGAAGAAAAGGCGCGCGAGGGGGATGATGAATATTCTATTTGTGACATTTTTCCTGTATTCAGTCAAATAGAAGAAAGTGTTCAAATAACGAGCAGTCACTTTGGTGGCTAGTGTGGCAGTTCCTTGGTAACGCAGCATTTAACTCGCTCTCTTCTGAGGAGGGGTGGCCTTTTGTGGAACGCTGGAGGCAGATGAGGGGGTGTGGATGTGGTAACAGTGTACAGATTCTGGGAGAGTGTTCCACGTGGCAGCCTGTCTCTGACTTTTGCTGTGGGGTGGTCCTGGACCTTTCTGGTTCTGATCTTCTGTTCAGGGAAGGGATTGGAAGGAAGCTGCTCTCGGGTGGGTGGAAGGAGCCAAAGAGGGCACATGGAGGGTTATTAGTACCCACAGGCCGCAGGATGCCCCCGGGCCTGGGCTTGTCTGCCCTGCGGTTGGGGTGTCTCCTTGCTTCTCAAGTTCTTGGCCATTGTGGTGAGAACGTGTGCAGGTGCTGACTGGGCGTGTGTTGGGATGTTTGTCTTAGGCTGAGTTTCGAAGAAAGGAGCTCTGCTGGTGTAGTCTGTAGGATGTGTGCTGCTAAACCAAAGGCTTCCCCTTGCTGGTGGTTCTAATCCACCAGAGACTCCCTGGGAGAAAGACAGGCAGTATCCTCCCATGTGATTTACAGCCAGTCTCCTGAAAACCCACTATGAGATGGAGTCTACTCAATAGCACTGAGTTGAATGAGTGAGTTCTGCATGGAGTAGATCCTGAGGCAAGAGTTCACCTACCGAGCTATTTTGGCACAGAAATAAGTGGTGAGAAGGGAAAGAAAAGGCAACAGTGCACCATCGTGGATGAGTAGGTTACCACTGTGGACCACCAAGGCTTAGCCCACTGAGGACTTCTGAATGACATGCCCTGGAAGTGAGGAAGATGAGGTCTGTAGCCCCTGACTTCCGTTAACAGTTGGTTAAAGCCTTTTCCTAAGAACATCACCCCTCCTCCCCAGCCCTTTCAGTGTGCTGCTGAAGCCAGATCCGGTGACCATGCAAAACCCTTTGGCAGAGCAGTAGCTGTTGACTGAAAGATCATTCCAGCAAGGGGTGGGTGAGTGCCACAGGGTTATGGCCAGGGCACTGACCAGTACCAGTTGCGGTTGAGTCAATTGTGACTCATGGCTACCTCATTTGTGTCAAAGTAGAACTGCTCTTTTCTAATTCTGAAGTACATCTTGCTTTGGAAGGCACCTAGGAGTGGACTTGAACCTCCAGCTTTTCAGTTAGTAGCTTGGAGCGTTAGCCATTTTTGTTCCACTCAGGGACTCTGGGGTACTGAACAGTACAGAGGACAGTTGCTGAAGTGCTGTGCTTTGTGTGTGCCCAGGCATGAGCGCGTATGTGGGCTGAGTTACTGCTAGGAGAGGATCACTTTCACAGTGCATTCAGATCCACTGCCTTCCTGCCTTGTTCTGGCTCATAGAAGTGGCCTTTTCCTGGCCCCTTTGTTCTCTGGCTTCCTGCTATGTTTGTCCAATGGCAGATTGTCACAGAAGTCACAGGACAAGGGGAGGAAAGAAACCAGGGTATTTCTTTCATTCCCTGCATTGGGTGGTGTCTCTTTCTGTTGTAGCTGTGCCTCCTCTATGGCTTCAGCTTCCAATTGACAGTCTCTCCGTCCATGGTCCCTGCTTGTGCCACGTGGCCCTGGCTACATTTCTGGGCTGCAAGACTAGCCTTTCCTCTTTCTGTCTTTCTAATTTGACAAGGAGTTGCACCTATTTTCCTACTTCCATCGGTATTTATCATAAGAAGCACTTTTCCCGGGTAGCAGCAACTTCTCAGATCTGTCCCGAATTTACAGTGAGGGGGCCTAGGTAGACTTAGCAGCCAGAAACAGAGCTGCCCAGTCAAGCCTCACTGAGATAAGCTGACCTAGAGATGCAAAAGCAAGAATTCATGAGTGCGGTTTTATTAAGTTTTTTATTTAAATGTTTTTAATTAATGATTTTTTAACTCTTCTTATTATTATTATTGCTAATTTCAATGAACATATACAGAGATTTTGGAATTCCATTAATTCATTGTTGCACTTTTCTCCCCACCCACTCACCCCCACCCACACCCTCAGTTCGCTCTTCTCCTTAAAAAGCAAAAGAAAATCTTCCTCATTGGTACACAATCTCCCACACACATCCCC
>NW_006399960.1:3953636-3960370 GCF_000299155.1 Elephantulus edwardii | reverse complement strand
TGGCACTGGGTTCAGGGTCAGGTCTGAAGTAAAACTCAGTGTTAAGGTTACCTATAGGAAAGGGAGCAAACCTAGAGAGAACAATTTTGTGAGTTACAAATAGAGGGGTTTTGGGGGTGTTGCTTTCAGGTATACTGGGGGAGAGGGTGGTGAAAAGTAGCCTAGATAAAATTCTCTGGATACCCTAGGCATTTTTCCCCCCACCCAGGGGTCAGATGGCACAATCTGGGGACTGAGGAGCTCACCCTGAGGGCCATGATGGCTCACCCCAAGCCAAGGGCCGAAGACAGCCCGCCCCGGGCAGGGGGCCGTGATGGCTCACCCCGAGCCAAGGGCCGAGGACAGCCCGTCCCGAGCAGGGCAACACCCCCTATGGGCTGGCTGGTACACTCCACTCTACTTGTCCCCACACTAATCTGGTCCCCTCACCTGACCGAGGAGTGTGTGGCCAGGGACAGCGTCTCCAATTCCAGCACCACCACTTTTACCGCCCTGCCCATAAGTGGTCATATTATAATTTGAAGTAGGTGTCACTTCCTTCCCACTTTATAAATGGAAAAGGGAACCTGAAAATTGTGAACAGGCTCCCCCCACCCCCCGCCCCCGTCTAAACATCTTTTGGCAGAAGCATTCAACAGATCAAAATATGTGGTGCATTTAGGATGTTGGCCCTCTTGGACATGCTGCCACTGTGTCATCAAGTAGACAACTCACAGTGATTTTCAGCAATCCATTGTGTAGGTGATCATCTTCTCTTGTTTTCCAAGGAAACCCAAACCTGCAGGTGGTGGGGCACACTTCCCCCCCCCCGGGGTGGTGGGGCGCGCGTCGTCTCTTCTGTGTGGGTGGTTGGCGGGCACGCACCATCCCCCAGCGCAGGTGTCATCTCCCACGCAGGCAGTCGGCGGGCACGTATCATCTCATGCACAGGCGACCTGTGAGTGTGAGTCCTCTCTTGGTGGGTGCGCATCATCTCGTGTGTGGGCAGCCAGTGGAGGTAGGTGCGTGTCATCCCCCAGTGTGGGCAGCTGGTGGGCACACGTCATCTCACCTGCGGGCGACCGGAGGGCTCGCATCATCTCTCGGCACGTGTGCGTCATCTCTCGGAGTGCTCGTGTCATCTTGTGCGCAGGCAGCCAGTGGGCCAGCAGGGCGAGCCATCCCCCACACAGGCGACTGGGAGGTGCATGCTATTTATTTGTGTGGGCAGCTGCCAGGCGCGTGCCATCTTCCGTGCAAGTGGCTGGTGGGCGTGAGCCATCTCCCAAGTATCATCTCCCATGCTGACAACTGGCGGGCGCGTGTCATCTCGTGCGCGGGTGACCTGCAGGCGCGTGTCATCTCTCGGCAGGCAGGTGTCATCTCGTGCACAGGCAGCAGGTGGGGGTGGGTGCACATCATCCCTCCGCGCGGCCGGCTGGCGGGCACACTTCATCTCTTGTCATGCGCGCGCCATCTCGTGCGCAGGCAGCCAGCGGGTGTGCACCATCCCCCAGCGTGGGGCAGCCAGCAGGTGTGCACCATCTCCCACACGGGCGACTAGTGGGCACATGCCATTCCCCATTGCGGGCGACCGGCGAGCTCGTGCCATCTCACGCGCTGGTGGCTGGTGGGCACGTGCCATCCCCCGTGCAGATGGCTGTCAGGTGCGTGCCATCTTCCGCGCGGGTGGCTGGCGGGCGTGAGCCACCTCCCAAGTGTCATCTCCCACACGGGTGGCTGGCAGGCGCACACCATCCCCCACGCAGGCGGCTGCTGGAGAGTGCCATCTTCCATGTGGGTGGCCAGCGAATGCAAGCCATCTCCCGAACGTCATCTCCCACACAGGCAGCTGGAGGTCGCACTTCATTTCGTGCGTGGGAGGCCAGTGTCCGCCCGCTTCCCCTGCTGCCGCCATCTTGGCTCCAAGAATTCTCCTCGGAACAAGTACACTTTGCTGCAGTGTGGCGGCTCCACTGCACCAGTCCTGGGGAGGCCCGGTGCCCACCCTCCATCCTGGGCGAGGGATTCCATGGGTTCCAGCTGTGGGAGCTTCATGGAGCTGTGGCTGCGGTGAGGTGCAGTGTGGGCTCTGCGGGATGGGGTTGGGAACTGTGCCACTCACCCATTGTTCCTTGGAAATCCTTGAATTCCTCTTGTTGAGCCTCAACCCTCACTGAAGACCAGTCATTAACTGTTTAACTGTTCAATTATTAATTAAAAATCAGAAGTCTGTAGAGGGACATAATGGCCCTTTTCCAAGTGGTCTGCTGCTCCCACAGCTCACCACGTTGTCTTTGCCTCTGCCTCCATCTTGGATCTCTCGCAACATATATATTTTTACAGCATACTTTTTCCATTTATTTTCCCCCCATTTATTCATTGTTGCACAGTTTCCTCCCCATCCACCCCTCCCCCAGTTCATTTTTCTCTTTGGGGAATAAAAAATAAGCTGCAGAATTTGAAGTGGATTGTTACACAGCAAGAGCTGACGATACACCATCCATGCCCAGTGTCATCTACGGTAAACACAGCTTGGGTTGTCAGAAAGGGGAAGCATGAAAGAACCATCTAGTGTAGTGAGAGTTTGGGGAGAGGGAAAAGGCGATATACTTGAGGAATATTATGTGCTAAGCACCTGCAAGGCACTTTGTGTGTGTTACTTCCTAGAATCCTTCTGCAAAGTTGGGAGATGTGCATTGTTTTACTGTGTTTGCACATGAGGAAGCAGAGGTTGAACAGTACTCATTCTCATAACTGTTTTGAACCTTTTTACTATTTTTTGGAGGAAAGTTTACAGAACAACTTATTTTTTCATTCAACAAGTCATGCACTTTTTTAAAAAAGAAAACTTTTCTTTTACACTGGTTTGCTTACAAAGTTGTTCACACTGGATCTTTCCCATTTCCTTTACCCACTCCTCCCTCCTCCCACCAAATTGTGTGACCCTGTGATTAACACCCCCCTCCCTCCCTCTGCCCCCCTCACCTCTCTCCTCCTCCCTCCTCCCTTGGATCTTCATACACGTTCTACAATAATATTCTTATACAGCATTTGTCCTTGTGGGACTGAATTCAGACAGCATAATGCCCTCCAGTCCCCTCCAAGTTAGGTAGTGATTTACAAAGTCATTGCTCCTGTGTCCTGCATAATATTCCATTGTAATTTTCATACACATTTTGTTTTGTTATGTTGGCTGTGATCTTCTTAATGTGACAGTACTCTTCCCATTTTCTCCCCGAGTTTCCTGTTTCCATTAGTCTTTCTTTCCTGCCCCCTGAGCTTTGTTTTTAGGCAAATGTTTCCCTTTTGGCCTTATAAGGTTGATTATTGTGAGGAGCATGTCCCTTGCAGTTATTCGCTATATGTGCCTGTCTATTGTTTGACTGAAAAGTGGTCTCTAGGGGATGGGGTTTAGTTCCAGGTTTGAAAGATGTCTGAGGCCATCAACTTGTCTCATCACCTTTAAGGTTACAAAATCTTTTCTCTGCCTGCCCATTTACTATGCTGATATCCATTTGATCCATCAGAATCTGGAACCATATCCATACTCTGGATCTGACCCAAGAGCCAGAGAGCATCCTGCACCCCTCACCGTTTGGGGATGGGAGATACTCCCTGAATTTGGCTCTATCAAAATCTGCCTCACAGAGCTGCCAGAGTTGCAGACATCTCTGGAAACCTCTGCATTAATTTATTTCACAAGGGTGAGTTTAGGTCTACTGGCTGTTAATCATCTCCAATGGTTGTCTGTACAACAAAAGCTTTGGTTGATGCTTCAAATTTCTTGGTAACTAAGATCAATCTATTTAACAAATAAATGCTTCTCGATGAGGCAGACACCAAGTGAGGAGCGAGGACTCTAAAGATATAGAAGTTACAATTTAACTGAAATTGGTTAATATTTTGCTTTTGGTGTGTTGCTGTTTTTTGTTAGGTGTCATCAAGTAAGTATTGACTCAGAATGACCCCGTGTATGATGGAATGAAACACTTTCCCATCCATGCCGTCCTCACAGTCTGGTTATTCTTGAACTCTTTGTTGAAGCCGTGGTGTCAATCCATGGTGTTAGTTAATCTCAACAGACGGTCTTCCTCTCCTTCATTGACGATATATATATCTCCTTCTTTCTCAATAAGCATGAGGTCCTTTTTTAATTAATAATAATGAAAGTTTACAGAGACTTAGGGTTTCCAGTCATTCATTGTTACACTTTTCTCCCTGCCCACCCTTCCTCCTCAATTAACTCTTTTCCTTGAAAAAGTAAAAGAAAAACTCTTTCATTGCAATCCCTCCCCCCAAGTCCACTCCACTGTGCAGCCTTAATTCTGGACTCCTGTCATGACAATAATATCTAATTATATGTCCCTTTTAAACAATTCTCTCCCTCATCTGTTTCAATGTAGCATACATCATTCCTCCCCTCCTTCTCTGTCTTCCCTCAACCCCGATGCCAGTCCCATTTTACAACAGTGGCCCTATGCAATATTTGTCCTTTGGTGACTCAGCATGATGTCCTTCTTCAAGATCTAGTCTCTCCTGGTTACATGCCCAAAGTGTATGAAATACAGTCTTATCATATTCACCTCTAAGGAGCTTTCTGGCTGTATTCCCTTCAAGACAAATGTTGTTCTTCTGGTAGTCCATGATGCATTCACTATTTTATGCTAATACCACAATTCAAACACAATGATCTGTTTTTGTTCTTCCATATTCAATGTTGAGATTTTGCCTGCACATGAGATAATGAAAGAATACCAGACCTTGGGTCAGCTGCTCCTTGGTTCATGAAGTGACATTTTTGCTTTTGAACACTCTAAAGAGGTCTTTCAAGCAGATTAGCCCAGTGCTTTACATTGTTTGATTTCTTGACTACTGTTTTCATGGGTGTTGTGTGTAAATCTAAGTATAACAAAATCATTGACAACTTCAGTCTTTTCTCCATTATAATGATGTTAACTGTTGTTCCAATTGTTTTGTTTTCTTTATCGTGAAATGTAATTAATAGTGAAGGCTATCATCTTTGTGTCATCTGCATTACATATATTATTGACGAGTCTTCCTCTAATCCTGATGCTACATTGTTCTTCCTATAGTCCTTCTTGGAAGCTTTGCTCAACATATAGATTGAATATGTATGGTGAAAAGGCACAATCTTGATGTACACTTTCATGATTTAAAACCATACATTATCCCCTTATTCTGTTCAAACACCTGCATTTTGATCTATGTACAGGGTTCTACATGGGCACAATTAAGTGCTAGGGAATTTCTATTCCTCTTATATTGTCCATAGTTTACTTTGAGTCACACAGTTGAATGCCTTTGCATAGTCAATAAAACACATTCTTTTTGGTATTCTTTGCTTTGAACCAGGATCTATCTGGTGTCAGCAATGATAGCTATAGTTCCATAGCTGCTTCTGAATTCAGCTTGAATTTCTGGCAGTTTCCTGGAGATGTGCGGCTATAACCATTTTTAAATTATCTTCAATAAGATTTTACTTGTGGGTGATGTTAATGATCTCGTGCAATATGTTCCACATTCTGTTGGATCACTTTTCTTTGGAATGGGTATATATATGGAACTTTTCCAGTCAGTTGGCATGGTAACTGCTTTCTAAATTTTTTGGCCCAGATGAATGAGCACTTCCATTGCTGCATCATTTGTTGAAATGTCATCAGTTTCTCGGGCCTTGTTTTCAGCTTTCAGTGCATCTTGAACTTCTTCCTTCAATATTGTTGCTCCTTGATCACATGTTACTTCCTGACATGAATGAGCATTGATTTCTTCTTTCTGTTACAGTGAATCAATTTCCTTCATCTTCTTTTAATACTATACCAGTTCTTTTGGGTATATTGTCATTCAACTTTTTGCACATAGGCTCCTTCACTGTTGCAACTGGAGGCTCTCTTCATTTCCTTTTTGTTGTCGTGTACCATGGAGTCAGAATAGATCCACAGCTGACTCTCCAGTGGATTCTCAGAGGCAGTTAATCACAAGGGAGGAGATTGCCCATCCTTCTCATGTGGAGCAGCTGGTGGATTTGACTATGAGTCATGCTCGACTCTACAGAACCTACCAACAACAATAACTGGCACAATGTTTCAGAGCTCAGCTGCTAATGAAAAGGTCAGCAGTTCAATCCCACCAGTAACTCCAAAGGGGTAAAGATGAGGCCATCTGATTCCATAAAGATTGTTGTTGTTGTAGCTGACCGTCCAGCAGGTTTCAGAGGTAGATTTGAACTGCATACCTTTGGGTAAGCAGCACAACT
The DNA here is from genome assembly GCF_000299155.1 of Elephantulus edwardii. Taxonomy (NCBI): domain Eukaryota; kingdom Metazoa; phylum Chordata; class Mammalia; order Macroscelidea; family Macroscelididae; genus Elephantulus; species Elephantulus edwardii. The sequence goes on along the minus strand of NW_006399960.1, from coordinate 3,954,114 downwards.
CCTTAGTGCTAAGCAATGAGAGCTCCCTGGAAACCCCAGAGGGCAGTTCTACTCTATCCTGTAGGGTTGCTATGAGCTGGAATCAATGCATTGTCACACGGCAAGAAGAAGGCATAAAATTTTAATTGGTTGCATTTGATTTTTTTGGGGGGTAACTTTTTGTGGCTTTGCTCATTATTGATATTTTTCAATCAATTAAACTGAGCTCTTTTATAAAATAACTCTTTCAAATATATTTTCTGTCTTGTTAATCAAATATATTTTCTGCCTTGTTTATCTAGATAATTTGATTGGAATATGACTTAGAATTGGTCTTCTTTATGTTAAGTAATTTTTTATTGTTCTATGTGCCTTCAAGTCAGAACTGACTCTTACCTGACCTTCCAATGGGTTTTCAGAGACTGCCTTTCTCCCTTGAAGGAGCTGGTGGGTTTGAAGAACCTGTATTATTAATTATTATTAATATTATTCATTATTC
>NW_006399960.1:3931670-3953126 GCF_000299155.1 Elephantulus edwardii | reverse complement strand
TAGTATTCCACTGTGTGAATATACCACAGCTTCTCTATCCATTTGTTTGTTGATGGGCACTTAGGTTGTTTCCAACTCCTTGCTATTGTGAACAAAGCTGTGATAGAGATGGGTGTGCATATATCTGCTTGGATGTCAGTTATGGTCTCTGAAGTATATTCTCAGTAGTGGAATTGCTGGATCAAATGGTATCTCTCTTTGCAACTTTTTGAGAAAGCGCCGTGCTGTCTTCCACAGTGGTTGCACCATTGTACACTTCCACCAACAGTGAATAAGGGTTCCAGTTTCTCCACAACCTCGCCAGCATTTGTTGCTTGATGTTCTGTTAAATGTTGCTATTCTGACTGGGGTGAGATGATATCTCATAGTTGTTTTGATTTGCATCTCTTAGAGCTAGAGATTGTAATCCAATAGAAAAAAATGGGCACAGGATATGAACAGATACTTTACCAAAGAAGACATTCAGGTGGCCAACAAGCACTATGAACAGATACTTTACCAAAGAAGACATTCAGGTGGCCAACAAGCACATGCTTGTTGGCCACCTGAATGTCTTCTTTGGTAAAGTATCTGTTCATATCCTGTGCCCATTTTTTCTATTGGATTATTTACCTTTATCTTGTTGTGGTATGTCTCTACATTCTAAAGCAAGTTTTCAAGTCTCTTCTGACATCTATGTTGATTTTTTGAAAAAAAAAAACCCAAACTTTAAATTGTTGTTTGAATGAAATTTTATAGGAAATTTTATTTTCCACTCAATAATTAATGCATATTCTGTTTTGTGGCATTGATTTTAGTCACCACAGCAAAACTATATGTTTCCCACTCCCTTCCCATGTCTCCCATTTCCATTCACAATTCTTTCCTACTTCCTCCTGACATCTAAGCTTTCCCTGGACAAACACTACCCTTTTGATCTTGTATGGTTGATTGTTCGAAGGACTGAATGTTATTGATCACTTTCTAGGCCTGTCTATTGTTTGCAGAGTTGTTTCATTATAGATAACTTCAGTTCCAGGCTTGAAGGATGACTAAACACTGTAGTCTTTTGGGTATTCTATCAGTCTCTGTAAGATCTGCATGCTTGGTCTTTTTTTATGATTTTCAGTTTTGTTTCACACTTTTCTTCTTCTTTATCAGGCACCTTCTGTTGTGATCCTTCTCAAATCAATCTAGAACAAAAGTTAATCCTTTGGACAAAGAGTTTTTTCTTTTCTTCACTTTGCTTCAAAGACAGAGAGAGACCAGTAGTTGCACCTTGCTTTCCCCTGCCCCTGTCTTAATGACATTTTGGTGCCTTCTTATATGATATCTCTTATGTTATCCCACAACTAATCTGAACACCAGTCATTAGTGTTCAATGCATCAAATTTATTCTTTAGATTGTCTCTAAATTCAGATGGAATATACTCAAGATTGTACTTTGGCTTTTTTTCTGATGCAGACCTGGAAGATGAACCTCTCAAGTTCGATTGACTTATTTATATTGTCAAGGAGTCATAGCCGATCTTTTGCAGCAGGTTTTCAGAGGCTGTAAATCACAGTGGAGAGAATTGCTTATTTTTCTCCTTAGAGCTTCTAGTGGATTTGAATTGCCAGAGAGTTAGCAGCACAACTATCTTTGAGTTAGGCCACATAACTCCTGACAGACTGTCACCAGAGCTCAAAATATGACTGTACAGGAGCTATCCCCACAAAGTAGAGTCAATTTTAATAATGCCCATGGATGGGATAAAACTTTCAGGATCTTTATTTACTGATGTGCAACTATTCTAAGTGGTAAGAAATAGCTGTAAACATCCATCAATATTCAGAAGGAGAAATGGACAATATATAAATCTAGGAAAATTGGAAGTTGCAAAAAAAAAAAAAGGAAATGCAATGGGTAAGATCAACATCCTAAACTTGGTTTGTTGTTGTTATGTGCTGTTGAGTAGCCTGTGACCCGTAGTGACTCTATGTATAGCAGCTCTGAAACCGGCCCTGTCCTGAGCCAGACTCACTGACTTCAACACACCTAGACCCATTGCTCTAGTTACTGTGTCAATCCATCTCATCCAGGGTCTTCCTCTCCTGCACTGTCCCTCCACCCTTTCACTCATGATGTCCTCCAAGGACCTGTTACTCCTGGCCATGTGCCCAAAGTATGTGAGATGGAGCTTCAAAATTCTAGCCTCCAAGAAGAAACTTGACTTCACCATCTTCAAGACAGATCTGTTGGTTTTCTTGGTGTTCCATGTTCAAGACTCTTCTCCAGATCCACAACTTGAAGGCATAGATTCTTCTTCTCTCATCCCTAGTCATTGTACAGCTCTCTAGTGCATAGCAAGTAAGTGCAAAGACCATGGCCTGGATCAGGCACACCTTAGTCTCCAATTGCCATCATTGCTTTTCAGTACTCTGGAGAGGTCCTTGACAGCAGATTTTCCCAATGCAATTTGTGTTTTGATTTCCTGTTGGTACCAAGAGTGTAGTGGAGCCGAGCAAGCTGTAATTGTTAACAACCTCAATCTTTAGTGAGCTGAGATTAACTGATATTGGCCATTTTGAATGGGGCAGTTGTGTGATCTACTAGGCCATGAATGACAAATTGAAAATGAATGACATCACATTCATTGTCTAAAAGAACGTTTTAAGACCTATGCTGAAGTATATTGCTATCAGTAACAGGCTGATAGACATAAATCTACAAGGAAGATCAGTTAATTATTCAAATTTACACACCAAACACTAAATGTAGGCACTAAATTTATGCACCAAAGGTGAAGAAGTGGAAGATTTTTACCAATTTTTGCTCTCTGAAATTGATCAAATGTGCTCAAAATGTGTTGATAATAATTGGTGCTTGGAATGCAAGAGAACAAAATCACTAATGAAAAGGAGCACAGGAGAAGTGCACAAGAGATACACACACACACACACAAATTAACAACAGAGAAGTATGATTAGTAATTAGGACATGTGACCTTGCCGGTGTTGTTGGCTGTTATTGAGTCAGCTCTGATTCTGACCCATAGTAACCCTACCTACGCATGACTTGCAGGAGCTCTGTCCCATCCTGCGTTAGCTGCTATTGGGTCAGCTCCGATTCTGACCCATAGTGACCCTATCTACACATAACATGCAGGAGCTCTGTCCCATTTTGTGTCACCCACCATCACTGCTGGGCTTCTGCTCATTGCTGCAGGCACTATGCCAATCTGGCTTGTTAAGGAGCTTTCTCTCCTTCACCAACCCTCTACTTTTTCAAGCAGGATGTCATTTTCCAAAAACTGGCTGCCTCTCCCAATAGCATGCACAGAGTATGGCATCATATGAAGTCTCATCCTCCTTGCCTCTAAAGAGCATCCTCGTTGTACTTTTTCCAAGACAGATTCGTTTCTTCTTTTCGAGTCCATGGTCTACTTGATGCTCTTTGTCAACTCTGTAATTCAAAGGCACCATTCTTCTTTGGTCTTTCTTATTCATTGTCTAACTTACATGTATGTGAAGCACTTGAAAACACCATGGCTTGAGTCTAGCACACCTTAATTTTAAGTTAATATCCTTGCTCTTTAGGTCTTTGACTGTAAAATATGAACTTAGTAATAGAAAGGACACTGGAGATTGCATGATAGAAATTTATATCATCAATAACTAATTCATTGGAAACACATCTTTCAACAACACAAAAGGCCCTCACCAGATGAAATACACAGGCATCAAAGCAACTACATCTGTGGAAAGAGATGATGGAGAAGACCAATACCTTCAGTCCGAGCAAGACTAGGGGCTGACTGTGGAATAAGACCATTAGTTGCTTATAAGGAAATTAAAATTCAAGTTGAACCTACAACCAGGAGATGATAGAATACATGAATTGGACCTTCTAAGAATCAAATCCCTATGCACATCCAAAAACTTCTCCAACAAGATAAAAAGGGAAGCCACAGACTGGAAAAAATATTTGGCAATGACATGTCTGATAAGGGACTTATATCTAGAGTTTATAAAATACTCGAGCACCACAACAAGATAAAGGTAAGCAACCCAATAGAAAAATGGGCACAGGATATGAATAGACACTTCACCAAAGAAGACATTCTGATGGCCAAAAAACACATGAAGAAGTGTTCAAAATCCCTAGCTCTAAGAGAGATGCAAATCAAAGCAACTATGAGATATCATCTTACCCCAGTAAGAATAGCAAAATTCAACAGAGCAACAAACATCAAATGCTGGTGAGGTTGTGGAGAAACTGGAACCCTTATTCACTGTTGGTGGGAGTGTAAAATCGTGCAACCACTGTGGAAGGCAGTATGGCCCTTTCTCAAAAAGTTGCAAATAGAAATACCATTTGACCCAGCAATTCCACTACTGGGAATATACCCTAAAGAAACCAGAACTGCCACCCAAGCAGCTATATGCACACCCATATTTATTGCTGCTTTGTTCACAATAGCAAAGAGTTGGAAACAACCCAAGTGAATGTTCACACAATGGAATATTACGCTGCATTGAAAAACAAAGAACTCATGAAATATTATTCAAAATGGGTGATCCTGGAGGACATTATGCTGAGTGAAATATCTCAGTCACAAAAGGACAAATATGGGACTGACATCAGGGTTGAGAGGAACCTAAGAAAAAGGGGATAAATAATGTATACTGCATTGAAACAGATGAGGGGGAGAACTGTTTAAAAGCAATACAGGTGGTGGGAGTGTAAAATGGTGCAACCCCTGTGGAAAGCAGCATGGCGCTTTCTCAAAAAGTTGCAAATAGAGATACCATTTGACCCAGCAATTCCACTACTGGGAATATACCCTGAAGAGACCATAGCTGACATCCAAGCAGATATATGCACACCCATGTTTATTGCAGCTTTGTTCACAATAGCAAGGAGTTGGAAACAACCTAAGTGCCCATCAACAAATGAATGGCTAGAGAAGCTTTGGTATATTCGCACAATGGAATACTATGCTGCATTAAAAAACAAGGAACTCATGCAATATTATTCAAAATGGTTGACTCTGGAGAACATTATGCTGAGTGAAATATCCCAGTCACAAAAGGACAAATATTACATGATGCCACTGTTGTAGAATGGGACTAACCTCGGGATTGGGGAGAGACTGAGTTAGATGGGTTCAATAATGTATACTGCACTGAAACAGAGGAGGGAGAAAACTGTTTAAAAGAGATATGTGACTAGGTATTTCTGTCATCACAGGAGTCTAGAGCGATGGCTACATGGTGGAGGGGATCTGGGGGAGGGTTTGTAAAACAATGAAAGAATCTTTTCTTTTACTTTTCCATAATTTTTGACTCATGTACTTATAACTTGTTAGTTAAATTTGTGTCTTCTAGGTTGCAACACCCCCATGATACATCTTCAAGGATATGAACATGTACGGCCAAGCACAATCAATAAGAGTGCGTCTAAATTCCAAAATCAATCTCCATAACAGTCTATGTGTTTCCTACTGCCAAAGGGGCCCTTTAGAGTAGTGAGAGAAGATCTTCACCCTGAAACCCACAGAGTCCCTTTTCAGCAGAAAGTAGCTAAGAGAATACGCCATCCCCTTTTCCTTATGAATCAGGGTGAAGTCTCTCTCAGGGAGGAGTGATAGGGAATGGCAAAGGACACACCGACAAAGGAGATTAACCAGAACTGACTTTGACAAGCACTGTGGCAATTGGACAATTAAAACAGACATTCGGATGGCGGGGAAGAAGAACAAACTGGGGAGGAGGGTAGAGAGAATGGTGCAGCAATGAAGGAATGAAAACCCAAAATCCCTGTAAATGTTCATTAAAACTAATAGAATTTAATAATAATAAAAAAGGAATACAGGATTAGGTATTATTTTAATGACAAGATTCCAGAAAAAGCATAGTAAAGTGGACAGTGGGCTGGGGCGGGGGGGGGGTTGTACAACAATGAAAGAATTTTTTTTCTTTTCAAAGAGAAAAACGAACTGGCGGGGAGGAAAATGTGCAACAATGAATGAATGGAGAAAAATTAAATGGAAAGAATATGCTGTAAAAACTATATATGTTGCATTAAAAATCATTAATGAAAAACCAATAAAACATTCAAGCTGAAGCTCAAGAAAATGAAAATAAGTCCACAAGGCAGATGTTTCACTCAAATATGGAATCATCACAATGATACTATTTGTATTTCATACCTATTTATTCCATTCTTACCAAAACAGTGAAAGCAGTGCACACAAATCAGCAGTTTTATTTCACTTCTTGCTGTGCACACATTCTACCAACACTCTAGCTTCAGCTCCCTGATAATTAAGGAGGAACTGAGAGAAAAGGAGGGGAGCTATCTTTCCCTTTCTCTCTCTCTCTGTCTTCAATATCAGTATAAGTGATTGGTTAGCACAAGCAAGTAACACAAGTAAGAAAGAAGATGATAAGCTTTTGTGGTAATTTGTGTTTCTTCAAAAACTTTCTTTCTCCATTTGAAGCAATTTCTGGTTCAAATAAAAAGTGTGGCCTCTTTGAGCTTCCTCAGTCACTTATCTGTACTCACTCTGAGCCCCGCTGAACACCTAATCATCATGGAGTCACTGAAATTTTTGTTGTTGAGGTATCATAAATACTGTATGTGAATGGGTCAATGAGGAACAGTGGACACGCACGTCATGTGCATCTCCTCTACTCACATGCATGTGCTCTGTTATTCTATCAAGGAAAACTTGTGTACTGCTGCTTTGGACCCGACCAACAGCTGACCCTCCAGCGGGTTTTCAGAGGTAGTTAATCACCTGGGAAGAGACTGCACATCCTTCTCTCATGAAATAAAACTTAGAAAGTACAAATTCAAATGTAAAATTATTAAGAATTTAAGATGGTGACAACAACACTTTAAACTAAGCACTGCTCATGTCGCACACCTCTGGGTCCAGCTCTGGGCATAGATACCCGCGTAATGGCCCACTGATAATTATTAAACACTGAAGGTTTGGGAACAAAGAGGAAAAAAAACACGACTCAAATTTGTTGTATATGCAACCACGGCAGATTTAAAACTCTGAACATAGTGTTACTGATTTAAAAGTTAGGAAAACAAAAAGTTACTGAACACAATTGGAGAGCTAATATAAGCCAGTTGAAGAAGATGAAAGACTCCAGTCCAGGGATGGAAGGAATTGATGGCAGCCATCTTGAGAGACAAGCTTCCATATATATGATGATTCTGTTCTTTTAAACTAACACACATGTGTATATGTGTAGAGATAGACTTTTAAAGAGCTGGGAGGATATATACTTAAATGTTAATGGTGAAGGTGATAATAATAAAATAATTATTTTTTTCTTATCTGTAGTATCCACATTTTCTAAAGTAGATATGCATTTCTTTACTAATAGAAAAACCCACAAAAGCATGCACAAAATACCGAGAAAAAGTTAGTACAATCTTTAAAGCGTTGGTTTGGGGAGTGCAAGTCTGTAATCGTTGCTACATGCCATGAATAATTTACAAATTAAATTGATTTTAAAGCACAGCTAAAATAAATTTGATAAGATGGGGCACAGTTATGTTCTTTCTTATCATTCACATTTGTACATTTTATAGTCAATGAAAAGTGACAGCAACTATTTAGAATTCCAGCAAAGAGCAACCATAACTATTTGTCACCTGCTCAGCATCTAAACAATGGCTTGACTGTTCACCTGCCTGGGCCTCGGCAGGAGTAAGGAGAACCCGAACCCACACTAAATAACCGAGTTTATGACCTCGGAGGCAGAAAGGAAGAAAGGATGGTCTCTTTGGAGAAGTGATGAGAACAGGAAGGAAGAGGTGAAATATGTCAGCGAGACGTAAGGGGAGGGGAGAATGAAGGGGAGTGTGAGCATGTATCAAACTCTTGTACTAGGGTCATGAAATACAGTTTCATAAAGATGAGGGGACAGGGAAACATTTCAGGCCAGGAGCCGGGGAAGGAGAAAAAAAGTAATGGGGGTGGGAGGAAGGGACCGGAAGCGTGATCCCCAGAGCCAGTCCTGAATAACTAGTTCTGTAATGAGTTTGCGGCTGTGCCCTCCAGAGTGATGGATGATCATATGACAAGTCAAAGGGATCCCTAATTCTCCAGAGGGTGGGTGTGGAGCTGCACTGGTCAAATAATGAACTGTGGTCAGCAAGGACTCCAGCCAGTTATCGCTGGGCTCCCCAAGAAAGTTGTCTAGGTAAGAGAAGGGCCTCACTTTTTGTTTGTTTTAAAGACAGAGAATTAAGAGTCAGTTTGAGGCATGCATGTGTGTGTGTGTGTGTGTGTGTGTGTGTGTGTGTGAAATTGTGAAATACCAGCGATCCAGTACAGCTCTTCAAGCTTTAAGGAGCTTTCCTGGGTCTTCTGTGTTTCTAATAAGCTCTCTGGTGATGCTGGCTTTGCTAGTTCACGGGCCATGCTTAGTAGCAGGGTCACAGAGGGCAGATGGTGGATTGGCCTGCTTTCCTCTCCATGGAGTACATCTAACCGACCACAGGTCCCATGTCTGTGTCCTCCCAATGGACCTTTGCTTTTGCAACCCCCCCGCCCCCCCACCCTGGCACCCCGGGCTGTTGGTCAGGAGGAAGCAGCCAGTGGATATTTCTCCACATCCTTTCTTCCTGTTTGGGTATTTGGTTTCTTTTCCCCGGCTCTCAGCTTTGCCTCCCTCTTTCCTTCTCTGCACACCTTCCTCTTTGCACCAGCCTAGTCATTATTGCAGGAGATTTATTTTTAGAGTCAAGGCCACAGAGTTGCAGATTCGGCAAGGCCTAAAACAAATCGACAAACGGAAAGTGTTTGTCTTTGAAGCGGTGTGAATGAGGGCCTGCTAGCCAGGCCTGTCAATAAGCTCTTATCTCGGCTTGTTTTCTGAGTCGCCCACGTGGGCTGGCTTTTTTCTTCCCCTCCCAGATCAGAAGGCAGGATGAAACACAAGAAGCAACTGAAATCTCATAAGCATTCCCCTGTGAATCTTGGCCATATCCCATTTTTATCTGACCACCACAACAGCCATGGTGGGGTCCGGAAAAGGGTAAGTAGAAATAGAAAGAAGTTGGTGTCTTATCTCAACCCCCAAATTCCAAGCCCAAGAGCCCAAGATCAGAGCAGCAAATAATATTTAAAAAAAAAATACCCATTTAAGTATAAGGCAGTAGGCTTGGAGATGAAAATTACAGAAGCTACAACTATCTTCTCCCTTTTCTCAAATTCCTAAGTGAGGATGGGGTGAGTGGTACATTAGAAAAGTTGCCCCGTGATTTGTAGCATTTGGGTAATGTCTCTGCAGGGTGAGCATGTCAAAGCACTGACTCTGATGACTCTGCTTTGTCCTCCTAGAGGCCACTTCACCCAAGGTCCCGTTATCTGGGAAGGTGCCCAGGCTTTACCACTAAAGTGAGCCTCTAATTGCTTGCCTGAGATTCTGGAGACACATCTCCTCATCTCCGGTAGCTGATAACTACCCCTTGTTGGCTTCTCCAAAACCCAAGAGCCCCCAGGGACTAGGTCAAAACCATTTTTCCATTTTCCCATTTTCAGCCTCTGTTTCTTGTGTGCCCGAGCTGTACCCCGTGCATCTGAACGCTGTTATCCCCTACACAATCGAACCCAGTGTTGCCTGAGCCTGTGCTGGCCTCAGGATTTGTTTCAGAGTAGACTGATGTGATTCATAGGGTTTTCAATGGATGTTTTTCAGAAGTGGAAAACCAGGTCTTTCTTCCTAGTCTCCCTTTGTCTGGAAGCTCTGGTGAAACCTGTTTAGCATCATATTAGGAACTGTTGAGTCAGATCAAAGGATTGCCCCATTCTGTATGGTCCTCACAATCTCTGCTGTATTGTTCTAGTCACATTGTTCTGCCCATTGTTCTAGTCACAGTGTCAATCCATCTCATTACAGATCTTTTTCTCTTTTAGCGGCCCTCTACTCTTCCAAGCATGATGTGTTTCTTCAGGGACGGGTCCCTTTTGATAGCACGCCCAACATATCAACATGCAAATTACAGCTGACAGACAGGTGGCGGCCACCTGTGAAATGTATTGGCTGTGACTCAAACTGGAGTGTTCTTCATGGGAGGTAAGAATTCTGCCACTGAACCTACTACTAGCCTGGATCCTAATAACCTCTTCCTCTCTGCATTGTGTTCGAGGCAGAAGTGGCTCATAGCTGACCTACAGGTTTCCATGCATGGGGAGAGATTGCCTATCTTCCCCTCTTGAAGTCACTGGTGGATTTGAAAGGCCAGGGAGGCCCTACCTTTGGCTAAGCTGCCCAACTCCCTATGGATTATGTCACCACAGCTCCTACTGGATCCTAATAATAGGAAAAGCAATTTTGAGCTCTTTTACTGAGCGCTTACCCTGCACTATGCTAAGTGTTTATACATGAATTTAATTAACTCCTTTAATTCGCATAACATTGCACTCAGGTAAGTTTTCCCATTTTAAATGTTCTTTGCTGTTGCATTGACGGCAACTCACAGGAATCGTAATGAACAACCTTGCCCTGTCCTGTCCTGTTCTCATGCTCTTCTTCATGCTCAAGCCCATTGCTGCAGTCACTTTGTCAGTCTGTATTGCTGAGAGTCTGCCTCGCGTTCCCTGAAAGACACCCATAATTTATGGACTCCCAATGGTACTTGTTTGACCTGCTGACCCAGAGATGAATCAGTATTGTTCACCTCCCCCAAGCTTCCCAGCTCAAGTTTCTGAGATCCCAGGTTTCAGATAGTGTTTCTTTCTGGGCCTGGCCCCCGGAGTCCGGTGACTGGGCAGGTATGGGGCTAGTAGAGGGTTGGAGGCATTTGCAGGAGGTAGTAGAAAGCAGATTTCTGAGGCTTTTCTGTTTGGAGCCTATGCCTGCTGCCTTGGGAGAGCCCCAAATCCCCGCACTGCACAGTCAGTTCCTTGGCTTGGTCTGCTTGTCTCCTGACAAGAGATCGTGTGTAGGCCTGTTCATTTGACAAGGGCTTCCTGAGCACGCACTTGGCTCCTGGCCCAGTTCTGGGCATGAGGCTTCAGCCATGGTGCCTGTCCTCAGGATGCGTCCAGTCTAGCGGGGGAGCTAGGCAACAGACAAGTAAACCGATGATTTTGTAGAGCTTCCCACAGAGAGAAGTGCTGCTGGGGAAAGTTAAGTCAGGCCAGGGACATGGGGGTGGGGTGGGGCGGGTGTTACTTTAGACAGGGCAATCAGGGAAGGTCTTTTGAATGGAAAGCCAGACACAGTGGAGCAGAGAGATCAGGCAGATGGATGGAAAAGCATAAGAAAGACCCCTGAGGCAGGACTGTGTTTTGTGGTATTCAAGGAACAGCAAAAAAGGTGGTGTGGCTGTAACAGCAGGAGCAAAGGGAGGAGAGAAAGAAATGTGGAGCCTTACTGGGAGGCAAGGGTCAGATCAAGAAGATCTTGTGGGTTACAGGAAGGAGTTGAACGATTTTCTAGAGCACCAAAACAAAGACAAGCCTGCTGCTGTGAAGATGATTCTGACTCTTCAGGACCCCACAGGCTTTCCAAGTCTGTAAATAGTTTTATTTTCCTTGTGTACCATTGAGTCTGATTCGACTGGCACAGTAGGAGATTGCCCCTCCCTCTCCAGCGGAACATCTGGTGGATTCAAACCATGTGCTTGTGGGACTGCAGCGCAGCTTCTTGCCGCTAGGCCACCAGAGCTCCCTGGCTGTAAATTTTTGTAGGAGCAGACTGCCTCATCTTTCTTCCATGGAGTAGCTGGTGGGTTCAAATTGCTGACCTTCTGGGTAGTAGCTGAGTGTTTACCCTCTGTGCCAACAGGATTCTTTATGAGATCTCTTGAATCCCATTCTTTGGTAAGCATTCCCTGAATTCAGATAACATTTACTAGTTCCAGCCCCTTCTCAGATACAATCGGTCCCCTGGGTTACAAACGTCTGACTTAGGGTTTATCTGAGTTTCATTGACTATGCAAAGGCATTTGACTGTGTAGATCACAACAAATTGTGGCTAACACCTTGAAGAGAATGGGAATCCCAGAACACTTGATTGTGCTTATGCGAAACCAATACTTAGACCATGAAGTAGTCCTCAAAATAGAGCAGAGAAACACTGCATGTTTCCAAAATCAGGAAAGGAGTGAACCAGGGATGCATTCTGTCTCCATGTCATTTCAATCTATATTCAGAACAGATCATTCAGAAAGCTGGGCTTTATGAGGAGGAGTGTGGCATCAAGATTGGAGGAAGACTCATCAACAACCTACGTTATGCAGATGACACAACCTTGCTTGCTGAAACTGATGCGCTTGCCTCAGAAAGTCAAGGACTATAATCTTCAATATGGATTGAAGCTCAACATCAAGAAGACAAAGATTCTCACCACTGGGCCAATTAGGAGCATTGTGATAGATGGAGAAGAGACTGAGGTTGTTAACAATTTCAATTTGCTTGGCTCCACAATCAACCCTCTTAACACCAGCAGTCAGGAAATCCAAAGGTGAATTGGACTGGGAAAATATGCTGTCAGGGACCTCTCCAGAGTTCTAAAAAGCAATGATGTCAGTCTAGAGGCTAAGGTGAGCCTAATTCAGGGCATGGTCTTCGTAATTACTTGCTATGCATCAGAGAGCTGGACAATGACTAAGGATGACAAAAAAATTGTTGTGCTGGAGAAGAGTCTTGAACATACCATGGACTGTCAAGAAAACAAATAGGTCTGTCTTAGAGAGGGTGAAACCAAGTTTCTCCTTGTATTTTGAAGCTCTATTTCATATACTTTCTTGTCCTCGGAGAAGGACATCATGCTCAGAAGGCTGGAGGGAAAGTGCGGGAGAGGGAGACCCCAGAGGAGATGAACTGATACAGTATACAGTAACTGGGGCAATTGGGGTTAGTGTGTCAGAATCAGTGAGATTAACTCAGGACAGGGCAGGGTTCAGAGCTGCTATACATAGGGTCGCTATGGGTCTCAGGTGACTCAATGACATATAACAACAAATACAACATACTTTGCTGCCGTTGTTAGGTGCTTTCAAGGCAGCTTCTACTCATAGTGATCCTACACTGCCCAATTCTGTGCCACCTCCACAATCCCCTCTGTGCTTAAACCTGTTCTTGCAGCCACTGGGTCAATCCATCTCATTGAGGGTCTTCTGCTCTTTCACTGAATCTACTTCACCAAGCATAGCATAGATGTCTTTCTCCAGCGGCTGGTCACTCCAGACATGATGCATAAAGTATAGGACATATAAGTCTCTCTATGCTTTCTTCTAAGGGCCACTTGTTGTACTACCTCAAAGACAGATCTCCTTATTCTTTCGGCAGTCCATACATTTTCACCAGCACTGTTCACAAAGGCATCCATTCATCGTTGGCCTTCCTTATCCATTGTCCCACTTTCACTTACATATAAGGTGATTGAAAAATAACATGGCTTTAGTCAGGTGCTCCTTACTTCTCAAAGTGATAGCCTTGCTCTATAGCACTTTAAAGAGGTCCTAGGCAGAAGATTTGCTCATTAAAAGACACCATTTGATTTCCTTTTTTAAAATATATGTTTTCTTTTTAAAAAAATTTTCTATTAGTTTATTTACAAAAATCAAATAAATTGTTTTCAAGAGTAAATCCTTTCAATTTCCCTCACCCCCCCATTTGATTTATTATTATGTAAACACAAAGATTCTCACCACTGGGCCAATTGGCAGCGTCAAGATGGATGGTGAAGAGACTGAGATTGTTCACAGCTTTAATTTACTTGGCTCCACGGTCAACACTCTCAGCACCAGCAGCCAGGAAATTAAAAGACGTATTGTGACGGGAAAGTCTGCTGTTAGGGACCTCTCCAAAATACTGAAGAGCAATGGTGTCTCTCTGGAGATTAAGGTGCATCTGATACAGGCCATGGTCTTTGCTATCACTTGTTATGCATCAGAGAGTTGGACAATGACTAAGGAGGCTAGAAGGAGAATTGATGCCTTTGAGCTGTGGTGCTGGAGAAGAGTATTGAGGGTACCATGAACTGCTAGGAAAACAAACAAATTTGTCCTGGGAAGGGTTAAACCAGGCAGCTCCCTGGAGGCAAGGATTCTGAGGCTTTGTCTAACATACTTTGAACATGTTGTAAGGAGGGACCGGTCCTTGGAGAGGGACATCATGCTTGCGAGGGTGAAGGGACAGCGCAGGAGAGGAAGGCCCTCTATGAGGTGGATTGATTCAGTGACTAGGATAATCGGGATGGGTGTGTCAGAGACAGTGCAATTGGCAAGGACAGAGCAGAGTTTAGGGCTATTGTGCATAGGGTCACTATGGGTCTCAAGCGACTCGATGGTATATAACAACAACAACGTTTAATATTATGCAGACATATGTCCCCACAAACTATCACAATCAATTGTTGCATATGCAACTTGTAAATAACTGAAAATGTGTCCAGGTCTTTTTCTACAGTAGCGTAAGGCTGAATAAGAATGGTATACACCTGTTCTGGCTTATCTCCAAATCAACTCAAAGACACACTTAGGAGTAGATCTAATTTGTGACCTGAGGACCTGACTGTACTCTGAATTGGAAGGAGCTTAGGGAACTGCATAAGGAACTCTGGTGGAATAGTACAGAGCATGCTGCACCGCTAATCAAACAGTTGGCGGTTCAAATGGACCAGCTACCGTCCAGGAGAAAGATGAGCTGTCTTCTTTGTTATGACTTATATCCTCGGAAACCTGTTATAAGATCACCATGAATGACCTAATTTCAAGTAAGGCTGGGAGATGTAGTTTAGCTCGAGCCCAGAAAGAAGGAAATGAATGTGATGAGAACAGATTATTGGCCCTGGCAGTCTTTAATTCTATACTATTGTCTGAGTAAAGTTTCTTTTGGTGGCAAATGACAAATTTGCTTAAGAGTTGGATAGAGATGAACCAAAGGATGCTGGATACCTCCCAGAGTCCGAGGCAAGGTTGGCCAAGCAGATTCCGGAAAGACTGCACAAGGGAATGGCCTCCTTTCTTTGGTTCATTGATTTATTCAGTAGATGTTATTGTACACAAGCTTGACTTTATAGCAGTTGAAGTCCCAGCCCTCATGAAAATGAGGTTGTGTTCAAGTCTCTTTTTATAAACTGTTTTCTCTTTTCTTAGTGCCCATGTTCCTTCCCAAAGGTGGTTGTGATCTCACAGCAGATGTGAGGGTGCTGTGTGGCTGGCCCTCCTCTCGCGGAACTCTGGAGGAGAAGTCTTTCCCTGGAGTCAGGCTGAGGCCATGTGACTGAATTCTAGCCAGTGTGCAGTAGGTGTAAGTGATGTTTGTGGGCCAAAAAAATTCTCCCTCTTAAGATCCTCAAATTCTTTTCCTGTCAGTTTAAAGATTAAAGTGTGCCTGTTTCAGGCCATGCTGTTTTCAATCACTTGCTATGCATCAGCGAGCTGGACAATGACAGAAGAAGTGATGTCTCTGAGCTGTGGTGTTGGAGAAGGGTATGGAATATCCCCTGGACAGCCAAGAGAACAAATAGATATGTCTTGGGAAAAGTGCAGCCAGAGTGCCCCTTACAGACAAGGATGGTGAAGCTTCATCTCACATACTTTGGGGATGTTGCTAGGGAAGGCTATTCCTTAGAGAGGGACATCATGCTTGGAAAGGTCATGCTTTGGTCAGCAAAAGAAAAGAAGACCCTCAACCAGATGGATTGGCAGAGTAACTTCAGCAATAGGCTCAAATATGTCAGAGATGATGAGAAAGGCACAGGATAGGACAAGATTCAGACTTGTTATTATTAACAGGGTTGGTATGAATTGTACTTGGCTCAATGGCACATATCAACAATGTTCTTCTTTGACCTTGAAAGCCACACATTGAAGTTGATAGTGCTATTGTCCACATAATGGAATAAGCTTGGGTCTCTGAGTCACTATGTGGCAGGCAGGACACCTGGTTGAGACAGGATGTGAATGAGAAATAAGACTTTTAAACATGCCATTAAGGCATGAAGGTTTGAGGGATGTTTGTTGGGGCTCTTTGCCTGTCCTGATTCACTGAAGGGACTTCCATCTTGGGCCTAATCTGTAGACAAAGGCAGTGGGAGAAGTTTCTTTGGATCTGTGAGACATTTTTCATACTGGAAAAATAGGAAGCTTCCACCCTTTGCCTCACATTACCAATATATTGCAAGAAATCTTAAAAATAAAAACATACATGTATTTCACCACACAATCTTTAACTGTGTCACTTAGGCAAACCAAGTCACAGTGGCAGCTGCAGGGGTCCCAATTGCTCCACTTCATCAAATGGCAGTTTTCAATAGGGAAGAATTTACAGTTTTCCTTTGCCCTAGTCTTTATGCTTATTACAATGCCAGAATCTTCTATTATGCAGGAGACTATGCACCAGGGAGGGAGATCAGCTGGCCCAGTGGACAGAAGACAATGCTACCAAGCCGAAGGTGGGTGACTTTTAGACCGCGGCCCTCGGGCCTGTCTTTTATTGTTTTTGTTCAGACATTCCTCTAGGTGGTATAGCCCTGGTGTACAAGTTGCCATACCGTGATCACTTGTAGTTGCTGTGAGGCTGAACACTGTGACACTGATGTGTCAAATGCATTAATGGTTGGCTACCCAATGCAGACAGAGAGTGGGGTGGAGCTCCATGATTAAAACAAGCTTGGAAAGAGGAGTGGCATCCACTTCCGTAATAGCTTGCCTCCGGAAACCCTATGAACCTGGAGAGAGGATGAAAGGCACCCAAGCGTCGAGGACTCGCCTTCATAGGGTCGCTATGAGTTGCCTGCACTCGACGGCACTTAACAACAACAACATGCACCAGGGAGCTCTGGTGGCAATCCTAAAGGCACACGGTTCTAATCCATCAGCTGCTCTGCGGGAAAAGAATGAACAGTCTCCTCCCATCCAATTCACTGCTTTTTAAAAAATATTTATATTGGTTTACAAAGTTCATAAAGTTCGTATACATTGTTTTTCAATCTTTCCCCTTTCCTTTACCCATCCCTCCCTCCACCCATCAAATTGTGTAACCCTATGATTAAGTGTGCCCCCCCCCATGGATCCTTGTACCTGTTCTACAATAATGGTCTTATACAGTATTTGTCTTTATGAGACTGAGTTCACTTAGCCTAATGCTCTCCAATTCACTGCTTTTAAAATTCACTGGAGTGTCAGCTATGGATGGATTCTGACTCGATGGCACACAACAACATTAGAGAGATGCATTATCAGAGAAAGACAGCTTGGAGCCTGGATTCTTCCTGTGACACAGGCAGGTCATGTCCTTCTCCTGGCCATTTTCCTGGTTTGTAAAGAAGGGGTCGAGAAAACTCATGGAATTATTTGTGAGGCACCTTCCAGAAGTCAGAGTTGATGACTCTGCTTCTGCAGGCTTCGCTGACGAGAATAGATGTGTTTTCGAAATGAAAGGACTGCAGTGGAAGTGAACTTGCGGTGAGGTGGCCTGTGATCCACCATGGAAATCTCTTTTCCCCGAGGCTGGAAACAGAGATATGCCAGGGGGATATTCAGGAGCCTGACTTTCTAGTCCTAGGGCTGCCAGTGGAAGGAAAGGACCACCACAGAAGTAAGGAGGTGGGAGCCAAACATCGAACTGCTATGTCTCTGACCCAGACTGGCCATCACAGAGGAGGGCCAAGACGGAGAGATCTGGCCCAAAGCCAGAGCTGTCACCGTCTGGGCATCTGAGCCCAGGGAGCCCCCGAGGTCAACTGTCTCCCCAGAGTGGAGAGCAGCCAATTCTCACTGTCTCAGCTGCCAGCTGCTGCCAGATCACAGCAAAGAATACAGGGAACCCAAGACTGCCAGAGTGGCCCACGTCCTGATTGAAGCAGAGGTCAGGCTCACAGGAGTTGTCATCAGCCAACCTTCACATGAGGGGTTTAACCTGTTTTGTGAGCTATGGGCCCCTTCTTTGGCGTCTGATGAAGCCTTTGAAGCCCTTCTCTAAACAGTGTACTGAAAAGCAAAGGATTACAGAGACCAGCTCTGATGGAGACACACATGCCCAGATAGGAGGAAGCCACCGTGTGAGATCACCCTGTATGTCCATGCTGCTCTGTAAATACACTGAATAACGAGATCGGGACAGAGGCAGCAGCTCCTCCAACATGGTCCTCGTGAGGCGTGGACTGGCGTTTCGGAGAAGCTACCATACCGGCCTTGCACTTGCGGCTTCTGCTGGTGGGCAGAGTCTCAGGTACGGCTAATGACTCTGTGGTTTGTTGCCTGCCTTGGTAATGGCAGGAAATGCTCAATTGCAGTTATGGTTTAGTGAAAATGAAGATACGAGGATTTTCTTGCCCCCTCCCGTCTCCCCTACTCAAGTTCACAGTCTCCTGAGAACTCTTGGTACTCAATTCCAGACCGCCGGGCAAAGTAGGGGATGCTGCAGGAGGGGACAGGCTGCCTGGAATCCGGCTGGGGACACAAGCAGGGCTGCAGCGCCGGACGAAGTCAGGGGCGGCTAATAGGAGCACAGCACTGGCTCCCTCCGCCCCCGCCTCCCAGCACGCACGCACGCACGCACCCACGCACGCACCACGCACACTGGTGGCGAGCATGGCTAATTGATCAGGCCGGCTCCCCGCAGGGCAGAGACCGCACACACCATAGAACACTTCTCGGCCCCTTGTCAGGCAGCCCCCTCGACACGCTTGTAGGTGGCACCGAAATGAAACCGATTTGCCATTCCAGGGCTGGAAGCTCTCTAAGGCCCATTTCCACCCTGACATGATATGATTACCCATGATTAAAATATGGTCCCTGCCCTCAAGGAACTTATGAGCTTGTGAGAATCTTAAAGGTCGGAGCAGCGCCCTTGGGGGGGAGGGGGCGTCGCCCACACACTTCCTCACCAGGCATTCCGTCATTTCACAGTCAGGGCATCGATTTTACTTTTCGACTTGTAATTTCCACCTCCTGGATTCCATTATCACTCGCTCAATAGACGACGATTCGCCATTTCTCTGGCCACCGCTCTGAGACCCATGCATTGCTGAGCACAAGCAGAAGACATTGCCTAAAACGCATTACTACCTGGAAGTAATGATTGGGCTTTAACACAGCCAAGACCTTGATGGTTCTGTATATAAGCAATAATTCCACCTCCCTCCTTGCCTGTCACGTGCCCTTCCCAGAAGGGATTCAGAGTTAACCCACTGTGCTCAAGCCACAAACCTGGGATGTCCCGGCCTCTCTAGTCCAGCTCGCGTGAAATTTCCAGCAGCTGGAGACTGCTGCTTCTGCTTTATGTTTCAGATATGCTTCCATGAACAGATTCGTTGGAAAAGACCCAGATCTGTCCATCTACAACTGCAGGGAACATTTCTTTATTAACGTGATGAGCGTGTACACTGTAGAAGCTTTCAGCCAGGGCTTTAAAAGTGTGGACCCCACACCGTCAGCGTCAGCCTTAGCTGGGAACTTGCTCAAAATGCAAATTCTCGGGCCTCATCCCATACCGGTGGACTCAGGGGATTCTGATGCCTTAAGATGGAGAAGCTCTGCTTGGAGTTAGGGAGGTGGTAATGTGGTAGGATTCTCCCCTTCTGTCAGGAAGACTTTAGTTCTATTCCCAGATGGTGCACTCGGTGGGCAGCCACCACCCATCTGCTTGTGGAAGTTTGGGTGTTGCTAGGAGGCAGATCAATGAGGTTTCCAGATTAAAATGGACTGGGAAGAAGGCCAATCCTTGGAAAAGGACATCGTGCTAGGAAAGGTGGAGGGTTAGAGAAAATTAAGATTACCCCAAACTGACACAGTGATTGTATGGGTTTGAGTATATCAGAGATTATGGGGATAGGGCAAAGTTTTGATCTGTGGTTCACAGGGGTATTATGAGTTGTAGCTAAATTAATGGCACCTAACAACAGCAGGAAGAAAAGACTGGTGATCTACAATGGTCTCATGTCATTGTACATTATGTTTTCCCATGAGCTGGAGGCTGATGTGACAGCTTTAGTTTAAGTTATAATCACATTCAACCTCATATGGACATAGTGATTCCCCTCTTTGGCCTTCAGCTGCCTTCTCTGTAAAATGGGAGCAGTAAGGCAGTGAAGGTGCAAATAATTTGTGAAGCCAGGTGAAAAGCTGGGTGTTAGGAGTCCCATTCGGTGGATGTTTGTAGCTAGTGTGTGAGAGAGGACTGAGGGGAGGTTTTGTTTGCAGCGCCACCTAGGTCATAGGAACTTGGGGGTGATTGTTCTGCAGTTCCCCAACTCTTGGTCTCAGCAAGCCTTTGTCTCTTTGGGGAACACGGCTAGACAACCTCCCCACCCCACCCCCACTCACTGGGTTTCCCTGGACTTGACTCTCCCAACGGAAAGTCACAAGCCTTTCAATCCCCCTCAGGCCTTCCTGTAGCCACTCTTGTTAACAAAGTTTCTAATTCCAGGTCAATTAAAATTCTTGGGTCTGAGCCTCCTAGGGTGGAATTACAGGGCGGTGATCAAGGCAGTGGGGACCTGGTGCCAAAATAAGCAGGGACGTTCTCAGCCCTTAGTCCCCATTCGAGTGGGAAAACAAAGAACACAAAGCCGGGCTCCTGGCAGGTAATTGGGCAGATGGGAAGAGCTTACCTTCCTGGTTTAGCTGACCAGGTGGTCTGTCAACCTCCAATCAAACCAAACAAGAGGCGGCAGAGGAACACGCTGCCTGGCAGAGTCCTGCTGTGCACAGGGACTGGCCTCCCTGCTGAACTGAGTGGTTCTGCATTATGCCCCTTTCAGGGCAAGCCAAAAGTGGACTCCCATATCCATTTTATCCCCAAATACTACCTGACTCAGGTCTGAGGTCAGACCCCAAGAAATCTACTTGTATAAACTGAGATAGACTTTGATCTTCTCAACCAACTATGGTATGGTTGTTGTTGTTGTTATGTGTTGTCAAGTCTCCTGTGACTCATAGTGACCCAGTGTACGACAGCTGTCAACTCTGCCCTATCCTGATCTACCTCCATTGCCCCAGTTACTGTATTAATCCATCTGATCCGGGCTCTTCCTCTCCTGCGCGGTCCCTCTACACTTGTGAGCATGATGTCCTTTTCCAATAACTGATCCCTCCTGGCCACGTGCCCAAAGAATGTGAGACAGAGGTTTAAACTCTAACGAGAAATTTGGTTTCACCCTCTCCAAAAGAGACTTACTTGTTTTCTTGGCAGTCCATGGTATGTTCAAGACTCTTCTCCAGCACCACAACTCAAAGGTATCAATTCTTCTGTCATCCTTAGTCATTGTTTCAGCTCTCTGACACACAGCAAGTAATTGTGAAGACCATGGCCTGGATCAGGAGCACCTGTCTCTAGACTGACATCATTCCTTCTCAGTACTCTGGAGAGGTCCCTGACACAGATTTTCCCAGTGCCATTAGTCTTTTGATTTTCTGACTGCTGGTGCTAAGAGTGTTGATTGTGGAGCCAAGCAAACTAAAACTGTTTACAACCCCAGTGGTGAGAATCTTAGTTTTCTTGATGT
>NW_006399960.1:3928737-3930440 GCF_000299155.1 Elephantulus edwardii | reverse complement strand
ATTTCCTTTTTGTCACTGGCACTGGGTTCAGGGTCAGGTCTGAAGTAAAACTCAGTGTTAAGGTTACCTATAGGAAAGGGAGCAAACCTAGAGAGAACAATTTTGTGAGTTACAAATAGAGGGGTTTTGGGGGTGTTGCTTTCAGGTTTATTGGGGGAGAGGGTGGCGAAACGTAGCCTAGATAAAATTCTCTGGATACCCTAGGCATTTCCCCCCCCCCCAGGGATCAGATGGCACAATCTGGGGACTGAGGAGCTCACCTTGAGGGCCATGACAGCTCGCCCTGAGCCGAGGGCCGAAGACAGCCTGCCCCGGGCAGAGGGCTGTGCCCGCTCGCCCCAGGCTGGGGGCCGAAGACAGCCCATCCCGAGCAGGGCAAAAACCCCCATGCGCTGGCTGCTACACTCCCCCTCTAATTGGCCCCACCCCAATCTGGTCCCCTCGCCTGACTGAGGACTATGTGGCCAGGGACAGCGTCTCCAATTCCAGCACCTCCACTTTTACCCCCCCTTAAGTGGTCATACTATAATTTGAAGTAGGTGTCACTGCCCTCCCCCTTTATAAATGGCAAAGAAAACCTGAGAATTGTGAACAGGCTCCCCCAGGTCTAAATAGCTTTTGGCAGAAGCATTCAACAGATCACAATATGTGGTGCATTTAGGATGTCGGTCCTCTTGGACATGCTGCCACTGTTAAGTGTCATCAAGTAGACAACTCACAGTGACTTTCAACAATCCATTGTATCGGTGATCATCTTCTCTGGCCTGTCCAAGGAAACCCAAACCTGCAGGCGGCAGGGCGCACCTCCCCTGTACGGGTGGCTGGCGGGCGCGCGCCATCTCTAGTGCGTCATCTCGCACGCGGGTGGCCAGAGGGTGCACGTCATCTCACTTGGGTGACCTGCAGGCATGCACCACCCCCCCACCCCCCCCACCCCCGCATGGGCTGGTCCTCCAGGTTTCTTGACACAACTTGTTAAGCAAGTTCAGGGCAGCATCTGTTTGCTGAAATATGTTAATTGTTATTGCATCATTTCCTGGGCCTTATTTTTTGCCACGTCCTCCAGAGTGGCCCACACTTCCTCCTTCATCACCATTTCCTCTTAATCATATATTGTTTCTTGAAATTCTTCTGTGTCAGCCAATTCCTTTCGGTACAGTGACTCTATCTTCCATCTTCTCTTAATGCTTCCTGGATAATCCAGTACTCTGCTATAGCATCCTTAAATATTGCCAACATGTGGCTTGAATTTGTTTTTTAGTTCCTTCAGCTTAAATATGCCAAACAATTTGTCCCTTTTGATTTTCTGACTCCAGTTCTTTCACATTTCATTATAATACTATGCCGTGTCTTCCTGCGCTGCCCTCTGAAATCTTCGGTTCAGCTCCTAACTTCTTGATTTCTTCCTTTTGCTTTGGCTTCTCAGTCCTCTAGCACAATATTCAGAATCTCTTCTGACATCCATTTTTGTCTTCTTCCTCCATCTTTGTAACAACCTTTTTCATTTTTTGAGGATGTTATTCTTGATATCTTCCCACAGCTCATCTAGTCTTCGTTCATTAGTGTTCTAGGCTGTAAAGCTGTCCCTGAGTTGGTTTTTAAATTCAGGGGGGATACTTGTTGTTGTTGTTATGTGCCGTCGAGTCATTTGCGACTCATAGCGACCCTATGTACAACAGCCCTTAAACCCTGCTCTATCCTGT
>NW_006399960.1:3926225-3927727 GCF_000299155.1 Elephantulus edwardii | reverse complement strand
GATGTAATTGATCTGATGCCTGTGCATCCAATCAGGTGAAATCCATGTGTATAGCCTACGTTTATGTTTCTTATAAAATGTATTTACAAGGAATAAATAATTGGTTCTACAGAATTCTATCATTCTATCCCCAGCTTCATTTCTGTCACCAAGCCCATGTTTTCTGACTACTGATCCTTCTTTCTATTCCCAATTTTTGCATTCCAGTCACCCATTATTATTAATGCATCCTGGTTGCATGTTTGATTGATTTCTGACTGCAGAAGTTGGTAAAAAGAATCTATTTCCTCCTCTTTGGCTCTGGTTGTTGATGCGTAAATTTGTCACTTACAACATTGTTTTTCAAGATTGATCTAGAAATGGCCTTTTTAACTGTGAAAGTGACCTATCTTTCCACTTGACAGATGAACAAGTTGAGGCAAAGATGATGAAGTGATTTGTTCAAGCATCAGAGCTGGGATTCAAACCCAGCTCTCTGGTTCCAGAGCTTGATTCTTGCAACTATGACACTAATTGGGGAGCCTTAGGGACATGCAGAAGCCAATGTCATCGAGCTCACAAGAAGAATTGCACAATCCTTAAGAACAGGAACATTTTATTCTTAAAAAACCTCCTCAACTCCTTGGCATTGAATTTTAACTAACTTGTAGCTGACCTTCCAGTGGGTTTTCAGAGGATGTAAATCGCATACGGGAGACTTCCCATCTTTTCCCCTTAGAGCTGCTGGTGGTTTTGAACAGCCAGAGAGGTGTTAGCAGCCTGACTCCTACAGAACTTCTTGTTCCCTCTGAAGTGTTCCATCAAAAAAAACATGTTCTTCTACAGCCAGGAGAAGATAAAATAGATGAATGGGACCTTCTAAGAATCAAATCCCTATGCACATCCAAAAACTTCTCCAACAGGATTAAAAGGGGAGCCACAGACTGGAAAAAAATATTTGGCAATGACATGTCTGATAAGGGACTTATATCTAGAATTTATAAAATACTCGAGCACCACAACAAGATAAAGGTAAACGACCCAATAGAAAAATGGGCACAGGATATTAATAGACACTTCACCAAAGAAGACATTCAGATGGCAAATAAACACATGAAGAAGTGTTCAAAATTCCTAGCTCTAAGAGAGATGCAAATCAAAACAACTATGAGATATCATCTCACCCCAGTCAGAATAGCAAAATTTAACGGAACGGCAAGCAACAAATGAAGACGAAGTTGTGGAGAAACTGGAACTCTTATTCACTGTTGGTGGAAATGTAAAATGGTGCAACCACTGTGGAAGACAGCACGGCGCTTTCTCAAAAAGTTGCTAATAGAGATACCATTTGACCCAGCAGTACCACTACTGGGAATATACTCCAAAGAGACCACAACTGGCATCCAAGCAGATACATGCACACCCATCTCTATCGCAGCTTTGTTCACAATAGCAAGGAGTTGGAAACAACCTAAGTGCCCATCAACAAATGAATGGATAGAGAAGCTGTGGTATATTCACAC
>NW_006399960.1:3918624-3925725 GCF_000299155.1 Elephantulus edwardii | reverse complement strand
GAATAATGAATAATATTAATAATAATTAATAATACAGGTTCTTCAAACCCACCAGCTCCTTCAAGGGAGAAAGGCAGTCTCTGAAAACCCATTGGAAGGTCAGGTAAGAGTCAGTTCTGACTTGAAGGCACATAGAACAATAAAAAATTACTTAACATAAAGAAGACCAATTCTAAGTCATATTCCAATCAAATTATCTAGATAAACAAGGCAGAAAATATATTTGATTAACAAGACAGAAAATATATTTGAAAGAGTTATTTTATAAAAGAGCTCAGTTTAATTGATTGAAAAATATCAATAATGAGCAAAGCCACAAAAAGTTACCCCCCAAAAAAATCAAATGCAACCAATTAAAATTTTATGCCTTCTTCTTGCCGTGTGACAATGCATTGATTCCAGCTCATAGCAACCCTACAGGATAGAGTAGAACTGCCCTCTGGGGTTTCCAGGGAGCTCTCATTGCTTAGCACTAAGGAGTTGTGCTGCTTACCCAAAGGTATGCAGTTCAAATCTACCTCTGAAACCTGCTGGACGGTCAGCTACAACAACAACAATCTTTATGGAAGCAGATGGCCTCATCTTTACCCCTTGGAGTTACTGGTGGGATTGAACTGCTGACCTTTTCATTAGCAGCTGAGCTCTTAAACATTGTGCCAATTATTGTTTTTGGTAGGTTCTGTAGAGTCGAGCATGACTCATAGTGACCCTATGAACAAAAGATTTGAAACCATCCTCACACTGTGCCATCCTCACACTTCCTGACACACAAGAGCCCATTGCAGCAGTCACCATGTCAATCTACCTGGCTGAAGGTTTTGCTTTCCTTCGTCAACCCTCCACCCTTCCCAGTATCATGTTATTCTCCAAGGAATAGACCCTCCTAGCAACAAGTCCAAAGTATATGAGACGGAAAGGCACTCTGGCTGCACCCTCTCCAAGACATATCTGTTTGTTCTCTTGGCCGTTCATAGGATGTTCAGTGCCCTTCTCTAACACCCACTACAGCTCAAAGGTGTCAATTCTTCTGTCATCCTTATTCATTGTCCAGCTCTCTGATGCATAACTAGTAATCAGAAATACTATGGCCTGATTCAGACATACCTTAGTCCTCAAACTGACATCACTACTCCTCAATAATATGTAAAGGTTCATAACAGCAGATTTTCCTAGTGCAATACATCTCCTTATCTCATGACTGCTGGTACCAAGAGTGTTAATTGTGGATCCAAGCAAGATGAAGCTGTTGACAGTTTCAGTCTCCTTGCCATCCATCATGACACTGCTTATTGGTCCAGTGGGAAGAATCTTTGTTTTCTTGATATTGAGATGCATTCTATACCAAAGGCTGCATTCCTTGCTCTTCTGCAACAAGTGCTTCAAGCCCTCCTCACTTTCTACAAGCAAGGTTGTGTCATCTGCATGATGCAGGTTATGTCTTTCCTAGCATGGTGTCTTTTTCCAAGAAATAGTTTCGCCTGACTACATGTGGTCTGGTGTACAGCAGATGCTGTCCTGTCCAGGCTCTTGGATCTTCAGGCTCGAAAGGCCTGAAGGTACCTTCATTTGAAGGTGCTTTCATTCTTGATAATGCCCCTGGGAATAAGGAGAATCAGAAGCCTCACTTCTCCATCTCTAGGTGAGGTAACCCTCAGGCCTATTCCATGCAGTTGTCAGAGAAGCCCAGTGGGCATGGCCTCAGTTTCTCCTTCTAGGGATGTGCTGCTCCCAGATGAACCACCTGGCCCCAGATCCATCATCCCAGCCTATGACACTTGCCTTTGGTCACTCCTTTTTCCTCTTCTTTCCATTTTTTGAAATTGCATTGGATACAATTATACTGTATTTCATTCATGTGCACTGTGTTTTAGACAATCTTTCATATACATTCTATTTTATAGAATTTCTATTATCTATGTCTATTATCACCCCGTCTTTTCAAGTCCCCATTGGCTCTTTCCTATTCCTTCATCTCCCTATCTGCCCACTAATCTCTGCTATCCTACTGATTTTTCCCCCCTCCTCTTCACTCTTTCTTCCCCCTCTTGTCTCCTTCTCTCCTTTTGAACATTTGCTTCTCAACCTTGGGCAATCGCTTAACCTTCTGTGTCTAGACTATGAATCTGACTAGGAGACACTCACTGGAAGAGATCCTTATTATAGATTCTACTCCCACATAGCCTGGGCATCCAACCTGAGCCCGTCTGATCGCAGTAGTGGTGGGAATTTTTCAAACCAAACCAGAGCCTGCCATATCTAGAACATTCAACATGAAGTTCTAGGCCCTTTTCACCCTTGTCCTAGTTGCCAGAACTATGTCATTAGTGAGTATGGTGTGGGTGTTAAAGGTGATCTCAAGTGTCACTGTGACTAAAACCACTCAAATGAAGGTGACCTGTGAATTGGTTCTATGTGGGCTTCTGCTGGGCTGCCTAGAACCTTCCAGAGTAAGGATGACAGCTGGAGGCAGTGGCTGGATCTCCCTTCCTGAACTTGGCTCTGCTTCCCTAGGCTGTGCTGACACCAGGCTGGCCTTGGGGCCCAGGGCCAGGATGAGGGGACTCTGGGGCGTCTCTTGACACCTCCCTGTTTTTCTTATTTCCAACCTCGCTGCAGGCCTGGCTGCAAACGTGTTTGCTTTCAGTCCTGTGTGCTTGCTCCGCGTACACACAGCTGACTGACTTCCTTCTCAGAGTGTCTGTGTGTGTGTCAGGGCGGGGCGGGGGCTGGTGGTGTACGTCTGTAAACGAGAAAAAAAGCAAATAGAACACTGCAGGGGGCTGGGCCTCTGTCCTGTGTGTTCAGGCAGCCAGCCTGGCACCTGCCCTGAGGACTTGAGGCAAACCCCTGGCCCTCAGAGGAGCAGGGGTTCTGGGTGGGGAGGGGTGGAGAAGAGGGTGTCTCTGAGTCCGTCACCTTGGCCTCTAGGCCCCTGGGTGACTCCCCTGGGTGTCTGGCTGGTTTTGGCAAGCCCCGTAGCTGCTGAGGCTTCCTGGGCTGCCCAGGGCCGCCTCCAGCCTCTCTGCCACATTCTTTTTCTCAGACAAATAGATTCCTTTGCTCACTGGAACACCAGAGCCGGAGGAGCAGCTGTGAAAACAAGCCCACAGCAGCTGACTGGAAGGCTGCAGCTATTTTCTGGAGTCTGCTTGGCCTGTGCACTCCCTCCCAGTCACAGTGGGTATGCTGGCTTGAACCCAGGAAAGGGAGGATGAGGTTTGTACCTTTGCTGACTGGGGATGGGCCAGCCCTGTTCCTCAGGTCTTCCTTACAATG
The DNA here is from genome assembly GCF_000299155.1 of Elephantulus edwardii. Classification (NCBI taxonomy): domain Eukaryota; kingdom Metazoa; phylum Chordata; class Mammalia; order Macroscelidea; family Macroscelididae; genus Elephantulus; species Elephantulus edwardii. The sequence goes on along the minus strand of NW_006399960.1, from coordinate 3,922,449 downwards.
GCCATCTTCAGGCAGTTCTTGGCAGGCCTGGGTTGCTCACTGAGCCTCAGTGTCTGATTGGCTGTGGCCTCTTTCAAGTCAAGTCTAGAGAGAAGATACTTAGAGAAGAGCCTGTCTTCCCATCTAAGCAGAGTCGGGTGCTTGGCGATTGGGAGTGTTTTTCAGCTTCCTTCCTGAGACACCCTGGGCTTCCAGGTGTGGTGGTGGCATTGCAAGAAGGAAAACAAGCTATTGAAAGATTGTGGAGACTGATGAATGGAACATAATGTAAAGGAATTATATGAAGACCAATAAAAAAATATTTAGAAAAGATTGTGGAGATTCCTGAATTGAGAACCACATGGACAGCTTCCTGTACCTCTAGTGAAGGCAAACTGTTTGCATATGGGAGCTGGTGAGAAAGTTAAGGCCCAGAATCATGGTGTCACAGCCTATCAGGGTATCCACCAACCCCTCCCCCGGCTTTCTTGATGTGGAACACCAAGCCCTGGGTTTCTACAGCATGAGCTTGCCAGCCTCAAGTCTCAGCCAGCAGTTCTCAACTCTTCAGTCCAGCTGAGTGTACTTGTTGGGTCAGTCCTCGCCCCACCAAGAGCTTTGGACACAGCCTGGACCGCCTCAGGAGAGCTGGGCCTACTCGTGTTGTATGGACTGTGAAAGGCAGAAGCTTTTAGTGCCAGGTGAGGGTATTCCATTTGGGGTTCTCTAGGGAGCTCTGGTGGCCCAGTGGCAAGAAGCTGCAATCCCGCAGGTATGCGGTTTGAGTCCACCAGCTGCTCTGCAGAAGAAGGATGGGCAATCTTCTCTTGTGCACTTTAACTTCCTTTGAAAAACTGTTCGAAGTTCAGCTATTAGCCAGTCAGTTCTGACTCCATGGCACACAATAACATTCATTCATTCAATCATTCATTTATTCAGGTAGTTCTGATATCTTAGTGGTAAGGAGTTGTACTGTCAACCCAAAGTCATGCAGTTCGAATCCACCACTTGCTTAATAGGAGAAAGATGGGCAATCTCCTTCCATGCGATTAGCTGCCTCTGAAAACCTGCTGGAGGATCAGCTATGGGTCACTTCTGACTCAACAGAACATAACAATATAGGCTCATTCATCCAGATTCCCCTGTCTTATCTCAAAAGGAGAAGAGGGCTCTCCCATGGTGAATTACACACTCATTTCTCAGCCTTCTTGGCATCGTCCACAAGGCCCAGGGCAAAAACACAGCCTAGCAGGATTTCAGAGCCAGAGGCTTCTGAGGCCATCTCATCCCCAAAGGCACGTCTGTCATTGAACAGATGAACAATCGGGCCCAGAGAGAAGCAGGGTCTGTTCAGTGGTACACAGCCCAGCTGAGATGGGAACTTATCGCCGCTTGCTTCCTCCCTACACCACAGAGCACAGCTCCATTCCCACCTATTTTCCTTTCCTGAGTGCATCTTCCCCCCCTTCATTTGTCCTACCCTGCCCTCTGGAGAGCTGGCATTCCAGGGCTCTCCTCAGAACAGGGGCTCTGGCCGCAGGCACAGCCGCTCAACTGTTCTTTTACAGAATGAGCCCATCAAGTGACTTGTTGCTCTGCCATCTCCGCTCTCAGGAACTGGGTGTGTTGAGGGTTGGGCTCTTTGAGAAACATACTCTGAGATGCAAATTAGTGTGCAGGATGTTTATGAAGGAGAGTCCTTGGGAGTCACACCTGAGGGAGGGAGGGGAGGGAAGCTTGACAGGCAGAGGGGGAGTGGAGCCAGGTGAGTGGAGCTGTGGCCCAGTTGCAGCCATGGCAGGCCACACAGGAACTCTGGAGCTAGACTGGCCCAGTAGAGTTGTCCCCAGTTGATCTGTCTCGGAGTGTGGGCCATCCCAGGAGGACGTGGGACTGGGAGTGGCAGTTTTTAGCCAGTGAGTCAACCAACCCTGAAGGGGCTTTGGAGTGAGACTAGGCAGCAAGCCTTTCCTGTCACAGGAACAGAAGAGAAAATTCTTCAACCAGTTGCCACCAGGTTGATTCCAACTCATGACAACCCTGTATGCTTCAGTGTAGAACTGAGCTCCATAAAGTTTTCAAGGCTGTGACGTTTTGAAGGTAGATTGCCTGCTCTTTCTTCTGAGGCATCTCTTGGTCCATTGGAGTCTCCAGTTTAGCCTCCACAGGAGGCAACGTTGGTGTTAGCCTAAGCCTGTGAAGTGCTTTGAGAGCAAGGCCTGGACTGCCTGGTTCGCCCTGTCTTCTCTGTTCTTCCTTTGGTGCGTGACACACAATGAGTGCTTACTATTTAGGTATGGGAAGAGGATCTTATCTGAGATCTCAGGCACTGGCCTCCCTGGGAACAAGGCTCTGTCGCTAAGACCTGGGCCTTTTCATAGATTATTGGGGGTGGAGAGAGACTTCATTTTGCACGCTGCAGAGACCACTTGGGGAAGTATTTTCATGTGGATTTCCAGAGGCCTCAGAGCTTCAGAGAGGAGTAGCTACTTCTTATCAAGGCTGCTGGTGCTCAGTTTTGGTCAAATTATGGGACGCAGGTAGTACAGTTAGGCTGCTAACCTAAACATCAGTGGTTCCAACCCGCTAGCTACTCTCAAGGAGAAAAATGGCCAGTCTCCTCCCATAAAGGTTAGAAACCCATAGAAGAGCACCATGAATCTGAACCAACTCAATGCCTAGGCTTTTTTGCTTTGGTGCCACAACGGTTAAGCCATGGACTGTCAACCAAAAGGCACCAGTGACTCCACAGGAGAAAAGAACTGGCACTCTGCTTTTGCAAAGACTTACAGCCTAGGAAATGGTTGTCGTTGTTGTTCTTGTGTACCATCGAGTCAGAACTTACCAATAGCTGACCCTCTCCTGGCTTTTCAGTGACAGTAAATCACACGGGAGGAGATTAATCATCTTTGTCCTGCAGAGTAGCCGGTGGATTTGAACCACATCCCTTTGGGTTGGCGGTACAGCTCCTTGCCACTAGACCAACAGAGCTCTAGGAAATGGTAGGGGATGTTTCTTTGCTGTCTAATAGAGTTGTTAGGATTCAGAATCATCTCAATGGCAATGGGCTTGGAACGAGTTGAAATCAACCAGGCAGCACACACAACAGCTTTGTTTGACTCTATGGTGAAAAATAGGATTGAAGGCTAGGCATTGTCTAGAAGGTAAAAAGTTCCCTAAATTTCTTTGGTTCTTACCTAATATCGACAAGTCCTGGTAATACAGTATGTAACATATCAGGCTGATAATGTTCAGGTCAGTAGTTTGAAACCACCAGGCACTTCTGGGGAGAAACACTGACAGGCCCATACAGATTCACAGCCTCAGAAAGCTGTTGGAGGCTTGCTGGAATGGACTTGCCAGCAGTGACTTTGGTTTGAGGCTTAACATATCAAGAGGGAAGTCCCAACTGGATAGGAAGTGAACAGGAGAGAGGGTGCTCCTGCTAGTTGGGGAGTGCAGGAGGAAGTAATCGGGAGTTCTGGTGACCACCTTTGGGACATGGCTGGAGGGAAGCACTTTGAAGAAGTGAGGACATGCCTTGGGCATGCTTGCTTTGGTTTGCATTTGGGCCTCCGGGAAGACACAGATTTGGAGGCTGCACCCCACACTCATCTGGTGGACACTTGCTGTTGTTGTTGTTATGTGCCATCAAGTTACTTGTGACTCATAGCGACCCTATGTACAAGAGCCCTAAACTCTGCTCTGTCTTGTGACAATCGCACTGTCTCCGATACATCCATCCCGATCACCCCAGTCACTGAATCAATCCACCTCATAGAGGGCCTTCCCCTCCTGGGTTGTCCCTCCACCCTCCCAAGCATGATGTCCCTCTTTTTTTTTTTT
>NW_006399960.1:3879419-3917542 GCF_000299155.1 Elephantulus edwardii | reverse complement strand
GTGAACAACTAAAGCTGTGAACAATCTCAATCTCTTTGCCATCCATCCTGATGCTACCAATTGGTCCAGTGGTGAGAATCTTTGTCTTGACATTGAGCCTCAGTCCATACTGAAGGCTGCAGTCCTTGACCCTCTGCAGTAAGTGCATAAGGTCCTCCTCAGTTTCAACAAGCAAGCTTGATAACGTCTTTTAATTTCCTAGCTACTGGTGCCAAGAGTGTTGACTATGGAGCCAAGCAAACTAAAGCTGTGAACAATCTCAATCTCTTCACCATCCATCGTGATGCTGCCAATTCGTCCAGTGGTGAGAATCTTTGTCTTCTTGACATTGAGCCTCAGTCCATAGTGGAGGCTGCAGTCCTTGACCCTTCGCAGTAATCTCAGTGACACAGTGTGGTTAGCAGAGTGGCCCATGTTCCTGGGGCCAGTGATGATACCCCAACCCCTGAGAGAGGATAGTGGAAAGTAACTGCGTGGAGAGCCAGTGGGTCTAGGCTATACAGTGTCTCCAAAGATTCCACAGCACCAGTGAGATCTGAGAGAGGCAGAGTTGAGGAGGAGGTGACTCCTGGCCAGACCAAGAGTTATTCTGTCTCAGATTCTAGTTCAAATCTCAGCAATCCCCAGTTCAGGGAGAGCCAAGACTAGCCTCTCCATTGCAGAGACCTGGAAATTTTCAGGAGGTACCATGCAGGCCCAAGAACCTGATGATTTCGCTCCTTGTACAAACCCCCATAAGCCTTTGCTACTCAAAGCACAGTCTGAGGACCAGTGAGTGGCCTCAGCGGCACACGGGAGGAAGCTCCTTAGGAATGTAGACTCTGGGGCCCCACCCAGATCTGCTGGCTCAGCCTCTGCGTGCTGACAAGATCCCCTGGGGACTGGTGAGCACAGACAAGTTTGAGAAGTGCTGGCATAAGCTCTGTTCTCCTCCCCCATGCACCCAAACACTGCCTCGTGGAAGAGAGGTGCAGGCTAGGTAGAAACCGGAGAAAGATGGCACATTTACCTCAAGGCGTCATTTAAACAAATGCAATAGACTTAGTCTACCCTAAATGACTAAAACTCGATTTACCTCACCCCATCCCATCACACTGATAAAGGACAGATCAGCTCTAGACCACGTGAAGAACTGATATTGTTTGTTGCATGTCTGACTGTGGCCTCTGTGACTTAGTGGTAAGGAATTGTACTGCCAATGCCAAGGTCCATGGTTTGAATCCACCAGCTGCTCCGTGATAGAAAGATGGGCAATTTCTTCCCGTGCAATTTACTGCCTCCGAAAACCTACTGGAGGGCCAGCTATGGGTGGATTTTGACTTGAAAGCACACCACCACCATAACAGCAGCAAATAATGCATGAATAATAGAGTTCTGGTGGTCGAGTAGTAAAAGTTGTGATGGCAACCCAAAGGCAAATGTTTGAGTCTGCCAGCTGTTCTGTGGGATAAAGATGGGCAATCTCCTCCTGTACGATTTAAAGCTTCTAAAAACTCACTGGCGTGTCAGCTATGTGGCATTTCTAACTCGATGGCACACAACAACAACAACAACAACGACAGCATACACAAGCATTATTTAGAAGCAAGGTCAGGAAAACTTAATCTGATATTCTTTGAGCATGTCCCTGGCAAAAGGTCTCATGCTTGGTAAAGTTGAGGGTTGGTGAAAAAGAGATGGTGTTGATGTAGTGGCTGCAATAATGGCCTCGAGCGTAGCGACAGTGGTGGAGATGGCACAGGACTGGGTAGTGTTTCGTTCTGTTTTACATGGGATGGCCTAGTGACAAGAAGCTGCTCTGCAATCCCGAAGGCATACGGTTTGAGGCCACCAGCCGCTTCTCGGGAGAAGGATGGGCAATCTCTTCTTGAGTAATTAAGTGCCTCTGAAAACCCCCTGGAGGGTCAGCTATGGGTCAGTTCCAACACAACAACAACAACAATAACAACATAGCTAAGAATCAGATGTCTAACTGTCAGACAGACGAATATGCAAATGATAGTAGTAGGAGTTGGAGAAGGGAGTGCTGGTAGTATAATGGTTAAGCTCTCAGCTGCTAACCTAAAGGGTTCAACTCATGGAAAAAAGAGTTGGTAAAGAGTTCAGCCTACGAACCCCCATGGGAAAGTTCACTCTGTCCTATAGGGTCCTTGCCACCATTGTTTTTATTGTTGTAAGATCTCAGGTTGGAACCGACCCATAACTGACCCTCCAGCAGGTTTTCAGAGGCAGTTATTTGCATGGGAGGAGATTGCCCATTCTTCTCCTGTGGAGCATCTGGTGGATTTGAACCGTGTGCCTTTGGGATTGCCGTGCAGTTTCTTACCACTAGGCCACCAGAGATCTCTCATAGAGTTACTAGGAGTTGGAATTGACTCAAGGGCTTAGAGGAGGACGTCAAGCTTACGCTTAGTGTGCGAGATAGTGGTAGACTTCACACTTTTTAACCTTGCTTTTAGTCATCATTATTCAGTGTCTGCACAAACTGTATGGTACTTGTCCTTGATGAGGTGGGTACAGACACTGGGAGTGAGTATTTAGCAACTTGTCTCGCCATTGCACAGGGTACTTGTATGTTTGTTCTAAAAGTGTGGGCTTGCCTTTCATGCGCTGTTTCTTTTCCATTACATTTGTCTAGCAAATATTTTTTTACTCTGTTTTACAAAAAGTATCAGTCTGTGATGGTCTAGAAACGGTAGTGGGGGAGAGGGGGAAGAGGAGACCGGTTCTGCAGCAGAGGAGAAGGTTGCTGGACGCTCTGCCACTGTTGAGTTCAGAGAAAAACTGCACTGCCCTTGAGCTGACTCTGAGAGATGGGGAAAAATCTCAGATGCATCCCAATGGGACAAAAGTGTTCAAGACAGTGGGGCAGATGGGGAGGTCGCTGCCATGGAGAGGGGGAGGGGCACGTCTAAGTGGGGTAAGTCATTCTACCTCTTGCACCCCAGTTTCCTCATCTGCAACTGCGTCACGTACAAGTGGGCCGGCAGTGCAGGGCCTTCCCTGGCCTGGCTGTCGTCGGCCCAGAAGCAGCTCAAGGCTTCGCCAGCCAGCCCGACCTACAGGATGACACCGTCTTGGGTGTGAACAGCCTGACCCCAGTAGCGCCTTTCTTCTCTCCCCGCAGAACCTGGCGTGTTCTCCAGTCTGGCAGAGGAACAAGCAATTTCTTTTTACGAGCCTGCAAACCTCCATCTCCAGCCTCCCAGCTGGCTGGGCGCCAGGGGCCAGGCCTAACACACCAGCAGACTTCACCACCTAGACCCTGGCGCGGCTTCTGCGGATCCTGGAGCGCCTGAGTCACCCCGCCTGGGCCAGCTCTATGAACGAGTGCAGAAGAAAGGAACAGGCTCTCCGAGGGGCCCTGCTGATAGCAATCTATCACCACATCTACATTTGGACCTGTTTTCTTTCCCTCCCCTGCAAATTATGAATGCTTCTAATTCAGTAATGTGGACCATGAGTGTCAAATCTTCTGAAAGGCGCTGCTAGGCAGGGAAAGTTCAGCCAAAGCTCTCTTCCCGGTGGCTGTCACATGTGATGTGTCAGCCCTCTCTGTCCTCCTGACAGGGCTGTTCGTTTATATGCGAGAGACAGGCGGGTATTAGCAGGGGGTGTCTCTGTCCCTGGGCAGAGGCACGTTTGTCCGGAATCATCAAACCACCTGGCACTGGCTAAGCCATGCTCAGGAGGGGGACATGCCCATCCACCTGCAGAAATGGGGCGTCTGGAGGCCGCCCCATCAGATTAGGCCCGTGACTGGCCCGGTGTTTAATGAGTGTGGCTCCTGTTGTGCAGCTAAACCCCTGCTTGTTTAGACAGCCTTGTAGGCTGTGCCACGTGTCCCCACACCAGATTGAGACTGACCCCAGAGGAGGCCCACTCCTTTATTCTGTCAGGCCTGTGTCCTGCTGGTCCCTGGCTGGGGTCAAAAGGGTCTTGGCAAAGGCCTTGTAGGGTCTGAAGGACCTTATCGCCTGAGGAGCTGAGGTTAGCCATGGGGGCTGGAGCAGTGGGGACACTGAGGGCTAAGACGACCAGGCAACAGACTGTACCTCCCTTCCCCCTTCGTGGACGGACTTCCCAGAGCTCAGCTGCCACATTGCACTGACCTCCTCCTGCTTTTTCATTTGATTGTTTTTCAGTGTGGCTGCAAAGGAAGGTTGTGAGCTGAGGGTGCTGGCTGAGCCCTCATTAGCTGAACCCTGGGAGGGTGGGGCTGAGTGCCTGTCTAAAGAAGAGAAGCCCATTGGGTTCTAATTTCTGCACTTCAGAGAGCCTTGGTCCTTGTCTGCTTCCTGGCAACATGCCCCAGATGCAGGGCAGTGCCCCTCAATCCTGGCCCTGCTAGACTTTGGATTCTCCCTCCCCCAATAGATAGTCTCCCTTCAGTTGCCAGTGTGAAATTAGAAATTTTTCTTTTATAAAATTTTGATTTTTGACACAATTTCAGACTTGAGGATTAAAAAAAAAATTCAGAGTTCTACTATTCCCTTTGAAGATTTCTGAAATGTTAGCAGCTTACCAATTTACTTTATCTTTTTCTATCTCTTCTCTCTCTCTCTCCCTTCCTCCCTTCTTATCTATCTCTCTGCCTCACACACCCACACTCCTTTACCCCCTCACCCTACCCCTTCACACACACATACACACACACACACACACACACACACACACACACACACACACACTTTTCCCTGGGAACTTTCGAGAATAAGTTGCAGATACAATACCCCCTTTACTATTAAATATCTCAGGGTATATTTCCTACAAACACACAAGGACATTCTCTTAAATAGTCAGAATATTGCTAGCAAAATCAAGAAATTAACACTATTCCTCCCTTATCACCTAGCTTATTAACCAGCCTTTTCAAATAGTGAAAAATCCACTGGTTGTTTTGCTTATTACCGAGACCCAGGCTTGACTGCAACAACTACAGAGCATCTTTCCCTTGAGAAGGATCTCTGGTCACCCTCTAGGAAGGTGGGCCAATTTGCTCTGTGTCCTCTGCTCCCTCCTGCCAATGGGGATGCCTAATCTTGCTCCCAGGTGCCCTACAGCCACTGCTTCCAGGAAGATGCACCTCCTATTTGGCTTGAGGCCCTGTAGTTCAAAATTGCTCTGTGAGGTGGGAAGGGAGGAAAGAAAGGACACTGGAGTGTCCGAAAGAAATTTGTAAGTGTGATCACGTCACAAAGTCAGCCAAAGTGGGCGTGAAGCTTATGCTTTTGTGGGCCTGGGTATGGAGCCAGACTTCCCTTTTAAAGGAAGCCCGAAGTCTCTCCAATCTCAGAAGGCAAAGCAGACCCTAGAATCATGAAGTTGGGGCTTGCAAGGGTCGAAGTGAACCCTGGAAGTCGCCCCTTGAGAGTAGCTCTGACTGAGCACAGGAGGAAAGTAAAGTACTTAAGCCTGGTCACACAGCCCTGGTGAATTAAAATTTGTCTCCTTCAACCTTCCTTCTCTGCAAATACATAACTGAACTTCTACCATAATGAGCACCTCAGTAAACCTTAGTTGTTACACAATCATATCCTCTAAATATTTTTAAAGTGTTTTAAATTTTATTTTAGTGTGTGTGTGTGTGTGTGTGTGTGTGTGTGTGTGTGTACCGTCAAATCGGATCTGATTGGTATAGGAGGAGATTGCCCCTCCTTTTCCAGCAGAGCATCTGGTGGATTCGAACCGCATACCTCTGGGATTGCAGTGCAGCTTCTTGCCACTAGGCCACCAGAGCTCCCTTTATATCCTCTAAATTAAAAACAACAACAACAACAACAAAACAGATAAATGAGTGGTCTGAAATAGAAAAAAAAGGTATTTTCTCATCAGGCCAATTTTAGTATAATGACTTGATCTGTGGAGAACCTAACCATGTCACTAGGTGGGGAATAACTTTCTAATTATGTCTGGAGGTCTTACTCAAATTTCACCACTAAAGCCTTTTAAAACAAAAGAGAAAAAAAAGTTCTCCTGATCCAAGTCCTGGTCCAGGATGGTGCATTGTATTCAGTTGTTGTGCATCTTTAATCTGGCACAGTTCCTTAGTCTCTTTGGTTTATTTATATAAACACTTTTGAGAAAAGCCAGGGTGGTCATTTGGTAGTGTTAAAATGGTGTAGTGGAGATGTCTGACTTTGAACTTCACAAAGGGTAGGGGGGAAATCCCTGTTAGCATAAGCCCACAGCTGAACCCCATGAAACAGAGATCTCCAACCTCTTTACCAATTCTGACACCGGTTGTCCCTCTCATGGCACTCTCTACTTCTCTGCTGATTTTGAAAATTTTGTGCAATAGCCACCCAGAATTTATGGTATATGATTTTTCATGCAAGTTGTCATTGTTGTTAGGTGCCATAAAGTTGACTAGGACTCATAGATCTGATCCTGATATCTCATGCCTGATACTACAAGCTCAAGCTCATCGTTGTAGTGACTGTGTCAATCCATCTTTTTTGGGGTCTTCCTCTTCTTCTCTGACCCTCCAACTTTCCAAGCATGATGGTCTTCTGCAGGTACTGCTCGCTCCTAATGGCATGCACAGAGCACTATGAGATAAAGTCTCATCATCCTTGCTTCTAAGGAGCACTCTGGCTGCACTTCTCCCCACACAAGTTCTTTTGGCAGTCCATGGTTCACCATTCTTCACCGACATGACAGTTCAAGGGCATCAATTCCTTTTTAAAATCTTTCTTATTCAGTGCCCCACTTTAACATGTATATGAAGTGATTGAAAACACTACCGTTTAAATCAAGCACATCTTGTGCTTTATTTGCATTATCTAGTCCCTCCGTGGGTCACAAGGACCTCATTTGCATATTCCTATCCAGCTGTCTGATAGGAATTAAAAGGCTGCAGTGAAACAGGGTCTAGGAAAGTGATCCATGGCCCTGCATGACCATGCCCCTTAGTTTAGTTTTGCATGGTGTTTCCTCTGATTGGAATCTGGATATGTATTTTTGGCAAGAAATTCACTGAAGTAATGCGTATTCCTCTATGCATCATACCAAGAGGCACCCGATGTCCATTTGTCCCATTCCCAGTGATGTCAGTTTTGATCATTTGGTTAAGGTGATGTCTGCCAGCTTTCTCCACTGTGACATTCTCCTTCTTTGTAATGATAAAATGTCTTGTGCCTCGAGTTATTGTTGTTTTTTTTTAAAGTAGAAAGTCCATTAGGTCGAGCTCTCTTTCTAACCTCAGCTAACAATTCAAGCTGTTTGCTCCATTAAGCTCCTTGTGACCTGGCCCCATTCGCTCTCTGCTAGGGTCTCCTGTCATTGCAGGCACTGAATCTTCCTGCTGTTTCCTAGAATGCAATGAGCTCATTTCCTGCCTCAGGGCATTTGCATGAGCTGTTCCTTCCGCCTGTAATGCTCTTCCATCTAAGCATTACAACTCATGTGCTTCAGATCTCAGCTTGCAGGTCAGTGGCTTTCTTCGTCCACTCATCTAAAGGACCATCCCGTCTCTCAAACACAGCACTCAGCTTTAGCATGGGATGCACTGCTATCTGCTTATTTATTTCCTGGTTGCCCATATCACCTAGAAGAATGCAAGCTCCTTGGACGCAGGGCCTGGTCCACAACTGTGGTATTCCACAGTGTTGGTTGAGGGTTTGCTGAAGGAAAACACGATCAATTGCTCAGTAACATGTTGAAAAGTGTGGTCCTCACCTGGAGGTTTTGGAGGGCTGCCAACTTGCCTATGGAGTGCAGTTCTGTTGGGTTTGTGATCAGACAGGGGCAGCCATCAGGAGGGTAATGAAGGGGTTCCTGTGCAAGGATCTCAATGGGAATGGAGGAAATATTGAGAAGGTAAGGGGAGATAGAGCAGGGAGGTGGAGATGTCCTTGAGTCTGTTAGTCTGTTAGTATAGATCCTTCCCATCTTTTATTCTCTCCTCTCCTCCCCTCCCTGAACCCTTCTCTTCCTTCCTACCCTTGTGCTTTCCTTCCTTCCTCCCTCCCTCCCTCCCTCCCTCCCTTCCTTCCTTCCTTCCCACTCTCAATCTCCTTATTGCTTCCCTCCTCCTTCCTCAGTTCCCACTCTCATCCTCCCTCTCCTCCCTTCTTTCCTCTGAAGGAGTGGAAGGTGGGAATGAGGGAATCTGATACACTTACGTTCAAAGCACAAAGGCAGCTCTACAGCTGTTGCTTGGAGAGCAGCGAAGGAGCGCAGGCTTGTGGAGCTGAAGATTGCAGGTGACTTGCTTTAGGGAACAGTTGCAGAGGAAGTCAAGCAGTTCCTCCCTTGTGCCCTGGCCAGAGGGTTCTCCCAGTATCCCTAGCACTCCTGCTGTTGGGCAGGTAAAGGCACACACACACACACACACACACACACTCTTCAGGGATGGTGCCTTCTGGGAGATTTGGCACTGGCACGGGATTGCAAGGAGAGGAAGCTGCCATAGGGATGAGACTTTCCCAGCAGATGACCCCCAATCATCTGTCTGTAGGGGGAATCCACATGGGACTATACTGCTGAGGATGCACCTGGAAAAAGCCTTCCCCTGAGTTAACAATAGCAACACTGGGTCTTCACTCTTTCCCACACCCCTGCCTCATTCTTTTTTGAGGCCAGGCTCTTGGACTTTTAACAGAAAGCCTCAGCAATTCTTGCAAGAATTCACGCTGTGTAGGTCTGTTGGGATGTGTCTCAGCTTTCTTTTCTTGTGGCTGAGGCTCAGGGCTTCATTGGAGATGTTCTGTTAGAGTTGTGTCCAGGTCCATCTAGGTTATGTCACTGAACTTAATGAACTTAATAGAATTCGGATCCTTTCAGGTATCCTCTCAAAGGAGACTCTCCAGGTGGCCAGAAGGGGAGTGTTTCACCTGGGCTCATGATTCTATGATTCTGGCCCTGATTTTTCTCCCTTGTCAGTGTGTGCACTAGGTATTGTGCACTGAGGTCTTCAGCCTAGGCCACTCCCTCTTTGGACATTTGATACCATCAACTTAGGACCTTTTTAACTCCTAGTCTCAAATGTGGTCCAAGACTCCTTGCTTTCTATTCAGAAGCCTGCTAAAATGAGGGTAGCACTTTCCAGAAGCCGCAGTGGTAGTGGATGACCCACATAAACTGGCAGGCAGGCTGGTGGGATGGAGCAGGCGGCGGTTGCAATTATTTCTTGCTATATAACAAACCGTTCCAACACTCAGTGGCTTAAAATAATGCCCACAGAAAGTTTGCTCAAGTATACAATTTGGGCAGAGCTCTGCTCCACTTCGTGTCAACTGGGTGGCTCAGAACTGGGGGCTAGATTAGCTGACGGCTCGCTCAGCCACAAGTCTGGTGGTTCAGGGCTGGCTGGAGGCTGAGACCTTAGTTGGACTTGTCAATCAGAATGTCTATACATGGCCCTGCCAAGTAGCTGCTTGGCTTTCTCACAAAGTGGTGGCTGTGTTCCAAGGTCGAACATCCCGAGAGAGAGAAAAAGAGCCAAGTGGAAGCTGTATCGTCTTTTTTTTTTAAACCTACACCACTGGACCAATTGGCAGCATCAGATGGATGGTGAAGAGATTGAGATTGTACACAGCTTTAGTTTGCTTGGCTCCATAGTCAACAGTCTTGGCACCAGCAGCCAGGAAATTAAAAGGTGCATTGCCACGGGAAAGTCTGCTGTTAGGGACCTCTCCAAAGTACTGAAGAGCAATGGTGTCTCTCTGGAGACTAAGGTGCGTTTGATACAGGCTTTGGTCTTCCCAATCACTTGTTATGCATCAGAGAGTTGGACAATGACCAAGGAGGATAGAAGGAGAATTGATGCTTTTGAGCTGTGGTGCTGGAGAAGAGTATTGAGAATACCATGGACTGCTAGGAAAACAAACAGATTTGTCCTGGAAAGGGTTAAACCGGGTGGCTCCTTGGAGGCAAGGATTCTGAGGCTCCGTCTAACATACTTTGGACATGTTGTGAGGAGAGACTGGTCCTTAGAGAGGGACATCATGCTTGGGAGGGTGGAGGGACAGCGCAGGAGAGGAAGGCCCTCTATGAGGTGGATTGATTCAGTGACTGGGATAATTGGGATGGGAGTGTCAGAGACAGTGCGATTGGCACAGGACAGAGCGGAGTTTAGGGCTGTTGTACATAGGGTCGCTATGAGTCACAGGCGACTCGATGGCACATAACTACAACAACAACAACAACAAACTTGGATGTTACACAGGCCCACTTCCACCATATCCTACTTGATAGAAGCAGTCACTAAGGCTGGCCTAATTTCAAGAGGAGGAGAATTAGAACTTACCTCTTGGTGGGAGGAATATCAAAGAAGCTTGAGACATGTGTTAAAACCATCACAGTGGCTTGCTTCCCATTCATACAGGAGTTGAAGCCTTGCCCTTTCCAATGTTTTATCTCTCCTTGAAGGGTCAACTTCATATCACCTCCCTCCCAGCAGTTCTTCCATGAAAGCTAGACCAAAATGGAACAGCATTGTGTGCAAAATAATAATTTAGTGTCCCATTAATATTGGGGAAAATGGATTTCATATCAGAACAATATTTGGCAGCAAATAATAACGGGATCTAAAGCACCACTAGCTTACAGAAAACAAAGGCATATTCCTATCTTCTTAAATTTTGTTGGTTTTTTTTTTGTATGTATATGTATTCCTTTCTTGTGTAGCAAATTGGGGGTGAGTAGGCAAGTCTGATGTGACAGTTCTGCTTTGTGAAGTCCTTAGGGGTTTCTATTCAATTGCTCTAAGGTATGTTAGAGAACTCTGGTGGCCTAGTGGGTCAAGAGTGGAGCTGGCAAGCCAAAGGGAAGTGCTTTGAATCCACCATGAGAGGAAAGATAGGCAATCTCCTCTCGGGCTATTTACAGCCTCTGAAAGCCCACTGGAGGATCATCTATGACTCAGTGACTCTATGGAACATAAATAACAAGAAGAAGGTGTTTTGTTGCTAACTAAAAGGTTGATGGTTTGACTCTACCAGCCACTCTGTGGGAGAAAGATGAGCAATCTTCTCCTCATGTAAAGATTTTACAGCCTTGGAAACCTGATGGAGGGTCACCATGCATTGGAATAGACTCCGTTTCAATGGGTTCCCATAGTATATTACCTTACATGGCTTCCATTCTCAAGATCATGCCATGGTCCAAGATGGTTGCCAAGTTCCAGTCAGCTTGTCTACACTCTTAAGTCTTAGAATATGAGAACGAATAAGGTAGAAAGAACAGAGGGTACCAAACTCCTTTTAAAAGAATGATTTAATTTTATTTATCTAGTTTTTACAACCACTTTTTAAGGTAGGCTCCCAGTACTGTTACATGATACTTCTGATTGTATTTCTTTGGGTAGAACTTACTCTCATGATCATGGTGCCCCTTAGCTGCAAGGTAGTCTGGGAAATGGAGTCTTTATTCTGATTGGCTCTGTGTGTAGGTACAATTGCTGATTCCTGTGGAGAAAGGTGGAAAGGACACTGGGAGGAAAGGAGCAGACCCTTCAAAACTTACTAATTAAGAATGGATTATGCACAGATAGATTCATTCACTAGTTTACCTCTTTTGCCTAAAGAAAAGTTAATGATCTTTTTAAAAAACGGCAAATGTTTTACACTTTTTATAGTTCTTTTCTCTACATCAGCCTTCTCTATTTGTCTCAACACAGACAATTTAGCGAAGTGCCTTGAAAGGCTTTTTGTTGTTATGTGGCATTGAGTTGTCTGTGACACATAGCAACCTTATGTGCAGCAACTCTGAAGCCTGCCCTGTCCTGAGCCAGTCCCACTAATTCCAACACACCAACCCCCATTGACCCAGTTACTGTATACATCCATCTTATGCAGGGTCTTCCGCTCCTGTGCTGTCCCCCACCCTTCTGAGCATGATGTCTTTCTCCAAGGACCAGTCTCTCCTGGTCATGGTAGCAAAGTATGTGAGATGGTGCTTCAAAATCCTGGCTCCCAAGGAGAAACTCAGTTTCACCCTCTCCAAGACAAATGCATTTGTTTTCTTGGTAGTCTATGATATGTTTAAAGCTCTTCTCCAGGACCGCAACTCAAAGGCCTCAATTCTTCTTCTGTCATCCTTAGTCATTGGCCAGCTCTCTGATGCAGACCAAGCAGTTGTGAAGACCATGGACTGGATCAGGT
Source organism: Elephantulus edwardii (assembly GCF_000299155.1). NCBI lineage: Eukaryota > Metazoa > Chordata > Mammalia > Macroscelidea > Macroscelididae > Elephantulus > Elephantulus edwardii. The sequence goes on along the minus strand of NW_006399960.1, from coordinate 3,905,435 downwards.
GCACCTTAGTCTCTAGACTGACATCCTTGTTCTCAGTACTCTGGAGAGGTCCCTGACAGCAGATTTACCTAATGCAATGAATTTTATAAGAAAGTGATTCACGGTATCACATAAGGGAGAAAGCCAAGCCCCTGGCATGGAATTTGTTCTGACTCATTGTGACCCGACAGGGTAACATTGCCCATTGGATTTCCAAGGCTGTAAATCTTTACAGAAGCAGACTGCCTCATCTTTCTCCTGGGGAACAGCTGGTGGGTTAAAGCTGCTAACATTGTGAGCAGCAGCCAAATGTTTTAACCTCTCTGCCACCAAGTCCCTTTGCAAATGGGAACACTGCACCATGCTTTATATGGTTTCAGAATTTCAGCTGATCGCAGCTATATGTGTGTATTACAAAATCATCCTAATAGGGTGGTCAGTGCCAGACAGGGGTGTTTTTAAAAAGTCCATATAAGGATACTGTTTACTTTGGTAGAAGCACGTGGAAAGTTGAGTCAATGGGCATGAGCATTTTTATTTATTCCAGCAGTATTTTAGATCCTGCTGCTCTGGGAAGCTGCCCAGCTGGCCTGCCCAGTTGGCTCTGTGTCTGAGGACACGAGGAGAGACTTTATAATTTAGAGAACACTTGGTCTTAATCCAAAAGATACGACCTTGACCCTGTGGTCCTCAACAATTTAACTCAACCTCAGTATATAACAAACCCCTCAATATCTATGCAAGAGGCGTTTGTGGACAGGATCTCTCTCTCTCTCTCTCTCTCTCTGTGTTATCTGTATATACTCATCTAAAACTTCCTCTCTATACATACTCATCTAAAACTTCTGGTGGTTTATGTTTGTTTGTTTGGTTTTTTAGGGGGAGAGGGGTGCTCCACTAATGATAGTAAAATTGAATTCTAGGAAAGAGGTTCTTGGGAAGACCTTTAGCTTTCCCCCCATAAAACTAAGGGTAGATGAAGTGTAAGTAGGGTCTGAAATTGAGCAAACTCATGGCATACCTAAAACTGGTGCACTGTCATTATTAGAACAGAAAATTGGAGATAGTTTTCATTTTAGTTGGTTAGGCTTTAGCAAGCTGCTTATAGCAATGTTACATGCTTTCATTCCTAATGAGAGAAACCTCACTCAAAACGGCACAGAGCAGTGTTGTTGTTAGGTGCTGCCAAGTTGGCTCCACCTTCGAATGACCCCATGTACCCGAGGATGAAACTCTGCCAGATCCTGCACCATCTTCACAACCTCTGTGGTGTATTCCAGTCACTGTGCCAATGCAGCTCTTGGAGGGGCTTTGTTGTCTTTGGCTGACCCTCTACTTTACGAAGCATGATGTCTTTCTTCAGGGACTGGCCCTTCCTGAAACATGTCCAAAATATGTGAGATGAAATCTCTTCATCCTTATTTGCAAAGAACACTCTGTACTTCTTCCAAGTGTTCTTTTGACAATTTATGATATATTCACCATTTTTCTCCAACACCACATTTCAAAGGAACTGGTTCTTCTTCTGTCTTCCTTATTAGTGGTCCAACTTTCCCATGCACATGAAGCAATGGAAAATATTATGGCTTGGGGTGCACACACCTTAGTCTTTAAAGTGGTATCCTTGCTCTTTAGCATGTTAAAGAGGTGTTTGACATTATTAGATTTCTCCTATGCAATAATCTGTTGATTTCTTTACTCCTAATGAATGTTGACTGTGGATTTAAATAAAATTAAATCCTTAACAACTAACTTTAATATTTTCTGTTTATGATGATGTTGCTCATTGGTCCAGTTGTGAGGATTTTTGTTTTCTTAACATGGAGGTGCAATCGATACTGAAGGCTTGGTTCTTCTTCAGTAAGTGCTTTAAGTCATCTTCACTCTCTGCAAGCGAGACTGTGTCATTTGCATAATGCAGGTTATTGATGAGTCTTCTTCCAATCCTGCTGCCATTTTCTTCTCATAGAGTCCAGCTTCTGGGATGATTTGCTCTATGTTCTAGCCAATCATACACTCACTGTTGAATCAGAACCAACTCACAGCTGACCCTCCAGAGGTTTTTCTGAAGCTATAAATTACATGGGAAGAGACTGTCTATCTTTTTTTCCATGGAACTGCTCCCCATGCTGATTGGAATGAGCAGAGTGACACTCTCTTTGAGTTAGCAACGCAACTCCCTACAGATTATGCCACCAAAACCCTGCTTTTAACAATATTGTTTTTGACAATAGGATATGATTATCTCCTGTAGTCAAGAAGCTGGAGGTTGGGCAATTCCTGAATGGGTTAATTCTGTGTTCATGTCTGTCCTCAAAGACCAGGGTTTTTTCTGCTTTTGTGTTCTGCATCTTCAGCACTTTGTGCACCGCACCATCTTCAGCCTGTCTCCTCATGTTCATTAGTTCTTGGTGTCATATCTCAACTGAAGTTCAAAGGCTTGCAGAAGTACCCTCTTCCACATGGGCTTTCTAAGGCGCCCCACCAGGAAACAATCACGGTTGGTTTGATTAATCAAGCCTTAGTCACTCTGGAATCAAGACATTACCAGTTGTGTTTGAGCCACCAAGATGCCCTTTACCTGAACAAAATCCAGGTTCTGCCGACCGCGAAGCAAGGTTATAGGCAGGTCTTGTTTGAAATGGAGGACTAGGGGTCTTTCTCTGACTGAAGTGGGAGTGGAGCGGGATGGCTGTGGAGAGAGAGAGAGAGAATGCCACGTAGAATCATTGTCAGTCAATACCTTCTTAGAATAACAGTTCTCATCAGGCACTGGGTCTGACTTTAAGCTGACAAATGATTTTCCTTCACAATAAAAGTACAAACAGAATCCTAATTAATGAATTTGCCAATAGCTGTTGCCTATTTTATGGGCCTTAGCCCAGATTCAGGCTGTGGACAGGATGAATGAGTGTGTGTGTGTGCATGAGGCTGTAAATCACCCAGGGCCTAGGACAAGGGCAGTCTGGTTGGACTCTTCCCGAGCAGCCTTTCTTGAGGGAGCTCAGACTTGCCACGGCCTCCATGACAGCCGTGACAGCCACGGCCAACAGTCAGGGTTACCACGTGGCAGCAAAGAGTGAGCAGATACTGCTGAGCAGGTGCTTTTCCTTTTCCTTTGACTGATTTCCAAAGAACCTCAGTAGCACAGTGTGTTATGTGCTGGACTGCTAACCAAAGGGTTGGCACTTTAAATCCACTGGCTGCTCCAAGGGGAAATAATATCATTAGTCTCCTACTGTGAAGATTTACTGCTAGGAGACCCTGTGGAGAGTTGTCAGTGTGTAAGGATGGATTTGATGGCAGTGAGTTTCCCTTCGGGATTGCTGATGAGGAAAAAGTCATGGTACCTTCAGTAGTTTCTCTGCTGTTGTGTACCATCGAGTTGCAATCAACTCATAGTTGACCTTCCAGGGGATTTTCAGAGGCAGTAAGTCACATGGGAGGAGATTGTTGATCTTTCTCCTTGGGTTGGCAGTGCAATTCCTTACACTAAGTCACCAGAGCTTCAAGTATTCGCTCTAGTCTGCAGGAAACACCTGGGGGTGGTGATTTCATGTTGGGGTAAGGATGTGCCTATGTCGTTCATTTAGCAGCCATGTGTCTGACTATGTGCAGGGAACAGCAGGGACATTCGTAGATAGGGCTATCTAGCCCTGATTCTCAGGACCTCAGTGGTCTTACCTAGTCAGAGGGACCAACAGGGAGTAAAAACTTTCTGCCAACCCTTTGCTTTTCATGGAAGACTATGGAAAGGGGAGAGATGGTGAGACCTGCTCTTAGGAAATAAGAATGGGAATTTTAACAAGACTCAAATACGTCAGAACGAATGTGAGATCCGTCATTCTGAAAGGGTTGCTAAAATTAGGGGTTGCATGGGTCACCTGGATTTTGAAAAAAGCACCCTAGGTAATTCTGATATGATCGTCCTTCCCTCTTGCCTCTGTCCTTGGCGGCACACATGCTGCCTTACTAATAATTACCCAATTACAGGAAAATAACTAATGACTGTGTACATCCTTGAAGACAGTTGATGGTCTCCTCTTTCTCCAGCCTTTTCAAGCTCAGTTCCTTTCATCTGCCTGCACAGGCCTGTTTTCCAACTACTGTTAATGATTAATAATTTGTTTAGCATTAACTGAGCTTTCTAATTTCTTGGGTCCATATTTTCCCAGTCATTTGCTATGATTCTTAAAAAAATAATTCTTTGCCTGCCCATGACACCAATAAATTAATTTCCTTTATTTGGGGCCTTGATGTGGCTGACAGAGCCTGGTGTTGTTTGTACCCAGCCCTTTGGTATTCCTCTGGTCTTACTAGGGGTGAGAGAAACTGTGTGAGCTCACACTCAGTAGGGCAGCCTCAAGGCGAATCTGCCAAAGCTAACTCACTCCAGGGATGCGTTCTCAACTTCAGGATCAGGCATCACTGAATGGATTTCCCATCTTTGTCTAGATCCTTGCTATTTAAATGCTCCATTTCCTTTCGCATCTTAGAATTACTATCACTCAGTGCTGCCAACTTACAATAGTAGGGCTTTCACATTCTTTTTCAGCTTTGTGTTACATGACAAGTTATTTACTCAAGGAGTAATATGACTGTTGGTACTGTGGCTCTTGCAAGAGTTCTCACTAGCTGTCTTCATTTCCTCTTGCTACAACGAGTTCTTGCATCTGGCAAGTTCTGAGTCCAATCAGTGCCCTGCAGACACTATAACAGGATTCCATGTCTTCTTGACTGATCTCTCTGGCAAAGTGGGTATCAGGGATTTGTCAGTTGATAACCATTACTCACCTACTATGAAGTAGTTGCTTCATCTCTCCAATGTTCTAAAGAGCAGTGATATCAGTTTAAAGACTAGGGTGCATCTGATCCAAACCACGGTCTTTCCAATTACTACTTATGCATGTGAATTGAACAATGCATAAAGATGACAGAAGAATTGATGCTTTTGAGTTGTTATGCTAGAAAAGAATACTGAATATGGATTGCCAAAAGAATTAAAAAATAGGTCCTAGAGAAGGTGCAGTATGGATGTTCTTTGGAGGATGATAAAGCTTTGTCTCATGAACTTTGATAAATGCCAATAGTTATAGAAAGGCTTCAGGCCTTTTGTTCATAGGATTGCATGCTCGGCTTGAAGGCAGTCAACAACAGCAGCATATATTTTAGGCATGCTGTTAGAAGGGGTAAAGGACAACATGCTGGGGAATATGGATGGTCAGAAAAAGGGATAAATATCCTCAACAAGATGAATTGACACAATAACTAACAATGACTTGAGTATATCAGAGACAAGGAGGATGGCGCAAGATAGGACAAGGTTCATAGGGTCGTTTTCAGTTGTAGTAGACTGACAGCACATAACAACAATAACAACTTCATCTTTAAAATACTTCTTGTTAGGATGGAACAACAACAATAACAACAACAAAAGACCAAGCCCACTGTCCTCAAGTTGATCCTAATGCATGAGGTTGGAACCTGATAATATTTCTGCATCTAGGAATGTGCCCAGTACACAATACTATCGTGATAGATGGCTTCTGAGTCCATCTTTTACTCATCGCAACCCCGTGTAACAGAGGAGAGCTACCTCACAGGGTGTTCTCGGTTGTAATCTTCATGCGAGCAGATCGCCAAGTCTTTGTCCCCAAAAGCCACTAGGTGAATTTGTACTACTAACCTTTCAGTTGTCAGCTGAAACTCCTTAGCATGTCAGTTGCTGTGGAGTCTATTTCAACTCATAGTGATTCTAAGGGCAGAGTGGATGTATCCCATAGTCTTTCCAAGGCTTTATGGAAGCAGATTACCTCATCTTTCTTCTGTGGTGGGTTTGAACCACTGACCTTTAAATTAGAAGCAAAGCACCACTGCACCATCAGAACTTCTTTGGCATATAATAGGAACTCAAAAGATCATTTCCATTTTTAGTCTGTGAATGCATGGCCACCCAATTTCCAATTACCAGAATTTGTGTATCCTTGCTTGAAGTCTTTCTTTGGCTGTCAAGAGACCGCTCTGCCTAAAGGACACCAACGCAGAGTGCAAAGGAATGAATGAACCCAAAGAATATTCCTCAAATGAAGGTGATAGATAAATACCCAGACTCCTTCACCTTCCTGTGGAAGAACTCACTCTAAGGTGTGTGCTCTAGACTGGCTCCCAGAGATCCTCAGCAGGATTGAGCTCCAGGTGCCCACAGAAGTAACTTGCTTGAAAACTTGTCCCATTCCTATTTCCTTCTCTTCTCTGTTTCACTTCAGAGGAAACCCAAACTAAGGATTTTTCTTCTAGCAATCCTCCCAAATTCAGGTTCTCATTTCCAAATTGCCTTCCAGAGATCCTGTGCTCATTATCAAATTCAGGACACACACAATTTAACCTACTCATTTCCCATCAAAATTGGCTGTTGTTCTGTCTTCTCCCATCACTTAGTATTTACCTTCAGGTTTTTAGGGCAGACACATGAACATTATTGCACCATATCTAACCACTACTGGCAAGCAATATTTATCGAGTTCCTTTAGTTTGAGAGCTTCTCTGTGCTGATTCCCAAACCATGACTCTATTTGCTTTGTAATTATTTTCTCCTCAACCTGTGCCCTCCTCACCTTACACTCACCCTATTGGCTTCTCTGCTCGTAGAACCTTCCAGAAAAAACTTATGGTCCTTTATAATTTCTTCTCTTTGATAAAAACAGCTCCTACTGGCGGCTGGATAAAGTTGGAGCTACTTAGCAGGATAGTGATGGCTCTTGCACCTCCCTGGTCTCAGGGTTAGCTCGCTGACCTTGTCCAATTGCCCCATTTATCACTGCTCCCCTTGAGTCCCTGGGGCTCCCTATTGCCACATCTTTGTTCATCTGAAGTTCTACCCATACCTTTGGATTCAGCTTAAACCACACTTCCTCCATTGAAGCCTGTCCCAGCTGGGAAAGAGTCCCTTCTCTGACTCAGTCTTACTTGTTTGATGAAGTGCCTTTCCAGGCACCAATCCAGTTGTCAGTGAACAAAAAAGTTATAGTCTTTGACCTCAGGTGAGAAAAGAAACAGAAATCAAATAATCACAGAGATGTGAAATTAAAATTATAAGATATAAAGGCTGTGAAAAAGAAACAAAGTGCTATCAATGGGTCAAAGTGCTACCAAGCCAAAGGTGGATGACTAATCCACGGCCCTAAGGCCCATTTTTCATTGTTTTTATGAAACATTCTTCTAGGTGGTATAGCCCTCGTGTGCCACTTGCTTTTCAGAGGTAACTTGTGGTCGCTGTGAAGCTGATGTATCAAATGCGTTAATAGTTGGTTACCCCATCAGACAGATAACAGGGTGGAGCTCCCCGGTTAAAACAAGCCTGGAAGCAGGAGTGGCATCCACTTCCGTAAAAAGCTTGCCTCCGGAAACCCTATGACCCTGGAGAAAGGATGAAAGACACACAAGTGTTGAGGACTTTCATTTATAGGGTCGCTATGAGTCACCAACGACTCGATGACACTTAAGAACTAAAACATCAAAGAGTCAATCAAGGTGGGGGAAAGAACCCAGATGGCCATCATTCATGTGTCAGCTTGCCACAATGTGATGGCTTGTGTGTTGCCATGACCCCAGAAGCTCACTGTTATTTCAAATACCACGAGGGTCACCAATGGTGGGGAGGTTTCAATGGAACTTCTAGACTAAGCAGACAAAGTTGATCTACTTCTGAAAATCAGCCAGCAAGAACTTTATTCATAATAGCATAATATTGTCCAATACTGTGAAAACAGTGTGGCCAGCATGGAGGAAGAGTGTCTGCCCTCTGCTAACTCCAAGAGGAGGAAGAATCGAATCTCTGTCAACAACATTAATAGGGAAAAAGTTGATTGCTATGAGGTCAGACATGTCCCTATGCTGCCACACCTAATTCTAACATCAGCTGCCATTACTATGACTCTGAGTTCAAGATTCATTGCAACACCACACAGAACTTACAGATCACAATCACCTTATGGGATTATTAGAGAAGTTACAGGTTACAACTGAGGTTTGGGAACAATGAGGATCCAGTTTCAGTCAGGATAGCCTCTTCTATTTTTTTTTTTAAATACAACAAAATGTTTGAGTAAATTTGTCTTAGCAAATATGAAACTGCCAAAGAGGGAGGGGGGACGGGCCACAAGGTGGGGCAACTAGAGAACCAACTATGGAAGAAACAGGGGACCAGGGGCCAGAGGCAGGGCAGGCGCTGTGGTCCTGGGGAGGGCTGGGCAAGCGGCCAGACAACAGAGTTCAAAATCTTTTGGCCACAAAATATAAACACGCTATGTTCTAGGTGGGCAGGCGGAGACAAGGGGTCAAGGGAGGAGGGGCTGGGGTCCTGTGCCCCCACTGTGGCCCTGCCCTCTGTGTCTGGGGGTACACTGCCCCACTGCCACCATTCCAGTTGCTGCCACTGTCACTGGCTGTCACTCCTCTGCCATCGTCTTCAGAGGGAAGGGGGGGCGTGCCCCCTCCGGCCCTGCCCGTCTGCCTCTACCAGAAGTCCCTGCGGTGGTAGGAGTCAGGGTCACAGTACTTTGTGACAACCACTCTGTTGGCGAACTTGCGGCCAGTCAGGCTCTGCATGGCTTTCTGACAGTCAAACACAGAGGTGAACTCCACAAAGATCTTTCCACAGCCGGGCACCTCGATGCCGTCCACGGGCCGGGGGATCTCGATGGACTTGACAAGCCCGTACTTGCTGCACTTGTCGCGCACGTCCTCCATGATATCCTCATACTCCTCGTCGTCCAACAGCTCCTCAGGCCGCAACATGTTCATGAGGCACAGCACCTCGGTCGGGTGGCCACCCATCTGCACCTGGGAGCTCATGAGCCCAGGCACCTGCAGTGTCACCGGCGTCTGGTTGATGGAGCTCAGCGTGGCATTCTTGGCGCCCACACTCGCTCGCTGGACCAACAGCTTCTTGTCCCCTAACTGCATGCCATTCAATCCTATGATGGCCTTGTCTGTGACATTGATGTCCACGTACTCACAGAAGGCGTAGCCTTTAGACAGTCCTGTGGCACTGTCCCTGACCAGGTTGAAGGCCTTGAGAGGCCCAAACGATGTCAGCAATTCCTTTACCTGGTCATCAGTCAGATAGTTGGGTAAGCCCCCGATGAAGAGCTTGTGAGCAGAGTCAGGGACCATAGTGGACACAACTCCAGGCACATAGACAGAGGGGTTCTCTGACATGCCGGGCAGTGGCTGGTAGTCGTGGGGTCTGCGGATCTTCAGCGACTGGCCTTGGAAGATGATGCCATCAAAGGCCATGGCCTGGGTGGTCTCGTCCACCGATCGGAACTCCAAAAAGGCGAAGTTCTTGTCCTGGTTGATCTGCACAGCCAAGACTGGGTTTCCAGGGGCCTTCGTCAGCCCCCCGAGGCGCATCTGGGCGTTGAAGAAGTCCATCATGGCCTCCTCAGTGATGCCAAAGGGGATGTTGCCCACGTATAGACGCCGGGCCTGTCTGGTCATCTGGCTGCCAATCACGGGGACCGGCGTCAGGGTCACAGCCAGACCATCAGGGGTCATGGTGGGGAGGAGGGCGGTGGCTGGAATCTGACCTGCAGCTTGCATGGCCTTGTACTGCATAGGGGTGATGTGCTCGAAACCGGGGGGCGGCACGTCCCAGTACTTGCGGACCTTCTTCTTTTCATGACGGGGGGAGCGAATCAGTCCACCGTGCTCCTCCTTAGCGCCTCCGGTCAAAGGTTTGCTGCGTCGCCGCCGGTCCCGAGAGGCACTGCGCTGGTCCCGGTTGCGCCGGCCGCGGCTCCGGCTCCGGTTCCGGCGCTTGCGGTCTCGGCTCCGAGAGCGGCTGTGGCTGCGCTTCCGGTGCCGGTTCTTCTTGTCACACTCTTGCTTATTCTCGTTGGGCTGCCGCTTGAACTCGTCGAAGTCCGACATACTGAGGCAACCGCGGACAGCCCTGTGCAGCTCACTCACCTCGCCTTGCCGCCCGCTCATTCCGGCCGCTTCCGCCGGCCGCTTCCGCCACTTCCGCCGGCCACTTCGGCCGCTTCCGCCGCCTGCTTCGGCTGCTTCCGCCGCTTCCGCTGCTCGCTTCGGCCGCTTCCGGTCACCCGATAGCCTCTTCTTAAGCATGCTCTCAGGCAGGTTTTTCTCTGACGCTTGGCCTTGAGGCTCAGTCTCTGCCTCTGCTTGGGCAGCAGTTGCAAAGCTCTTTTACCTCGACCAATTATGTGCCGCTCCCACTCTGCCAGTAGGCCTAGGCTTGTAGGTGCTCAGTTCTAGCTCTCTGAGTCAGCAACCTAGCTCTAGTTCACACCAGTCTCTGATTAGCCTGCCGCTGATGTTGCCATTTCATCTCGACTATCTCTTTGATGTTACAGTTCTTTGTCTCTGGTTCACATTGATATCTCCATTCTAAAGGATGTGTTACACCATCTGGTTCTTCTATTTCCATGGTAGCGTGGCTCTCATTTTCCATCTCTGCACTCGCTCAATGTAAGCCTGGCAGGAAGGCAAAACCCTACACAAGTGTCCGACACATCTTACTTGCATGGTCCCACTCAAAGGTGCCATTTACCTTTGTTGTCGTTGTTGTTGTTCGGTGCCATCAATTCGAGTATGACTCATAGCGAGTCTATGAACAAAAGATCTGAAACCAGTCCTATCCTGCACCATCCTCACACTTCCTGACACACAAGAAATCATTGCACCAGTCACCTTGTCAATCCACCTGGTTGAAGGTCTTCTCCTTTGCTGACCCTCCACCCTTCACAACATCATGTTCCTCTCCCAGGAATAGCCCCTCCTAGCAACATGCCTAAAGTATGTGAGGTGAAGCCTCATCATTCTTGCCTCCAAAGAGCACTCTGGCTGCACCCTCGTCAACACATATCTATTAATTTTATTGGTCATCCAAGGGATGCCCAGTGTTGTTCTCCAACACCACAGCTAAAAGGCATCAGTTCTTTTTCTGTCATCCTTGTTCATTGTCCAGGTCTCAGACGCATACCTAGTAATCGGAAATATCATGGCCTGAATCAAACTGACATCACTACTCCTCAATAATTTGGAAAGGTCCCTAACTGTAGATTTCCCCAGTGCAATGTTTCTCTTCATTGTCTGACCGCTGATACCAAGGGTGTTAATTGTGGATTCAGGCAAGATGAAGCTGTTGACAGTTTCAATCTCCATCATGACACTGCCTATTAGTCCACTGATAAGAATTGTTGTTTTTTTTAATATTGAGATGCAATCCATACTGAAGGCTGCATCCCTTTATCTTCTGCAACAAGTGCTTCAAATCCTCCTCACTTTCAACATTATTATCAAGCTATCTATTTACATAATCCTATCTCAATATCGAGAAAACAAAACCTCTTACCAACATCAGTATAGATGGAGAAAAAAATTGAAGTTTTCATCTCACTTGTATCCACAAACACCACTACACTTGGCACCAGTTGTCAAGAAGTCAGAAGACAAGTACCATTGGGAAAATCTGCTCCAGAGTACTAAAGAGTAATGCTATAACTTTGAAGACTAAGGTGCATCTGATTCAAGCCATGGTCTTCTCAATTGCCTACTATGCATCTGAAAGTTGGACAACCACCAGGGTGAACAAAGAAGAATCAATGCTTTTGGCTTGTAGTGTTGGAGAACATCTGAATACCCCATGGACTGCCACAAGAACAAACAAATATGTCTTGGAGAAAGTAAAACAAAGGTGCTTCTCGGAGGCAAGGATGATGCAACCTGATCTCACAAACTTTGAGCATGTTGTTAGGAGGGGCCAGTCCTTTGGCAAAGGACATCAGGTTGGGAAAGGTGAAGGGTCAACATAAGAGAGGAAGACCCACAACAAGATGAACTGGCATGGTGTCTGTAAAAATGGGCTCAAGAACATTGGAGATGTGCTTATAGCCCAGGATAGGGCAAGGTTCAGACTTGCTTTTTGTATGGTCACACTATGAGTTGGAGTCAACTAGTCAGCACATAACTACAACATCAACAATCCAGCCATGGAGTGAGAGTAACAAAGGTTGTGTCCACAAAAGTCATATTAAGTAATCCACCTTATTGCCAATGCAGTATTGGAAGATGAGCCTTCTAGGTTAGTTGTTGTTATGTGTTGTTGAGTCCCTTGCAACTCACAGAGTCCCAAACAGCCCTAAACCCCGCCCTATCCTGTGCCAATCTTATTGTCTCTGACACACCTACCCCCATTACTCCAGTGACTGAATCAATCCATCTCATAGAGGGTCTTCCCCTCCTGTGCTGTCCCTCCACCCTCCCAAGCATGATGTCCTCTCCAAGCACTGATCCCACCTTGCAACATGTCCAAAGTATGTCAGATGAAGCCTCAGAATCCTTGCCTCCAAGGAGAGGTCTGGCTTCACCCTCTCCAGGATGAACTTGTTAGTTCTCCTAGCCATCAATATTCTTCTCCAGCACCACAGCTCAAAGGCACCAATTCTCTTTCTGTCATCTCTAGTCATTATCCAGCTTTCTGATGCATAGCAAGTAATTGCAAAGACTATAGCCTGGATCAGGCACACCTTAGTCTCCAGACTGACATCGTTGCTCTTCAGTCCCTGACAGCAGACTTTCCCAATGCAATTAATCTTTTGATTTCCTGGCTGCTGGTACCAAGAGTGTTAATTGTGGAGCCAAGCAACTAAAGCTGTCAACAATCTCAATCTCTTCTCCATCTATCATGGTTGTTAACTAGCCCAGTGGTGAGAATCTTTGTCCTCTTGATGTTGAACTTCAATCCATATTGAAGGCTGCAGTCCCTGACTTTCTGCAGCAACTCAAAATATTCAGTGGTCACAATAATGGACTTGAGAATACTAACCATCTTGAAGAGGCTTCAGAGCTGGACACCACTTCTTCCTGTTATTCACGGGATGCCATGAGTCAAAGTGGACTATCTGGCAATTAACAAAAGCCATTTCTGTTTGAAGGTGGTGGAAGGTTAGATAAGGTTCTCCCGAGACATTAAGTAGGAGTGGGAATTAGCTAAAATAAAGGTTGAAAATAGCTCAGGCAGACCAAAACTTCCCTGAGAATGCTATAAATGTTTGAGGCACTAAAACGTCAGTGTGGCTAGAATTTGGGGAACAAAGCAGTATTGGAGGAGGAGATGGGGTTGGAATGGATGTCTAGGGCCAGCTTACTCAGGGCTCAGGCTTGCAGTGGAGTGTGTTAACCATTTGCATCACCCAGAAAGGCAGTGTTTGCTAACATGGCAAATAGGAGGTCTAGGTCAAATGTGTTTTGATGAATTCCCATGAATCACTCTGCTTCATTTCTATTTATTCATGTACACATATACACACACGCTAATAATATACACTATGCACATCAAAAAATGTATACAAAAATAACCCATTTGCCACTGAGCCCACTCCTGTGGGAGCCGACTAGAAAGCATTCCCAATACCAACATATGGATAAAGCTTGAGTGCTCTTTTTCATTCTCATTGCCTCCCAATCCCAATTTTTTTTTCCCAGACAAGATTACTCTATTTTTTTTAAATGCTCGTTCTCTAAGATTTTTTTTTAAAAAATCATTTCCACATAAACTTACTAAAAGTGAGGATGACTTGAAACACTTGCCGCAGAACATCAAACACTTCAGCCTTCAATATGGATTATGTCTCAATGTTAAGAAAACAAAAATTCTCAGTACTGGAATGAAAGGTGACATCAAGATAGATGGAGAAAAGATCAAAACAATTAGCAACTTCATCTTACTTGGATCCACAAACAACACACTTGGTACCAGCAGTCAAGAGATTAGGAGACGTATTGCACTGGGAAAGTCTGCAGTGAGGGACCTCTCCAAATCACTGAGGAGCAATGGTGTTAGTTTGAGGACTAAGGTGCACATGATTGAGACCATGGTTTTTTTAATCACATGAACTCATTGTTTCTGTTACTGTGTCAATTCACCTCCCTGAGGGTTTTCCATTCTTTGGCTTTTCCTCTACCTTTCCAAACATGGTGTCATTTTCCAAGGACTGGCACCTTCTAACAACATCCCCAAAGCTTAGAAGCTTATAGAGGCAATTCAACTTAAGTATGGTCTTCTCTTGAGATGCTCACTCCTGGGACACAGCCACTATGCTGTAAGGAAGCCTAGGTTACCCATATGCAGAGGTCACCTGAAGAGGAATCAAGACCCCTAGTTCTCAACTTTGGCTCCCAGGTAACAACAAGCTAACTGATCTGCCAAGCACGTTGAGGGAACTGCCTTAAAAGTGGATTGTCCCGCTTTCAGTGGAGCTGGCTCGAGTGATGCCATGGAGCAGAGACCAGCCCTCCCTATCTAGATCTGCTTGAGGTATAGATTCATGCGCAAAATGAATGACTGCTACTGCTTTAAGGTTGTACATTTTGGGGAGAGTTGTGTTGTAGCAAGGGATAACTGGAAAACCTAGTTTATGAAACTATGGTTTTAAGTAAAAAAGGAAGCTGTGACAAGGTTGAGTCACCACACTATGAATTCAGGAGCCCCTGGGAAGACCCAAAGAGAGAGCCACAGCTCCCACAACCTAGGGCTGGCCTAAGCCTGAGAGTGGGGTTTAAGTGGCCCCAATGGGGCACATAATGGGACCTCACTACAGGCAGTCTGTCTCAGTATGCTCCAGGAAATATAAGATGCAGACCTGGAAGAATTTGCAATGGTGTTGGTGTGAGATGAGTTAACTGCTCTGAGGTTAGCCAGTGTCCCCAGGCACTTTGTGCTATACATTAGATTCTGGTGGACACTGAGTGCCAGAGGGCTTCAGAGATAGGAGTGACAGTAGTGGTCACGTGAGACAGTGAAGAGTGGCGGCATTGACAACTACAGAAGCTTGGAAGTCTGCTCGTTAGAGGAAAGTGATGAGTTCAGTTGCCGATGTGTGAAGGGTCAGGAGGTTCAGAGCAGAGCTGAAATAAGTGGAAAGAGCACTGCATGAAGAGTTGGTGGCATTACTCTGACACGCCATCTCTGTGACTCTGTTTCCTTGGACTCCCGGTGGTAGGGATGACAGATAAAAAACAGAGCACTTAGTTAGAATTAAATATCAGATAAACACAACATACTTTTAAAGTATATTCCAAGTAGTGCATGGGACATACTTATACTTAAAAACTATTTCTAGTTGATCTGAAGTTCAGCTTGAACGAGATGTCCTGTATCTTTAGTTGCTAAATCTAGCAACCCAATTCAGTGACCGTGTTTGCAAAGCTCAGAACATGTGCTTCCCAAAGCGGATTCTGGAGCCAATGTGCTGCCTGGATGCGATCCTCACCTATTACTGTGTTGCCTTTAGCAGGCTACCGTCTTGCTCTTCTGAGCTACATGTATAACATGGGAACAATAAGGGCCCTCACTACACAGGATGGTTTTGAAGATCTGTGCAGAAAGTGCTTCATATGTGCTGGAAGCACATTAAATGCAAAAGAAAATCTGACATAATTACTCTTTCCAGGATCAAAGTGCTTTGGTCTATAGACAGGTGTTTGTTAAATAATAGACATTTGTGTGCCTTTGGGAGTAAAGCTGTGTGTGTGTGTGTGTGTGTGTGTGTGTGTGTGTGTGTGTTGGAGAGAGAATGTATATATAAGTGTGTATGAGCATGCTTGATGATGTAATTATTAGTACGTTTGTGTGTGCACTTGAATGTGTATGTGTGAGTATGTATAAATGGTATGTATAAATGTGTTTGAAGGTGTGTTTGAGAGCATCTGTGTGAGTATGCATAAATGAGAACATGGATGAATATGTACATGTGATTTGTGTGCATAAACATGTGTATATGAGTGTATACTAATGTATGGCAAAATGTATACATGAAAGTGCGTATGTATGAGACTGTGAATGTGCATATGTGAGCATTGTGTGTATGTGAGCGTGCAAATGTGTACTTGAGAGTGTATAAATGTGTATGAGTGTGCATGAATGTATATATATGTATGAGTACATGTAAGTGTGTGCGAGTACATCCACTTAAACATATATGAATGTGCATGCATGTGTCTCAGGATGTGAATGAGGATATGAGTGTGTACGTGTGTTTGTGTATACAAGTGAATGTATAGACGTGATCATGTGTGCATACATGAGCATGTGACTGTGTATGAATTTGCATGGGTGTGTGAGAATGTATGTGCACATGTGTGAGTGTGTGTGTGAGCATGTGTACGCAAGTACATGAGTGTGGACATGCATGAGTGTACAAGAATGTGTCTATGTGAGCATGTGTGAGAGTGTATGAGTGTGTGTGATCACGTGTGTGTGTGTGTGTGTGCTGTTGTTGTTAAGTACTATCGAATTGATCATGACTCCTAGTGACCCTATGAACAATAGGATCCATGTCTTGCATGTAAAAATAAGACTGTGGCAGCCTGAGCCTCCAGGAATGGGAACCCAGTGTCCAGCCATCAGCTGGAGAAAGTCCCACTACCCACTGTTCTCAACTCCCACAGTTAATAACATTATGAGCAAAATGAGAGTAGTGGATGCATTCTCCCTTCCTCGGCAGCTTTGCAGGCAGGTTTTTAATTTTAAGCAGGAGAAAACCCATCAGGTATTTGAGACTCCTGGGGGGCAGCTAATGCTTCCTGTCAATGCTCACCCTGGGGTGCTTTGTTACCCTGACACCTCCCGAACTCAGAGTCAGCAGCAAATTGCAGGACAAAATTCTTATGCTGCAAGTTTATTGCATATTCATAGAATTTAGGCCATTAGGCAACATTAGCTTTTTTTTTTTCTCAACTTTTTATTGAAGTATAACCTACATTCAGAGAAGTGCAAGTATCCTAAGTAAGTGTGCAGCTTGAAATTGTTTTACAAATGGACACCCCTATGTCAGGACTCAAAACATGACAGCCCTCTAGAATTCCTCCTCACATCTTTTTCTAGGCACTGCTTCCCTCAAGGGGATTTCCTGATCTGACACAGTCTTCCTTTGCCCGTCTTTGTTGTTGCTAGGTGCCATCGAGTTACGTATGACTCGTAGTGAATCTATGACCGAGGAATCTAAACCTTGTCCTCCCTGTGCCATCCTCACCATTGGGATGTTCTAGATAATTCTTCTATTTGCTCAAGCCCATTGTTACAGTCACTGTGTCTATCCATCTTGTTGATGGTCTTGCTCTGACCCTCCACCTTTCCCAGCATGGCCCCTTCTGATAACATGTCCAAAGTATGAGACCAAGTTTCACCATCCTTGCTTCTTAGGAGCTCCCTGGTTGCACTTTCTCCCGAACAGGCTTGTTTGTTCTTTTGGCAGTCCATAAGATATTCAATACTCTTCTCCAACACCACAAATCAAAGGAATTGGTTTTTCTTTTGTCAATTTATTGGACAATTTATTCATTGTCCACCTTCATATGCATAGGGAATAATTGAAAAGCTCATGGCTTGGATCAGGCCCACCTTAGTCTGTAAACTGACATCATTCCACTTTAGTATTTTGGAGAGAGTCCTTGACAGTAGATTTTCCCAATGCAATGTACCTTTTGATTTCTTGACTTCTGCTGCTAGGAATGTTGATTGTGGATCTAAGTAAAAGAAAATAGTTGGCAACTTCAGTCATTTTTCCATTCACCATGATGTTGCCTATTGGTCCAGTACTGAGGATTTTTCTTTAGAAATGCAATCATTCCATATACACTCCTTTAGGTCTGGCTTCTTTTACTCAGCATTATGATGGTGGGATCTGTTTACCTTCTTGCAGGAAGTTTTAATTGGTTCTCATTGCTGTGTAGTATTCCACTGTTTGGGCCACTATGATGCATCTTTCCCGCTATGGAGCCGTGTATTGATGGGCTTTGGCACAAGTTAGCTTTGCTGTGAACATTCTAGTGCTTGCCTTTTGGTGGCTGTGCTGTTGTCCCATTAGTCATGGTGACCGTGAATAGAATGGAAGAAAATATTTCTCAGTCCTGCCCCATCCCCATGGTGTATTGTGGATCGGATCTGTATGATCCATTGGGTTTCCCCAGAAACCTATTCAGCATCACAGCCTTCACATGCAAGCCTCCATGACGGACAGATGGATGGAGCTTGTGCATGAGGTGAACTGACTGGGACTTGAATCTGGATCTTCTGCATGAAATGTGAAAATCCTATCATGGCCCCTCCACTGTTGCACTGTTGAGTATGTGCAACAGCACAAACTTTGTGTGCACATTCCTATGTGTGAAACTATGCTTAACCACCAGTAAGGCCATGGCATAAACATCTAATTCCTAAGGTTGTGGTGGTTGTTGTTGTTAGGTGCCGTCGAGTCACTTGTGACTCATAGAGACCCTATGTACAACAGCCCTAAACCCGGTTCTATCCCTTGCCAATCTTACTGTCCCTGACACGCCTACTCCCATTACCCCAGTGACTGAATCAATCCATCTCATTGAGGGTCTTCTTCTCCTGGGCTGTTCATCCACCCTCCCAAGCACGATGTCCCTCTCCAAGGACTGATCCCACCTTGCAACACATCCAAAGTATGTCAGACAAAGCCTCAGAATCCTTGCCTCCAAGGAGCAGCCTGGTTTAACCCTCTCCAGGACAAACCTGTTCATTTTCTTAGCAGTCCATGGTATATTCAATACTCTTCTCCAGCTCAAAGGCATCAACTCTCCTATAGTTTCTAATCTTTGTCCAGCTTTCTGATGCATAGCGAGTAATTGCAACGACTATGGCCTGTATCAGGCACACCGTAGTCTCCAGACTGACATCGTTGCTCATTAAAGAAAGGGGGGAAATATGGTTAAAATGTTGACAACTTTTCCTGTCTAAAAAATTATTGTGGAAAGAATAAACAAAGTCGAAGTGGAAATTGTTGTTGTTTTTAAGTGCCATCGAGTCGTTCACAACTCATAGCAACCCTATGAATGAAAGACCTGAACACTTGTATAACTTTCATTGTTTCTCCAAGTTCATAGGGTTTCTGGAGGCAAGCTATTTTGAAAGTGGATGCCATTCCTGCTTCCAAGCTTGTTTTAATCGGGGAGCTCCACCAAACACTGTCCACCATGAGTAACCATTCTCTCATTTGACACATCAGTGCCACAGTGTTCTGCTTCACAGCAACCACAAGTTACCTCCGTATAGCAAGTGGACACACCAGGGCTATACAATCTAGAAGAATGTTTGACCAAAAACAATTAAAACCAGGCCTGAGAGCTGCATATTAAAGTCACCCATCTTTGGCTTGGTAGCATCACTTTCTGTCCACTAGGCCAACTGAGCTCTCTCGTTGTTGTTGTTGTTGTTGTTAAGTGCCATAGTGACCCTATGAATGAATGACCTGAACACTTGCGTAACTTTTGTCACTTTTCCTCGTTCATAGAATTTCTGGAGGCAAGCCATTTCGGAAGTGGATGTCACTCCTACTTCCAAGCTGGTGCAAATTTTACATTTTTTCAGCTGTGTAGTGAGAAACATTGGAAGGGCTTTCGAAGAGTGACTCTTTGCTGAGGCATGCTGGTGGCACAGTGGTTAAGTGCTAACCAAAATATTGGCAGTAGTTGGAATCAACTCAATGGCAATTGGTTTTGGCTCTTTGTTGTTGTTCTCCGCCTGTCACTTTCTTCTTCTAGAAGCTTGCTCTGGCTATTTTGTCTGGAAACAAGTGCATAAAATACAGGCTTTATTGTGTTCATGAATTTCATAGGGGATTCTGGTGAAGTCTGGGTGGAGTTTGGCATTTTGACCAAACTCCTGGGTGATGCTGATGCTGTTGGTTCAAGGACCACGCTGTGAGTATAATCACTGTTAGACTACCTGTCCTCTCACCAAAAGCATCAATGGTGCAGCAACTGGTGGAGGTTTGAGATGGAGAAATGATTAAGATCATACGGATGGAGCACAGGGTGGCAAGAAAGCAGTAAAAAGACTGGCCTCTGGGATCTAAAAGAATGATGACTGTGCACTGGATTTGCTTTCCTAGTTGTATGTCCTCAGGAAGGAGACTAGACCTTTGTGAGCCTTAGTCTTCTCGTGAAGACTACGTATGACATGTCGTCATAGTCCTCATGTTACAGGGCTGTTGTGGGAAAACTGTTGGGTGACAGAAGAACAATTGATGTATTTGAGTTGTGATGCTGGAGAAAAGTATAGAGCATACCATGGACAGCCAAGAGAACAAACAAATGTCTCCTGGAGAAGATGAAACCAGGTTGCTCCTTGGAGGCAATACTTTTGGAGCTCCATCTGGCACGCCAGGAGGGACTAGTCCTTGGAGGACATCATGCTTGGAAGGATGGAGCAGGAGAGGAAGACCCAGGATGAGCTGGATTGACTCAGAGACTGTGATAATGGGGGTAGATGTGTCAGAATCAGTGAGACTGGTTCAGGATAGAGCAAGGTTCAGAGTTTCTGTGCATGGGGTCACTATGAGTCGTAGTCTACTCAATGGCACATAATAAGAACAATTATTCCTGATGACATCTCCAATAATTTGTATATGTAGGTGGGACAAAAGTGCATACACTCATGCAAGTGTAGAGGCATTAGAAAAGTTACTCTCTCTCTCTCTCTCTGTGTGTGTGTGGAGAGAGAGAGAGACAGAGACAGAGAAGGACTTAAACAGGGAGGGAGGGAAAATGGACACTGAAGGGTTAGTAGGAGCTTGCTAGATGCTAGGCAGATAATACTGTCACCGAAGTTGGGAGAATAGCATACGTCAAAGCACAGAGGCAGGAGTATAGTCCGATTGTTCATGACCTAGAGATCCTAGAGGGGCTGGCATGTGGCTGCACGGTGGAGAGAGGCTAGATCCTGATGCAGGAGAGCAAGCAGGGCCCCTAACTTGGAAGGCCTTGACTACTCCCCAAGGAACTCATGTTAGCATCCCACTGAGCCAGCCAGATGCAAAACCATGACATAAGCTATGAGTCCTGGATTTTCCTCCTCCAAGGAAATTCCTGCCCTTGCTTGTAGCTTTGACAGGCCTAGTGTACTAATACTCTTCCCCACCGCTGGCAAATAAAAACAACCCAAGGCCAGCCTGCATGACTCAGCCAGTGGTCCCTGCCTTGAGTCAGGCCCCCAAGACTGAATTCATAAATGGGGCCTCACGTCAGAGAGGAGACAGGGTGTGTCTGCTCTCTTCCTGAAGGTCCCAAGATGGGCTCAGTCAGCCCCACACAGGTCCTCTGCCTTTGCTACCTGCCACAGCCAGCAGACTGCGTTGTCGATTGGGACATCTTGGCGCCTGAGCCTGGGACTTTCAACTCCCCTGCAAGGACCAGTGAGACAACCTCTTGGTGTGCCCTGAGTCCTCTGGTCCCCTCCCCTGCCAAGGAGTGTGCTGGCACAAGCCAGGAAGCTGAGGAGACTATTGGGTTTGGCTCCCGAAGGCAGGCCATGGGCCAAGGCTTTGTGTCCAGCCAGCCCTTGCTGGAGGATAAACTGACATGAGGCTGGGTGGCCACTCGGGAGGGAGGACCAGCGGCGTCTTTGGACCAAACCTCCTCCTTCTGGATCCAGAGCCAGGGCACAGCCAGCTCTCCTGCTTGTCCTTGGTGCCTCGTAGGACAGAGGACACTCAGTAGCCGAGAGGTGACTGAGACCCTCTATTCAGGGCTTTCTTTACTTGCTCTCAAATTTCAGGTCTCTCAACCCTTTTGTTAAACCCATATTTACCTGTATTCCAGGCCTGCACATCAGGGCGGTGGGTGGGCAGGTGCTGGGAGAAGCAGGGTAGAGACCTACATTCCACGTTGCCTTCTATTAGCCCCCTGTGCTCTCTTGGGTTCCCCAACATGGTGTAGAAAACCTAACCTGGCCTAAACCTCTCACTTTGCAGCTGAGGAAACTGATACTCAGAAAGTAGTGTGGGGCGTTGGTGTGGTAGCTGTGGGACAGTGTGCTGCTTCTTGCCACCAGCTTCATGGATCCCGGGGGAAGCTTCTTGGTCCAGTGATCTGTGGAAAATGGAAGCAGGTTCAGGTTACCTGGACCTGACAAGTCCCTGGTCCTGACAAATGAGGCATCAGAGCCAGACACTGGCTGTGTGCTGTCCAGACTCAGGTCACTGCCGAGAGTGTGCTGCCAACAGGGTACCGACTGGGTGAGGCTCAGGCTTCAGAGCAGTCCCCTGGCTCCTTCCCCACACTCAGACCAACTCTGTGCCACTTACCAGTCTGTAGAAGGACCCTTTACTTGGGGGTTCCTGACTGACAAGCCTCTTTCTTGTGCCCCAGTGGGGTACAACTCTCCCCTTCTCCTTTGCCTCCTCCTTATTGATCTTCCTCTTCATTCTGAGCAGGCCTTTGCTATCACTGCCAGGATTCCCCACTCTCTTCCCTCCTCCTAATGATTTGTCCTGGCAGCAGAAATATTACAGTGATGATTTCATGTATAATTTCATTTGCTTTTTTTTTTTTAAAAAAAAATCCCTTCAAGAAGGGGCTGCAAGAGTAATGGGTCTTTGAGAGATCAAAGAGAGATCTATATGGCAAAAAGTGAATAATAATCATAGCTAACTAACATTGATTGGAGACCTGGTATGTGCCAGGCACTGTCTCGCTGCTTTCACAGCTCTTTGAGGTTGGCACTGCTCTCACCCCCATTACAGAAACACAGAGAGGCTCAGCTGGGGCCAGTGGTCACACAGCCCCAAGTGCGGAGCCAGGATCGAAGCCACAGCAGCGCATCTCTAAGCTCATTCATTTTCTTTTCATTTATAAAACAACAGCAGTAATAAACTATTTTTTAATGAAGTAGAATTCACATAACCTAAAAGAAAGGATTTTTTTTGCATTTTATATCTCCTTTTAGTGTCATACTTTGTTCTTTTCTACTTCTGTTTAATATACCTAATGATTCTGAAGTAATATATACAAAGTTCATTAGGTTCATACTTGGTGTATACAATTAGGTTCTTAGCTATAGGATATATTGGACACTCATTTTTTTAAAAATTTCCATTCATTCATTGCTACACATTTTCCTTCCTGTCCTCCCCTCTTCCAGTCTGCCTTTTGTTTTTAAAAGTTCTTTTATTGTAAAAGGAAAGATTTTAAAGTAAACAATACTGTGGCATTTCCAAGCAAAATCTACTGCCATTGAGTTGGTTCTGACTCACAATGACCCTCTACCAAGTTTCTTTACAGGACTACTTTGCCCATCTTTCTCCCATTGGAGAGAGTGGGAGATTTGAACAAGTGGCCTCAGGGCTAGTAGCCACTAGGATGTATATTGGTGGCATCTAGAGCATGCAAAATGTTGTGCAACCACACCTCCATCTAGTTCCAAGAAATCGGAATCACTGAAAGGAACAACTATGCACATGAAGCAGCTTCTCCCTATTATTCCCTCTCTTGGTAACCACAAACCAGTCGGCTTCTGTCTCTATGTTGTTTGCCATCAAGTTGGACACCAACTCATAACTGACCCTCTGGAGGGTTTTCAGAGGCAGTAAATTGCACAGGAGGAGATTGCCTATCCTTTTCCCAAAGAGCAGCTGGTGGATTTGAACTGCATGCCTGTAGAATTACCACTAGGCCACCAGATTTCTGTCTCGATGGACTGGCCTATTCTGGTTCTTTTCTACAGGTCGGATCATTTGTGTAGTCATTTGTGTTTGACCTTTTCCACTCAGTACACTGTCTAGTTTTTCTTGTTTGTTTTTGTTCTGTAATTTCTTTTTATACTGGTTTATTTACAAAGTTGAAATACATTGTTTCTCACACTGGATCTTTCCCATTTCCTTCACCCTACCATCAAATTGTATTATGACGCTATGATTAACCCTACCTTGCCCATCCTCATCCCTCTGCTTCCACCCCCCCCCGCCGCCCCACCCCTTGAATCCTCATTCTCATTCTACAATAATGGTCTTATACAGTATTTGTCCTTATGGGACTGGACGTATGCAAATCAATATAATTTTTTTAAAATAATGAGTAAACTCCCACCCCCTAAACCACAACAGGGTCATTGGCAAGAAGGGGGAACCTCAGTACCAAAGCAGAAGAATCATCAGGAGTGGAGTGCATCTTTTTAGATCCAGGCCCCTGCTCCAGGAAACTCATGTAGGAAGACATGTGCAAATCTCCAGGGAACACCAGGCCTACAGATACTAAAGATGAGAAGGAGGGGGAGGTGGAGGAGGAGAAGGAAGAGGAGGAGGAGGAGGAGGAGGAGGAGAGAGAGAGAGAGAGAGAGAGAGAGAGAGAGAGAGAGAGAGAGAGTGTTTGTTTCCCTGGAACCCCAACCCTGAATTTGAACTTCCAGTCCCCTAAACTGTAAGAGAATGAACTTCTGTTTGTGAAAGCCATCCACTCGTAGTATTTCTGTTATAGCAGCACTACAGAACCAAGACAATGCTCTTGCTATGTCTTCTTGTGAAGGTTTAGGGAAGGCGAGGTACAGGGCTCTGGTGCCATAGTTCTTAGCGTGTTGTGAAGCTAAACAAAAGGCTGTACATTTCCAGGGATCTGATCCACAAACCACTCCAAGGGAGAAAGACAGGCAGTTTTTTTTTCATTAAGGTTTCGAGGATCAGAAACTTGATGGTTTGGGAAACGGAATAAAATTAGCACTCGGGCCCCTACCCATCCTGTGACGTGATCTCCAGACAGTTAAAGGTCATGCCAAACAGTCCTAATCACAGGAAGCCTGATGGGTTCTGTTGCCATAGGACTGCTGGGGATTCTGAATCATTAGCATTTCTCTGGGGGTGACACCTCAGTTTCCAGATCTCTTTTCACAAAAGAGAATAATGGCTACCATTTATTGCATTACCCAACACCCATTATATACTGAGAGTTCTTGGATGGTATAAATGGTTAAACTACTAACCAAAGGTTTCCCGCTGAATCCACCTAGAGATGCCTGAGAAGACAGACCTGGCAATCCAATTCTGAAAGGTCATAGCCTTGAAAAATGCATGGAACTTTTAATCTGCACACGAGCCAGAGTTGAGTTGGCAGTAACTTCCCTTACTATCCTATGATTTTTTATGTGACACATTTCTATTCCTGATAGAATTTTTTCAGGTTACGTATTCTTATGCTCTGATGTAGATAAGGGGAGCTCTGATGGCCTAATGGGTAGAGAGTTATGGTGCCAACCCAAAGGCAAACCGTTTGAATCCACCAGCTCTTCGGTGGGAAAAAGGTGGGAAATACCTTCCTGTGTGATTTGCAGCCTCTGAAAAAATGTTGGAGGGTCAGCTATGATGGGTCCAACTTAATAGCAATGAATTGGAGGGTTGGGTTTGCTGTTTTGTTTTGTGTTTTAGCTTGTGTAGATTAGGGAGCTCTGGTGGCATATGAATTGGTCCATATGAATTGTGCTGCTAATCCAAAGTCTCTTTGTGTCCCTTGTTATAATGCCACCAGTAACTCTTTGGGAGAAACATGGGCAAGCTCCTCCCACTGAAATTTACAGTCTTGGAAAGAGGGTCCATTAGGAGTTGGAACCAACTGGAGGGCAGTTAGTGAGTGAGTGAAGGTATAATTAGGAAACTGAGGCTCAGAGTTCATTACTCAGGCTCAAAGTCACATGGAATGGCTGAAAAGGTTCCAGCCAAGACCCATTTGGATATTAAACAAAGCCCATGTTATTTTATACTACGTCTCTATGTCTAGCTCACATCCTAAAAAAGAAAATGCCTACCACAACACTTCCAGTGTTGGCTTCTTGTCTCACAATACCCCTGAGAAGGTGTAGTTACAACCCTCATCTTTCAGATGATGAAACAGCTTCAGAGAGGTTTTGTAGGTTGCCTGAAGTCACACAGCTCAATGGTCTCAGGTCTGGTTCTCAAACCTGGGCCTGCCTCTCTCCATGCTGGCCCTCGCTCTGTGGTGACACATGTTTAGAGTGGTAGTTAACAAAAGATGACTTTCTTTCTTTTTTTTTTTTTTTGCAGGAGGTTGTCCAACTGTATGTCATATTCTAAGAAGTAAGGAAAATGGAGTGTTTAGAAAAGATAGCACTACCAGAAAAAACTCAACAGAGATACTGAAGAATTAAATCACACAATAAACCAACTTGACCTCATAGATATCTATAGACTAATGCACCCCAAA
>NW_006399960.1:3849319-3876259 GCF_000299155.1 Elephantulus edwardii | reverse complement strand
TTCTCCAAGGACCAGTCTCTCCTTACAACATGACCAAGGTATGTCCGATGAAGCCTCAGAATCCTTGCCTACAAGGAGCAGCCCAGTTTATCCCTCTCCAGGATGAATTTGTCTGTTTTCTAAGCAGTCCATTGTACCCTCAATACTCTTCTCCTTAGTTGGGAGAAAGTAAGCAAGACACTAGAGAACCTCTCTTGTTGTAACAGTTGTAAGGCACCAGAACAAGAAGCCAGCCGGATCTGGGAACTCAGTCCATCTGTCTGCTCATCCATCACAGACCCAGGGTGTCCTGCTGGCCTCTGTGCTCGGTAAGTCACCTCCCTGCGCAAGTGGTGACTACGAGGGAGGCCTCAGGCCCTGCATGGAGACTTCCATAGGGGTCAGGGATGGACAGTCCTATCACTTTCTTTTTTTAAATTTTTTTTTATTAATTATAATGAATGTTTGCAGAGATTTTGGATTTCCATTCATTCATTGTTGCACTTTTCTCCCTGGCCACCGCTCACTCCCATTAGCTCTTCTCTTTGAAAAGTAAAAGAACAATTCTTTCATTGTTGTACAATCCCTACCCCAGGTCCACTCCACTTACAGCGTTCATTCTGGACTCCTTTCATGACAATAATACCTAATCACATATCCCTTTTAAACAGTTCTCTCCCTCATCTGTTTCAATGCAGTATACATAATTTATCCCCTCCTTCTCAGTCTCCCCTCAACCCTGATGTCAATCCTGTTCTACAACAGTGGCACTGCACAGTATTTGTCCTTTTGTGACTGAGATATTTCACTCAGCATGATGTCCTCCAGGGTCACCCATTTTGAATAATATTGCATGAGTTCCTTGTTTTTCAATGCAGCATAGCATTCCACAGCTTCTCTATCCATTCGTTTGTTGATGGGCACCTGGGTTGTTTCCAGCTCCTTGCTATAGTGAACAAAGCCGTGATAAACATGGGTGTGCATATAGTTGCTTGGGTGGCAGTTCTGGTATCTTTAGGGTATATTCCCAGTATTGGAATTGCTGGGTCAAATGGTATTTCTATTTGCAACTTTTTGAGAAAGCACCATATTGCCTTCCACAGTGGTTGCACCATTTTACACTTCCACCAACAGTGAGTGAGGGTTCCAGTTTCTCCACAACCTCGCCAGCATCTGTGTTTGCTGTTCTGTTAAATTTTGCTATTTTTACTAGGGTGAGATGATATCTTATAGTTGTTTTGAGTCCTGTCACTTTCAAGCCAAGCGGAAGTCTAGGCTGGAGCACCTGCAGTGGGAGGGAGGTGGCTTTTAGACCCCTCCATTTGAGCTCACCTCCTCTCTCCTACACCCATATCTACACATCAGATGGGAATTTGGAGGATGTTGAGGGAATGGAACGGAGTCTCAAGGTGCAAAGTGTATAGTGCGTGGCGACTGAAGGTTGGCAGTTCTCATTTACCCAGAGGCACTTCAGGAGATAGGGAGCCTGAGCTGCTTCTGCAAGGCCACAGCCTTCAAAACTCTGTGGAGCAACTTGTTTAGGGGTGGGCTGGAGGGGAACATGGTTAGCTCGGTAACCCCACTGGGCATTGTGCCAGGTATTTCGGGGACTCATTCTCTAGAATTTGCCTGAGAACCTCTCCTTATTTTCAGATTCTGTGTACAAGTCCATCAGGGCCTGAGAACCAGCAGCCTGAGCCTCTTTAACTTGCTTCTACCTGTTTCCAAAAGTCTCCACCCCCTGGGCTACCTGCACCCTTGAGAGAATCTTCTCTGCTACATCCCTAGCACAGCTCACCAGAGAGACGTCTGTGTTGGCAGCCTGTGTAATTCAGTCTAGCAAATATTTACTGGGTCTGACCTGTGCCAGGCACCAGGCAAGGCTTGGAAGCAAAGGTGGCTCACAGCCAGAGCGCTGTCTGACGATGATTCTTCTTGGTACTGGCTGAGCAGCCCGGGGCCAGGACGCCTGCTTGTCACCTCCATGGTGGAGGCTGTCCTGTGGGCCCCTTCAGCCTATATGCCAGCTCTTTCAGCCCACACACGGACTCATATAGACCCAGCCAATGTCATTTCGCCCCCCAGATGATAGAGCTGACTTTGAGGGTTTCACTTCTACCCTACCTCACCCAGCTAGTATCAACAGCGTGGAGATTGGCAGTCACGTGGTTTTGAGCTCAACCATTTCTATCATATATCAAATATTTCTATCATATTCTCTGTTGTCTCACTTGAGCCAATTTCCCAGAGCCTCAGTTTCCTCAGCTGTGAAATGAAGACACTGTTACTATCAGCCTTAAAAGAATATTGTCGGCGAGCTCTGGTGGCCTAGTGGTAGGAAACTGCACTGTAATCCCAGAAGTGCACGGTTCAAATCCACCAGATGCTCTGCTGAAGAAGGAGGAACAGTTGCCTCCTGTACCAGTCAGATCCAATTTGACGGTACACGCATATAAAAAAAAAAAGAAAAAAGAATATTGTGAGGGTTTAATGAGGGCTTAGGAAAATCTGTCCAGTGTGGCTTTCTTAGTTCTATGAAATAGAGTCTCTAGGGATTCTGGGGATCTTGCTTTGTGGAAAAGGTAAGCAATCATACAGCAACACTGCAACCTTCTCATTGTCTGTAGTGAGTGGTGCTGGGGGCACCTCTCCCACCACATCACATCTCATCACAGTGCCTGGAACCTGTAACTGCTTCTAAGCTGGCTTTAGAGAGTCTTAGAACCCCATGAAAGGGTTCTGGGGAAGGAGGAACCAACTACAACACAGAATGGTACAGCAGGCCTTTCTAGATCTGACCCTCCAGCAGGGTTTTAGCGGCTGAATATCATACTGTAGGAGATGCCCATCTTTCTCTGAATGAGCTGCTGGCACCCTTGAGAGGCTGGAGCTTTGTCAAGTTCACTTCTGTGTGCTTCTACCACCAGAGAGTGGGGGGCCTAGGAAAGGAAGGAGGGAAGGAGTCTGGGGATGAAGCAAAGGGGAATCAGGAAGGCGTGGGTGTAACTTTGTGTTTCCTTGGAGTTGGAGACTGAGGGGTCCTCAAACTGGCCAGGTATCTCAGGACATCAGCGGCAGTGAGCTGGGAGCCCCACAGGTTGACAAGCTCCCAGCAGGCATGTGTGTGGCTGGGTTCGTTCTCACCCAGCGGCGTGCTTTGCCAAAGGAGCAGCTGAGGTTCACAGGTGAGCTGCTCTGTCACCCAGCTTCGGGAGTGGGGCAGACCACACTGTCTGGGGGATCTGTTTCAGCACCCTGCCTGTTTCCTTAGCTGACTGGGGTCCACTTTGCCCACAGTCATCACAGACCGCATGACAAACACACGGGGCCCAGGCCTGGAAGATCTATTAGTGCCACTCCTGTCACCGCCCGCAGAGCAGGAGGAGAGGCAGCCAAATGCTGTGCTAATTATTCTAGCTTCCAGCAGGGTCTCGGAGGTCCCAACCATGGTAAATCTTAACTTTCATGCTATGGTGCACCGGGATGCAATTTACTTCAAAGAGAGCATAAATCCCCACTGCGGCGTGTATCAGAGGAGTGTTACATAAAAGTGGCCCATGTGCTTCCCACCCTGGCTGCCTGAGCTCTGCCTGTGCGCTCTCTCCCCTCCCTTCCCTCGTTCTCTCTCTCCTTGTAAGTTTGAAAAAGCCAGTCCGCGGTTGGCTACACATCTCACACGCAAAAACATTTACACACACGTCTGCTCCCAGCCTTATAAATCACTGGCTTTGGTGACTTGGCAGTGGGAACACAGGCGAGCTCTATTTTTACCAGCACCAGCCACCGACAGCCCCTGGGGCCCCTGCTTCCTTGCAGTGACACCTACTGGTGTCAGCTGGGCCAAAGGCAGCTTCAGACCCATTTCTCAGGCTTGGAAAGAGGGTGGTGAATTGATATTTCACGCTGCTTTCAATTTCTCCTCTCTCAAGCTTCTCTGCCTTCCCTGTGTGGCACAAAGAATTAAGAAACTGATTATCTGAAAGATTTGTGCGTTCGAACCTACCTGGAGATACACTGGAAGAAATACTAGGCAATCTGCTTCTGGAAGGTCCACAAACCCCTTGGAGTAGGTCTATTCTGACAATAGATGGAGTCATCATGAGTTTTTTTTTGGGGGGGGGGGTTTCAGTTCCCTCCAGCTTAAGAAGGAATTTTTCCAACAATAAGGGAGTCCAACCCACCACCAGCACCCCCCCCCCCACTTAGGCGTGTCTGCCGGAGGGACAGGCAGCATCGCTGACATAATAATTACCTTCCAGAGGACTATGGACTACACCAGGAGAGGCCAGCACGGCTCATTAGGATGTCAAAGGATCATGGGAATTGGGGAGGGGGCGGCTTACCAGGTCACCCCTCCTCCCTCAAAGTTGGGCTCTCTCCCTCTAATGCAACCTCCTGGGGGTTTGTCCAGTTGTGTTTCAAGCAATTACTTCCCTGTGAAAGACATCTGTTATCTTCACTGACACACACGAGTCTGGCGGCCCACGTGGTTTCTTCGAGGGGCTTGTGAATCCTGGCATTGTCATCTCACTCCTGGCCTGGAACGAAGGGGGTGGGTTGAGACAGAGGCGTGCCTGTCTCCCGTCCCCTGGCCCCCACCCCAACCTCCTCCCAGCGCCCTCTCGGGAGGCAGCCGTGCCAGGTCTAATGCTCCTAATGTCATCTTTGCAGATCCATTTGTGATTCCTTGATGCTGTAATTACCGAGGCTTTGCTCTCCTCACAGCCACTGCCATTAGCTGGGCAGACCGCAGGCTGCGGTGACGTGGCCCTGGCAGCCTGGGGGGCCTCTGTGGACTGCCAGGGGTGGGGCAGGGCCCTCTGGCAGGCACAGAGCTGCCCAGAGGCTCTGGGCTGCTGGCCCAGCTGGTCAAATCACTGGCGATTAGTGGCTTTCCCCTAAGTGTGACCCCTGGCAGGCTGCTGGCTATGAGAATGCCCCAGAGCAGAGGGCAGGGTGATTCAGAGGATAACATACAGCTCCAGCTCAGTCACTAGTGCACTGGAAACCCTGGGCAAGTTACAACCGTGGAGAACTTCAGTACCTTCAGTTCTAAGATGGGGCTGAGAGGCCGGCTGCCCTGCAGCCCCTTTTCCGTTAACTAGTTTAGCATCTTCAAGGTTCTATAGAAATGCTGGTTTCAGTGCTTTTTGTTGTTGCTTTTAGAGGCTCAGGCAGGTTACCAGGTGCATCCTCAGGGTTAGAACGGAAAACAAACCTTCTGAAGCCTACCCCGTCAAGAATGCAGGCATAACCTCAGATCCTCTGCTTCATTCTATTTTAATACTTCCCCTTTTGTGGCCAAAGCCTTGGGAAGGAGTCAAGGGCTGACCTAGCCTGCAATCAAGGTTAAGTTGAGGGGGAAGGAAGTAAAATGACTTTGTGTCTCCTACTTGACCATGGACCCTCCACGCTAGATTACGGCTGGGTGGGCTTCCTTCCTCTCTAGCCACACTTTGTGGAAATGGTGGCCATGTTTCCTACCCCCAAAGTGTGACTGCCATGCGATCATGTTTTCTTACCTACTTTGGAAGAAAATAACAAGGAAGGAGGGTCAAAGGGACCTTCAGAGACACTCAGAATTGACAGAATAGAATGAAACACTGAAAAAAAAAAAGACAAAATGCTATGTCTCTTTCTTTCCTCTTCCTTTCTCCTTCTCTACCTTAAACATGGCCTAAATGCCACTGACACTCTCTGGCTGTGTGACTGTGTAGTCTGTTCTGACTTGTAGCCACCCTCCAACCTGCCATCAGGTTGCCAAGGCTGTAAATCTTTACAAGAGAGCCTCCCTTTGAGTGGCTTGTGGATTTGAACCACTGTCATTTTGGCTAGCAGCTTGACAGAGGGACTCCTTAATGTAGCCAATTGTTGTTGTTATGTGCCATCGAGTCACTTCGACTCATAGCAACCCTACGTACAATAGCCCTGAAACCTGCTCTATCCTATGCCGACCTTGTCTCTGATACACGAACCCTCATTACCCCAGTGACTGAATCAGTCCATCGCTGTCCCTCCACTGTCCCAAGCATGACGTCCCTCTCCAAGAAATGGTCCCTCATTGCCACATGTACAGTGAGTAAGATGAAGCTTCAGAATCCTTGCTGTCATGGGGCAGCATGGCTTCACCCTTTCGTGACGAACCAGTTTGTTCTCCTGGCAGTTCATGATATATTCAGTAATCTTCTCTAGCACCACAGCTCAAATGCATCAACTCTCCAACTATCATCCCTAGTTACTGTCCAGCTCTCTGATGCATAGAAAGTAATTGCAAAGACCATGGCCTGGATTTAAGACTAAGACTAAGGCCCACCTTAGCCTCTAGACATTGTTGCTCTTCAGTACTCTGAAGAGGTCCCTGACAGCAGACTTTGCCAGTACAATTTGTCTTTCAATTTCCTGGCTGCTGATCCCAAAAGTGTTGATTGTGAAGCCAAAAAAATGAAAGCTGTTAACAATCTCAATCTCTTCACCATCTATCATGATGCTGCCAGTCTGCCCAGCGGTGAGAATCTTTGTTTTCTTGATGCTGAGCTTCGATCCATACTGAAGGCTGTGGTCCTGCAAGTGCTTCAGGTCCTCCTCAGTTTTAGCAAGGAGGGCATAACACAGATTGTTGATGAGTCTTCCTTCAATCCTGATGCCACATTCCTCCTCATATAGCTCAACCTCCCAGATGGTCTGTTCCGCATGTAGATTGACAAGGTACTGAGACAGGACACATCCCTGGCGTGCACTCTTTCTGAGCTTGTATTTCCTTTCTCTGTTCTGAGGACTCCCTCCTGCATACTGAGGGCAAAACATTGTCTCAGAGTTCCCCCTTGCCTGGAGGGAAAAGTGTGCTCTGCATTGAGGTCAGCTCAGTGACTGGTGGCCACTGAGTGGTGGCCACTTCCTTGACATTCTTCCCATTTGGGTTGAGAGGGTTTCCACCAGCCTGCCCCTTGGATACGTGTGAGCTCAAGCCTGCTTTGACCCATAAAAGACTTCCAAAAAGGGCAAGCATTTTCTGCTTTGTTTGTTAGAACTCTTATGCTTAGAGCTCTAAGTTGTCAGGTAAAATGTCTGACTACTGGATCGTCATGTTTTAAGGAAGTTCAGGCCACTTTAGAAGTCCACATGGAATCAAGCATGTTGTAGTTGAGCCTAACACTTGAGTCATTTCAGCCCAAGCACAAAGTGAGCCCCTGCCATTGAGTCAGCCTGGCCATTCGAGTCTTCGCAGGGAGGCCCAGACATCACAGAGTGGAGACAAGTCAGCCCTGCTGTGCCCTGTCTGAGCCTCTGAAGCCCCAGGATCTATGCACATACGAAAGCAGTGGTTGTTTATACCACTGTGGCCAGGGTGGTTTGCTAAGCAGCGATAGATAACAGGAAAGCTCCTTAGCCCAGGGTCCTGTCTGACATCCAGCTTAATGGAGGACGACATGGACACCTGTTTTCCATAAAGTAAGCAGGAAGTTTTCTAGAAGGCCGAGAATGGCATGAGGCCAAGAGATCTGCTGTGTGGGCTGCACACGTTGTGCCCCTCCCCCACGTGTCCGCTGCAGAACTCTGCCTCGTTCCAGAAGGCAGCTGAACTCTGCGTAGGCCTGGCTTCCTTACCCCTGGACTCGGCCTCGGCCTCAGGGTAAGGCCCAGGGGGTGATGGCTTGGGCCTGTTCACGTCTCATTTCATTTCCTATGTGGCCTAGAAACCTTCTAGCTGACGTTGAGAGAAGGAATGAAAAGAGTCCTGACCGGGTAACTACTCTTCCCCAGTTTGTGACTTGGCCCTGAATATGGAGGCGGAAGGGAGAAGGGGTGATGAGGGAGCATGATGGCCAGCACACAGCTTTTTGGGATTTATTTATCAAAGGACATAGCACAGACTCCCACCCGGGCACCCAAGAACGACATCTGCCACTGTGATGTACAACACTTGGCTTCTTCTAGTTTTGTTTCATAGAGAGGAGGGGGGTAGGGGGCTCATTTGGCCACTTGGGACTAGAATCCGCCTGCTGGTCAGGGAATATGACAATTTACAAGAAATCACACCCGCTCTCTCCAGCCTTTGAACCAGACCCTGCATTCATTGTGAGCTCTCTCACAATGTATTTAAATGAATGCTGGCATTTATAATCAAGGAAAGAGAGCATTCGGTTCAATTTTCCGTGGAAAATTCAATCAATAACCAATTCTAGTTTGCTTTCCATACCCATTTAATCTGTATGCTGAGCAAATCATTCGAAAAGCTGGACCATGTGAAGAAGAATGGTGGCATCAGGATTGGAGGAAGGCTCATAAACAATCTGTTATGCAGATGACACAGACTTACTTGCTGGCAGAAAGTGAAGAGGACTTAAAACGCTTACTGAAGAAGATAAAAGCCTACAGTCTGGACTACATCTCAACATCAAGAAAATAAAAATCCTTACCACTGGACCAATAGGCAACACCATGTTAGATGAAGAAAATATGGGAATTGTCAGTTACATTTTACTTGGATCCACACTCAACACCCATGGTAACAGAAGTTAAGAAATCCAAAGATGTATTGCATTGGGGAAATCTTTTGTTAAGGACCTTACCAAAGTGCGAAAGAGCAACAACATCAGTTTAAAGATCAAGGTGAACCCAATCCAAGTCCTTGGGAGCTCTGGTGGCCTAGTGCCAAGAAACTGAGCTGCAATCCCTAAGGTCGGAGTTTAAGGACACCAGCTGCTCCATGGGAGAAGGATGGTCAACATTCTCCTGTGGATTAACTGTCTCTCAAAACCCGCCAGAGGGTCAGATATGTTTGGTTCCAACTCGATGGTACACAACAACAAAAACAACAACAATTCAAGCCCTCGTCTTTTCAAGTTCTTCATATGCATGTGAAAGTTGAATAATGAATAAGAAAAACTGGAAAAATAGTGGTATTTTTGAACTGTAATGTTGGCCAAAAGAATTGAATACACCATAGACTGCCAAAATGAAAACAAAGAAAACAGCAACAAAAACCAAACCCCGAGAAAGTAACCTCATTGCTTTTGAGGCTGTAAATCTCATGAGAGGAGATGGCCCAAGGAACCACGGGTGGATTTGAACACCCAGAGAGGCTTGGTCTTTGGATTAGCATCACAACTCCCTACAGAATATGCCACCGGGGTGCTTTAGGACTGCCAGAAGAACAGATTTGACTTGGAGGAAGTACGAGGTGTTTAGAGGCAACAGTGGTGAAACTTCACCTTGTGTATTTTGAACACATTGTCAGGAGGCAGGAGTCTTTGGAAAAAGACATCGTACTGGGGAAAGTAGAGCATCAGCAAAAGCGAGGACGACCCTCAGTGAGCTAGAATGACAGTGACTGTGACACTGGACTCAAGCATATCGTGAGAACGGCACCGGATAGGGCAGGGCTCAGTGGTGCCTAACAACATCTGGAACTCGAAGACTTTGTACTACGCATTTTTATTATTTTGATTTTAAAAAAAAAGAAAGTGGCCAGAAGCCTAGATTGATGGCAGAGTGAGAGAAAGTAGTCCTCATGTGAAAATACAAATCTTGTTCTTCAGCCAGCTTTGACTTGCTGCCCAATGTAAATGGCAATTTTCATTTTGAAAAGGACACATTTTGGTTAAATGGTAACTTTGACCATGACTGAGACCCAGGAAACCACTGTGGGTTTCAATAACAGTTGAGGTGACGCTTCAGAGTAAAGGTAAGGAGTAATTCAACTTTCTCTGGTGGCCTAGTGATAAGAAACTGCACTGCAATCACAAAGCCACGTGGTGTTCGAATTCACCAGCTGCTCCAAGTTGGAAGAATGGGCAGTTTCTCTCCATGTGCTTCTGAAAACCTGCTGGAGGGTCAGCTATGGGTCAGTTCTGGCTCGACAGCACACACCACCACCACAAAGGTACTGCTTGCTGGACTCTATGTGTGTGTGTGAAGACTGTTGGAATTGCAAATTCTCTATACTTGGACCAGGAAGCAGTCCTCAGAACAGAGTAGGGAAACACTGCATAGTTCAAAATCAGGAAGGGAGTGTGTCAGGGATGTGCCCTATCTCCATAACTTTTCAATACATATGCAGAACAGATCATTCGGGATGCTGGTCTGTATGAGGAGGAATGTGGCATCAGGGTTAGAGGAAGACTTATCAACAACCTGCATTATGCAGATGACACAACTCTGCTTGCTGGAACGAAGGAGGACCTGAAGTGCTTGCTACAGAAGGTCAAAAACTATAATCTTTAATGTAGATTGAAGCTCGACATCAAGAAAACAAAGATTCTCACCAGTGGGTCAATTGGCAGCACCATGATAGATGGTGAAGAGATTGAGGTCGTTAATAGTTACAGATTGCTTGGCTTCACAATCAACACTTTTGGTACCAGCAGTCAAGAAATCAGAAGAGGAATTATATTAGAAAAATCTGCTGTTAGGGACCTTTCCAGAGTACTGAGAAGCAACGATGTCAGTCTAGAGACTAAGGTGTGCCTGATCCAGTCCGTGGTCTTTGAAATTACCTGCTTTGCATCAGAGAGCTGGATAATGACTAAGGATGTTAGAAGAAGAATTGATGCCTTTGAGTTGTGGTGCTGGAGAAGAGTCTTGAACATAGCATGGACCACCAAAAAAACAAACAGGTCTGTCTTGGAGAGGGTGAAACCAAGTCTCTCCTTGAAGGCTAGGATTTTTTTTTTCAGTGCTTCACAAATTCTTTATTGCTCTTTAGCATTACATATTAATCTATCATATATGATAGTTCCTTTATTCATTTGTCTCTTGATGGACAATTTGGTTGTTTCCATCTCTCTGCTAATATAAAGAATGCTAAAATAAATGAGTATTCATATATTAGTTTGTTTTTTGTTGTTGTTTACTGTGCTAATGAACTTGATTGTTGCTGGGATGAGATGAAATGTCATTGTTGTTTATGATTTGCATCCTTCTGTAGAAAAATATTGAACATATCATGGAATGCTAGGAGAAAAAAACAGGTTCATCCTAGAGAGGGTGAAACCAGGTTGTTCCTTAGAGGCCTGACATACTTTGGGCATGTTGCCAGGAGAGACCAGTCCTTGGAGAAGGACAGCATGCTTGGGAGAGTAGAGGGACAGCACAGGAGAGGAAGGCCCTCAATGAGATGGATTGACTCAGTGACTGGGGTAGTTGGTGGTAGGTGTGTCAGAGACAATAAGATTGGCAAGGGACAGAGCAGGGTTCAGAGTTGTTATACATGGGGTCGCTATGGGTACAAGTGACTCGATGGCACATAACAACACCACCACCACCTAAGACCATCTCTATAATACTGAGAATTCTGGTGGCACAGCCCAGTGGGAGCTGCCCTGTTAACCTAAATACGATACTGTTCTAGTTGTTCAACTCCACCAACAGCTCTGTAGGAGAAAGATGGACAATCTCCTCCCACGGAGGCTAGGATTTTGAAGCTCTGTCTTACATACTTTGGACATGTGGCCAGGAGGGACCGGTCCTTAGAGAAGGACATCATGCTCAGAAGGGTGGAGGGACAGCGCAGGAGAGGAAGACCCCAGGTGAGACGGATTGATACAGTCACTGGGACAATAGGGGTAGGTCTCTCAGAGTCAGCAAGACTGGCCCAGGACATACTTCAGAGCTGCTGTATATAGGGTCCCTGTGGGTCACAGGTGACAAGAGAGAGAGCGAGAGAGAAAGAGAAAGAGAGAGAGAGACCAAAGGACTTGGAGGTTTCCTCTTGGTGATGCAATGGGAGCAGCCCCAGGAGGAGGAGTACGGTTTGGGCCTGTAATTAACAGATGCCCTTCTGTTGGCTACTGCCCTCCCTCATGTCCTAGGATGCGGCCACCTGTGTTCCAGCTGTCTGGGACTGTCTGCTGGAGCAAGTGACATCATAGTGACCAGAAACCACCTCCCCTTTGTCTGGAGCAGTTATGATGTCATTCCCTTTGGCAGAGAAGCAGGATGTTGGCAGCTGGGATTCCTCGGGGTCCTCCTGAAGTGATAATTGCCTTAGATTTTGTTATAAAGTGCAGCTGCTAATTATCTTGTTAAATCACAGCTATATACTTTTTGGATTCCCCCCCCTTCTTTGCAATCTACTGAAACAGTCTGGGAGATTAAATAAAACCACATACCCTAAATAAAAACAAAAACAACACACACACACGCACATGCACACACACACGCTCCTCCTTAAAACAATGTAAAAACAATTTTTAAAGCTGAAATGGACACAGATATGGCATAATTAGATTGCTTCCATTAAAAAGTCATCCTTTCAACATCCCCATATACCTATCTGCATCCCGTTGCATATTTTAAGCAATTGCATAATAAGCCCCCAAGTGAAAAACAGAGCAAAACTCATTTCCTGACCACAAAAGGAGAAAGGAGTCGCTGTGTGCTCTGTGTTTCAAGGAGAGCTGGATTGCATTCCTCCCACACAGAGTGGAGAGAGACGGAGTTCAGTGCTCCAGGGGAGAGAATTATGACAACACTTAACCTCAGTGACCCGCGTTGCTCTGCGCCTCTCCACACCCTTGGCCATCAGAAGCGTGCAACTCCACTGAGGTCAAAGAGAAGAAGACAGAGACCTGGCCCCCTCCATTTGGCCACGGGAGCCCAGGCGTGTGGGAGAAAATGGCTCCGGGCTCCAGCATCAACAGGTAAATGAACGTCAGAGGCAATTGAAGCATGGCTGACATGACTAGTGAGTGAGCGTTTGTCCCGCTTCTCGGTTTTGCAGTCTTCCTGGCTTTGTAGTTTGCCAAGCAGGGATGGTGTAGGCTGCTGGGCCCGGGCCAGTGGTGCGCAGGAAGGTGGAAGGGTATGGCTCAGACCTGAGGTTGCAGTTCTGCCCGGCACCTCCCCAGCTGCAACTCGGTTTCCTCATGGTGAGGGTTAAATGAGATCATTATTTGAAAATCACTCACTCAACATTAGCTTTCTACCAGCAGTGGCAACCAGGCATTGTTTCAGGTACAAGGTACAAGGGTGCCCACTGATCATGAAGGTGAGATAGACAGGCCACATTCAACCTGCTCCTCCCACTCCCTCTCATGGTGAGAGCCCTTCCACTTACACTGTGCCTGGTCCTCTGATTAGAAATCCCTGCTTTTGCTCCCAGAAGAGTGGCGGGATCACGTCCTCAGGGGTCAGGACCAACGTCCATACCTCCACCCGTGTCAGAAACCAAACCTTGTCAATTTCAACCCATGTGTTACAGAGTAAAACTGAACTCCGTATGGTTGCCTCGGCAGGGATCGTCACAAAAGCAGATTGCCAGGCCTTTCTTCCGAAATGCCACAGGGGTGTGGCTTCCAACAACCTACAGGTAAGCAGCCTAGAGCAAATGGTTTGCATCATTTAGGGATTGTGACAGAAATCTGAAAATAGGTGTCAGGTCAGAGGCGAACCAAGGAAGACTGGAGCCACTCTGCTAGCTGGCATTCCTTTGTGACTTCTCCCTGGGAATGGAGGTGCTTCATAGAGCACACAGGCTCAGAGCTGGCTGACAGGGAGCTTACCCTGCTCTTGGCCCTCGGCCAGCACTCCGGCAGCCTCATTCAGCCTGGAACTGACCTTGAGGGGCTAGGGGATACAGGAGGATGCCAAAGCAAGTGCCCTCCATGGTCGAGCTGTTGTGGGATTCTGGCTCGTAGCAATCCTATTTGCAACAGAATGCAACACTGCTCAGTCCTGTACTAGCCTTATGATTGTTGCTGTTTGAACTCACTGTTGCGGCCACTATGTCAATCCATCTCCTTGAGATTGCCTTCATTTTCACCCGTGTGGCTTCACCAAGCACAATATCCTTTTCCAGGGACTGACCCCTTCTGATAACATTCCCCAGGCATTCCCCAGAGATGATCTCTGCTGTCCTCACTTCCAAGGAGCAATCTGGCTGGACTTCTTCCCAGACAGATTTGCTTGTTTCCCTGGCAATTCATGGCATAGTCTACAAATGAATTAATGAATTAATTGGAGCCATTGTGAAGGCTCCATTGTAATATATGTTCTTTGTAAAGTATATATAATGTCTATACAAAAATATTATCATAAAATATGCCAACTCTTCTCCATAGCATTTAGCAACCAAGAAGCCAAGCTGAGTTCCCAAAGATATGTAGTTCGAACCCACCAGATGCTCTACTGGAGAAAGATAGGCAATCAACTCCCATGTGATTTACTGCTTCTGACCATCCATTGGAAAGTCAGCTATGGGTTGGTTCTGACTCAACGACACACAACAATAGCATCCCTTGGGCTCTTATCAAGGACAAAATCTTGATAAGGTTTAGGTCCTGGAGAGTCTTGATACAAAGAAACATATCATGACCGTCCTATGATGTTGGATGTGCAGGAACTGGGACAGGAAGAATGGAATGTAAGAAAGACAAATACATGGCAGAATGACACGTATTGAAGACAGGCCTCAGAATAGGTGGCCATCATTATCAGCCAGAGTTTCTATAGAAGAAACTCTGACATTATATTCTCTTCTTTGATCTTTCTCAGCTATGAAAAGGCTGTTATGTTCTTCTTGGACTGGATGGAGGTTATCACTTCTTGCTTTGGGTTTCCCCACCCTTACTCAGTGCCCCCTTTCTGGCCCTTTGGACCTCTGAGCAGACTGTTCATTGAGTTGTCAACTCCTTCTTTTCCTTTTTTTGTGTAGCTTCAAGGAATTCTTGTGTTATAGCTGGAATCAGGTTTTAGCTAACTGTTATAGGTTGAATTGTGTCCTCACAGAAGAGATGGTTTCACACAGTAACTACAGCAATAGACTGACGTGTGGCTGAGATTGGGAGGATGACACAGGAGAAGGCAAAGTTGTTCAGAGGGTCACTATGAGTTTCTATGTGTGTTGGAGTCCTGACTCTTACACTTGTGGATGTAATCTCATTTAGAATTAGAATTAGCATTTATTAGTTATGTTAATGAGACAATAACAGTATAAGACCAGTCCTATATTGTAGATTAAACCTAATAATGTCAGAGTCATAAGGAGCAACTCTAGACAGAGAGTCAAGCAAACACAAAAAGGGGAGAACAAATGCTATCTGAAGATGATTGAAAAGTGTCAGAGTCAAAGTCAGCAGGCAGCCAGGAGCCAGTTTCAGCCCCTCCCCTCGTGTGCTGGGGAGGAAGGCATGGTCCTGGGGAACTCAGTAACCCCAGAGATTGCTAAAGTGCAATGAAATCACATTAAACACTAAGGTGTATCAGACTCAAATATGGCATTTTCAATTGCTTCATATGCATGTGGAAGTCAGATAATAAGGAAGATCAAAGAATAATTGATGCTTTCAAATTGTGGTGTTGGTAAAGACTAGTGAACATCCCGTGGACTGCCAAACAAACCTATCTTAGAGGAAGAGTACCTTAGAAACAAGGATGCTAGAACTTTGCCTCATATACTTTGGACATATTATTGGGTAGAGTCAGTCTCTGGAAAAAGAGACTATGAGTTGGAGACCATTTGACTGTACCCAACAACAGAAGCTGACAAAGAGAACTTTTCCCTAGAAGCACACCCTGAATTTGAATTCTAGCCTCCAAAACAGTGAAAAAAGAAATTTCTGTTCCTTAAATCACTCACTTGTGGTATTTCTGTTACAGCAGCACTGGGCAACTAAGATACTAACCTAGCATAGAAGGTCACCAATTCAGGGCTTCCTGGGGCTCAGCTTCATAAAGTAGCAAGGACTCAGGTTCTTGCTGTCTTCCGGCATCAACCATTTGGAACCTCCATTCCCAAGGTCACTCAGCAGTCCAAGGTGGCCTTGGAGGTCTAGCCAGTGGGATGGAGGCAAGGATGAAGAATGTGTCTGCTCTCTCTTAGGGAAACTTCCCAGACCATGTTACTTGACTCTTCTGCTTTTATCCATTAGCCAAACTTGGTAATCTGGCTATACTTAGCTGCAAGGGAAGCTGAGAAATAAGACTTCAGCTTCCCTTCCAGGTGTCCTATTAGAAGACGGGTCTTGTGACTAAAGGACACTGAGGGATAGCCAGCAGTCTCAACCACACCACATGCCATTCTATTGTCCTTTAATGTCTGTTCTTGACAGTATAAGCCAATGGACTTGAATTCCTTATAGCCGTTGATGAGTCGACCTTTGTCAATCACAGTTCATTATTACCCCTGATTCATAGAGACCTCTTATGTTAGTAAAACTTGGTTGTAATCTTTATGAAAGCAGACCACCAGGCAGTTCTTCCATATACCCACGAGTACGGTTTACCACTTCTTTGGTACAGATGATATATCTGAACCTTTTTCCCGGGATTGAGCTTTTCCCAATTAATGGCAATTATTATTATTTTCTGGAGAAGGCAGCCTATTAAGAAGAAAACAACTGAATTTGGCTTTATGCTGGAGGGCAGAATTAAAGGTTATTTAGTGTATGTATGTGTATGTGAAAAGAAAATCAGTTTCTGGCTTGGGTTTGGGTTTGGTTTTTTTGGTTTTGTTTTTGTTTTGCTTTTATTCCTAAGGTACCAGCTCTGTGGGGAAAAAATGGGCAATCTTCATGTGATTTATTGCCACTGAAAACTCACTGGGGCATCAGCTATGAGTCAGTTCTGACTCAATAGCACATAGCAACAAACAGACAATAAAGAGACAAATTATCTGGTTATGAGAGATTGTGAATTCCTGGGCGCTGATGAGGATTGGTTGAGGTGGTGATCTTTGTGGGCCACTGTGCCAATGTCAGAAGACCATGATTTGAGATGTAACTTAACACTTACGTGCAGTATAAACCAGGAAAACCCCCATCTTTTCCCCCGTCCCATGCTTCAGTTTCTCCAGTGTAAATTGCGATGTAACGTCTACCTCATTGGGTTCTTGTGAAGATGACACTGGACACTGTATGGATGAATCGAGTAAATGGCATGAACTACAGGCACATTCACCGTGAGCACAGCCACAATGCAGACTGTGCGTGGTGACAGTATATGGCAATCTTTCATTTGAATGTTGCTTAGTTTCCTCCCTCAGAAGTCTGAGTCTTACTTTTTGCCCCTTGTCCTGGTGCTTTTGCTTGTGTGTGTTTCAAGATTGTGATAAATACAACCACTGCACGTCGCCATTTCACCAATCTTCTCATGTACAGTTCTTAATTATCTCTTCACTTTCATTGCCATTGAGTCAGAGCTGACTGTCCAGAGGGTTTTCACAGGCTGCAGACCACACGGGAGGAGAATTCCCATCATTTTCTTTCAGAGACACTACTGGATTCGAACCACTGCCTTTGAGTTGGCAGTGCAACTCCTTACAGACTACACCACCAGAGCTTCCACGTACAGTTCAGTGACAATAAACATATTTAGGGCATCAAATATGTGAAGTTATTAAATTATCTTCACTAATAAGATCTTATTTTTTTCTTTTTTAAAAAAATTTAATAATTTTAATGAACATTTACAGAGATTTTGGATTTCCATTCATTCATTGTTGCACTTTTTTCCCTGCCCAGCCCTCCCCCCAGTTCGCTCCTCTCTTTGAAAAGTAAAAGAAAAATTCTTTCTTTGGTATACAATCCCCCGCATCCCTCCCACTGCCCCAAGTACACTCCACTATGCAACCTTAATTGTGGACTCTTGAAGATCTTATTTTTTAAAAAAAATAAAAGTATCCAGCTGCATGAGTTTGAAGTAAGTGAGCCAATTTAAAAAAATGTACTTTCTGTCTCTTACTTTGTCTGTTTTTTTTCAGAAGCAGGAAGAGAGGAAAAGGGAATTGAAGGATGGGGGGGGGGAAAGGATGGCTAGGTTAAAAGAACTGAAAAAAGAAAACCAAACAAACTCGAATCCAGACTTCAGAAAAGGAGAGAAAGCATGATTAAGGAAGGAGTGAGACAGACAGAGACAGAGAGACAAAGGAAGAGGAGAAAGGAGGAAGAGAGAAAGAGAAACAAAGACAGTGAACCAGAGATACAAGAGAAAATCAAAGGGAGACAATGTGAATGGGTCTTAAGACTGATGTTGTTGTTATGTGCCATCGAGTCGTCTGTGACTCAGCGACCCTATGTACAACAGCCTTAAACCCTGCTCTATCCTGTGACAATCTTATTGTCCTTGAAACACCTACCTCCATGACCCCAGTCACTGAATCAATCCATCTCATCGAGGGCCTTCCTCTCTTGTGGTGCCCCTCCACTCTCCCAAGCATAGCGTCTTTCTCCAAGGGCTGGTCCCACCTTGTCCAAAGTATGTCAGACGAAGCTTCAAATCCTTGCCTCTAAGGAGCACCCTGGTTTCACTCTCTCCAGAACAAACTTGTTTATTCTCCTAGAAATCCATTGTATATTCAATACTCT
Organism: Elephantulus edwardii; assembly: GCF_000299155.1. NCBI lineage: Eukaryota > Metazoa > Chordata > Mammalia > Macroscelidea > Macroscelididae > Elephantulus > Elephantulus edwardii. The sequence goes on along the minus strand of NW_006399960.1, from coordinate 3,857,978 downwards.
TCTCCAGCACCAAAACTCAAAGGCATCAATTCTCCTTCTATCATCCCTAGTCATTGTCCAGATAAGAGAGAGAGAGAGGGGAAAAAAAATAATAATAGGAACTCCCTGCCTGCTACAATCTCCTCACACTTCTTGTCCCATTAGGTCTTATCTCCAATGTTCTGCAAGGCTCTCTCCAGCCAGGGGGTGAATGTGATCTTCTCAAGACAGCGTTCTGAGCTCTGACTCCACTTCCTTGATCTCTTTTCATGTCATGGTCAATGTTCTACCTGTTCTTTTACTTGTTTTTGTGATTGGAGCTCTGGCAACCTAGTCTATAAAGAGTTACACTGCCTCTCTAACAGGTCACATCCACCAGTGGTTCCAAGGGAGACAGATGAGCAATCTCCTGTCTAATTTACAGCCTCCCCCAAAACCCATCAGAGAGTCCCTTAAGAGTTGGTTCTAACTCTACAGCAATGACACAACCTTGCTTGCTGAAAGTGAGGAGGACTTGAAGCAGTTTTTGCAGAAGTTCAAGGAATTCAGCCTTCAGTATGGATTGCATCTCAATATTAAGAAAACAAAGATTCTTACCACTGGACCGATAGACAGACAGTGTCATGATGGATGGTGAGGGATTGAAACTGTCAACAGCTTCATCTTGCTTGGATCCACAACTAACACCCTTGGTACCAGCAATCAGGAAATGAGGAGACGCATTGCACTGGAAAAATCTGCCGTTAGGGACCTCTCCAAATTATTGAGGAGGAATGACATCAGTTTGAGGACTAAGGTGCATCTAATTCAGGCCATAGTCTTTCTGATTACTTGCTATGCATCTGAGAGCTGGACCATTAATAAGGATGACAGAAGAAGGATTGATACCTTTGAGCTGTGGTGTTGGAGAAGAGCACTTAACATCCCATGGATGGCCAAGAGAACAAGTGGCTATGTCTTGGAGAGGGTGCTGCCAGAGTGCTCTTTGGAGGCAAGAATGATGAGGCGTCAGCTCACATACTTTGGGCATGTTGCTAGGAGGGACTATTTCTTGGAACGGGACATGATGCTGGGAACATGGAGGAGAGAAAGACCCTCAGTTAGGTGGATCGACACTGTGACAGTTGCAATGGGCTCTTGTATGTCAGGAAGTGTGAGGATGGCACAAGATCGAACAGGGTTCAGTTCTTTTGTTCATAGGGTCGCTATGAGTCCTACTTGACCGAACAGCATCTAACAATAGCAGTAATGAGGCTTTTTAAAAATAGTTGCTATGGGGCCTACTTCTGACTCCTACAGATCCCACGTGTGTCAGAGTAGAACTGTACTATGTAGGGGTTTTACTGGCTGTTTGTTTTTGTTTCTGTTTTTGTTTTTTCAGAAGTTGATCACCCGGCCTTTCCTCTGTGGTGCCTCTCCATGGACTCGAACCTCTAACCTTCAGTTAGCAGATGACTGCTTAACTCTTTGCATGACCTAACATCTCCTACCCAGCCTGTCTGTTATTCTCTAGTGATTGTTTGGGAGGGAGATTGTCTCTCTAATGAGACTTGGAATTCCCTGAGGGCAAGGTCCTCTCTGGCTTAGCTTCATCCTCTCCCCAGCCTGGTGCCCTGCACACAGCCCATATCACATCCTCTGCGTGGATGGAGGCAGGGATACCTGCCTTGCCTTTCCCAGGGTGTGTCACATCCTTCTGGTCCACTGTCAGCCAACTCTCCTGACTTCTGGGGGATATTTCTCATAAAAAGGCTTGTCAGAGCACCAGCCTCTCAGCTATGTACGAGGGGCTGGCTGGTCTACTCTGCAGAATGCTGATGGGAAGGAAAATGTTGTAGGCCATGTTTAATATGGATGCGTTTCAAACTTTGCAAATGATCCGCGCAGAGGAGCAGTGCAGACTCCGTGAACAGCGTGGCATGCGCTGGGAGTCAGACCACGTTCTGGCATTCCAGCAGCACATTTGTTCTGGAGTCGTGTCACAGGGGCCTCTGCCAAGGGAAATAAGGCAGTTCTAGTCTTTTGATAAGATGTGCTGGGATGTCTGTCGCCCAAGTCTGGAGGCTTGGTGGAGCCTTTGCCAAAGATAAGCCAGCTGTCGTCATCGAGTTGATTCTGACTCACAGCATGCCTGTGTGGGTCTGAGAAGAACTGTGCTCCGCAGGGTTTCAAGGGATGATTTTCCCAAAGCAGATTGCCAGGGGAGCTCTGCTGGCCTAGTGGCAAGAAGGTGCGCTGAAATCTGAAGGCAACGCAGCTAGACGCCACTAGCTGCTCTGCAGAAGGATGGGCAATCTCCTGTGGGATTAACTGCCTCTGAAAACCCACTGGAGGGTCAGACATAGGTCAGTTCTGACTTGACAGTAGACAGTAACAACAACAACATATAGACAGTAAGCTTAACCCAAAAAACAATCCAATGTACATCTCCAGACCGTTCTTCTAAAGTGCCTCTGGGTGGTCTCAAACCTCTAACATTTTGATTAGCAGTCGGACATGTTAATCATTTTGCCAAAGATTGAGGGCCCTGGAAAATAGCAGGGCAGCTCCCTGGTGTTTGTTAAATGGCATGGAAGGAGAACTTGTGTTTTTCCCGGAGAGTAGATTTACATGTGACTGCTGAACATTCCAGAAATCGTGGTATTGAGGTGGAGAGGAGAGCTCCGGAGAGTTCACAGCAGCAGCCCTTGCTGGGTGCTAAATCAAGTACCTTTCTTATGTGAGTCCAACGATATATTGCAAACATCAGATTGGCCTCACTAATGAGCATTAATAATAGCTGAGGCACTTACTAAACATTAGATAACACCACTTCTGATGAGTCCTAATACGATGACCTTGCCTGCTATTTAAGATCTAAATGAACGAGAAAGAGAAGAAGGGCACTTGAAGCTTCTCGCCCCTTGGGGCACACCCAGATTGAAAGGCAAGAGAAGTGCTGAACTTGAACCAGCTCAACTGGGTTCTGGGGTGGGTGGGCAATGAAAAATCAGTGATTTGTGGTGAAGGTGGCAGTGTTCTCATTTAAATGAAAGCCGCACTGGGCGCTGCTCCCTCGCTTTGCATCCAGGAGCGTTTTTATAACTCAGCTCTTCTCCCTTCTATGCTCCATACTCCCACTCTGGTGAGGAGCTGGAAAGGCACCCAGCCAAAGGGAGGGGGTGTTTGTCTTTGGGGAATTGGAGCAAGGGCAGGATCCTACATGGAGGGTGATTTTATCTGTCCGTCCCTTGTGAAGTGCCTCCTGAAGGTCTTGTATGCCCAGTATTGTGGGATGGGTAAGAGTGTGGTGTCTTCTAACGTGCTATTTCTGTCCTCAAATAGTTGGTAGTCTAGGAGACGAGATGCCAGAGGGTCACAATAGACAACAAGACAAGAAAGGACACTACTTAACCCCCGCTATCAATTCTGACATTACAGGACAGAGTAGAACCCATGTTGTTGCCATCGAGTCACCCTATTACAGCAGCTCTGAAGCCTGCCCTCTCCTGAGCCAATCTCACTGACTCTGACACACCTACCCTCTTGCCTCAGTTACTGTGTAATCCATCTCATCTGGGGTCCTCTCTCCACCCTTCCAAGTATGATGTCCTTCTCTAAGGACCGGTCCCTCCTGGCTACATGCCCAAAGTATGTTGGACAGAGTTTCAAACTCCTAGCCTCTGTAGGACAGAGTAGAACCTATAGGGATCCTATAGGCCAGAGTGGAATCCATAAGGTGTCCAAGGCTGTAAATCTTTATGGAAGCAGACGGCCTCATCTGCATTTGAACTGCTGGGTTTAAGTCAGCAGCCCAACACTTAATATGCCATATGGGGGAAAAATATGGACCTCTTCCAATCCTTAGACAGTTGTCCTCCAAATTTCCTGGCACAGACTGATGAGCATATCCAAAGCTGATTGAAACAAGTCAATTGGTATCCCATCAATTCCTGGGGCTTATTTTTAGCCAGTGCCTTCAATGCAGCTTCCACTTCCTCCTTCATTACCATTGCTCCTGCTCATATCATACTTCCTAAAATTTTTCAGTGTCAATCTTTTTGGTATAGTGATTCTGTGTATTCTCTCCATCTTCTTTTGTTGCTTTCTGGGTCATTCAGTAACATCTCAGTATTGTGACTAGAGGTTTAAATTTGTTTTTCAGTTCTCTCAGCGTGAGAAATGCAGAGTTCTTCCCTTTTTAGTCTCCAATTCCAACTCTCTGCACATTCCATTATATACTTTTCTTTGTCCTCTCAACCTGCCTTTTGAATGTGGAAACTATCAAACAATATCATTAATATCACATGCAAGCAAAATACTGTTGAAGATCATTCAAAAACACCTAGAACAGTACATAGATAGGGAACTTCCAGAAGTTCAAGTAGGATTTAGAAGAGGCCATGACAGTAGGGATATCATTGCTGATGTCAGATGGATCCTGGCTGAAAGTAAAGAAGACCAGAAGAATGTCTATTTGTGGTTTATTGACTATGCAAAGGCATTTGGCTGTGTGGATTATAACAATTTGTGGCTGACATTGAGAAAAATAGGAGTTCCAGAACACTTAACTGTGCTTATGTGAAACCTATGTCTGGACTAGGAGGCTGTTGTGTGAACGTAGCAGGGGAACACTGAAAGAAGTGTGTCATGATTGTATTCTCTCTCCATATCTATTCAATCTATATGCTAAGCAAATTATTCAAGAAGCTGAACTCTGTGAAGAGGAATGTGGTATCTGAGACTCATCAATAACCTGCGTTATCCGGATGATACAACCTTGCTTGCTGAAAGTGAAGAGGACTTGAAGTACTTGTTGCAGAAGATCAAGAAATGCAGCCTGAAGTACGGACTGCATCTCAGTGTCAAGAAAACAAAGATTCCTACCACTCGACCAATAGAATACATCATGATGGATGGAGAAGAGATTGAAACTGCCAACAACTCCATCTTACTTAGATTCACAATTAACATCTTTGGTAACCAGAAGTCAGGAAATAAGGAGACACTTTGCACTAGGAAGTCTGCAGTTAGGGACCTCTCCAAATTATTGGGGAGTAATGATGTTAGTATGAGGACTAAGGTGTGTCTGATTCAGGCCATGATCTTTCTGATCACTTGCTATGCAAACCCAGGTCAGACTAGCAGAAGGATTTCTAGCGCACCTACCAAATTATGAAAATGAATGAATTAAGAATTCATTGTAGTAAGCCACTAAGTTTGGAAAATGTTCACTACACAACAAGATACAATACAGACACCTATTGAATGAGAATTTTTAGGGGTGCCTGGCATTCATTCTCTCTTTGTCTTGAAATAGTACCCTAGTTTTACCCACTTTGGAAAATTGCCTCTTTTCTAACTCCAAGGGATCTTGATGGGGCTGACCATCATTATGACTCAAAGATATCATCTTCCCAAGTCAGTCAACCAGAACATTCTATTCCAAGTCATAGTAATTGGCTTAGAGGTGCAGACCGGCCAAACCAGGCCAATCAGCAGCTTCCCTGAGATTTGTTGTGTGAACTCCAAACACTCTTTCTTTCTTCCTCCGGGATAGCAAGCTGTAAAGACTAGAGAATTCTCAGCTAACAAGGCCAACTTCATGCTACAGAGAAAATCAGAACAAACTGGAATTCAATTAACCTCCAGACTCCTCAGTTACCTAACAAATGCATTCTCTTTTTTGCATAAGCAAAATAGTATTTGAGTTGAATTGAGCCTCTGTCTCTCATCTAATAAATACAGTAGCCACACCTTCATGGGTTTTGTTTGTTGTTTTGTTTTTTAAAAATCAGCTGTTAATGCTCATATGTAGTTATTAGCAGCTATCAGGTTAACCAATGATTCATGGCAACCTCATACATGATGGAATCTGTCTATTGTGACTCCTTATTATCATCATTGGCTGAGTTTACCAGGCTTTTCTTCATAGTCTGTCTTAATTTGGGAACACTGGTAAAATTTATTCAGCACCTTATTGTTTTTGGGCGCCATCGCAATCCTTTGAACAACAGAAATGAACCTTGGTGAACACCATAGCACACACAAGTGTTGGTTGTATAGGTATTGGACTGGAATCAAACCCAGTTCTCCCATATGAAGAGTGAGAGGCTACCACTGATTCGTCACGGTCACCCCTCTGCGTATGGCTATGGAGTCAGAAGTTATGCATAGCTGATCCTCCAGGAGGTTTTCTGAGGATGTAAATCACGTAAGAAGAGACTGCCCATCTTTCTCCTTTGGATCCAATGGTGGAGCCAAACTACCAGAAAGGTGTAGTCTTTGCTTAGCAGTTCAACTTACTACGGACTATACATTCAGAGCTTCCACCACAGTCCCTCATGCTCACATGATCTGCATTCTTTTCCTTTCTTGGCTTTGCCTATGAAACTCAAGGTAGATTGTATCATTGTTCTCAACTCTAGGGCTATCCAGCCATCTGGATATGACTTTTCAAGACCTCCTATTAGAGTAGGCAAAGAATACTTCCTTGTGCTGTTCGTATTGCTTTGTTGTTGTTGTATACCATAGAGTCAGAACCAACTCCTAGCTGAAACTTCAGTAGTTTTCAGAAAAAATTCATTGCATGGGAGGAAACTGCCCGTATTTCTCCCACGGAGCATCTGATGGATTCGAACCACATGCCTTTGGGATTGCAGCACAGCTTCTTAGCTATGTGATTTATTTTAGCCAATCAACAGGTGAGATAGGAATAACTTTGTATGGCTGTCTTGGCTTCTTGCTCTCCCATTAGTTGATGTGAGAACACCATGTGTAACTGTTGGTTTCAGAAAGCAGAAGTGTGTGGAACAACCCTTAACCCAACCTGCAAAAAATAGAAGAAAAATAGATGTTTGTTACTCCAAGTCACTGAAACTTGGGAGTTATTTGTTATGTAGGCTTAGGAAGAAAGATGAGTGATGGTATGAACTAGGGCATAAACAATGACAACCGGATTATTACTTGCATCTGTATTAGTCTTCTAGGGCTGCTGTAACAAAATAGCACAACCAGGGTATCTTATAAGGACATAAATTTATTATGTTGCAGTTCTAGAGGCATGCATGTTGTCTTCAGGGGCATACTTTCTGTGAAGGTTCAGAAGCTACTTTTTTATCTCTTCCAGTTTCTGAACTCCTTAGGCATGCCTTGGCTTGCAATTGCAACACCACATGACTGTCTTCCCTCTGTTTCTTTTTTGCATCTCTTATTCCCTTTTATAAGGAATCATTCATGTTGAATTAAAATGTTGACGATTCTAGGAGAACAAATAAGTCTGTGTTGGAGAAGGTGAAACCAAGCTGCTCTCTGGAGACAAGGATTTTGCAGCTCCATCTCACTAACTTTGGGCACGTGGCCAGGCCCAGTCCTTGGGGAAGGACATCATGCTCAGAAGGGCGGAGGGACTGCATAGGAGAGGAAGACCCCGGAAGAGATGGATTGACTCAGTGACCAAAGAAGTGGGAATGGGTCTGTTGGAGATGATGATATTGCCTCAGGATAGGGCAGGGTTCAGAACTGTTGTATATAGGGTTGCAAGAGACTCGATGGCACATAACCACAACAACAACATGGACTCCCAAAAGAACAAACAAATCTCTCTTGGAAGAAGTGCAGCCAGAGTGCTTCTCAGAGGAGAAGATGGTGAGACTTCATCTCACATGTTTTGGGCATGTTATCATGAAGGGTCAGTCATTGGAGGAGAACATCATGGTGGGAAAAGTAGAGGGTCTGCAAAGTTGAGGAAGACCCTCAAAGAAATAGATAGGCACAGTGACTCTAAAAATGGGCTCAAGCACAGCAGAAGTTGTGAGGATGTCACAAGATTGGACAAGATTTTGATCCGTGTTACTATGAGTCAGAGCTGACTTGATGGCATCTAATAATAACTACTGCTATGACTCTGGTATGCCCCCATGGTAACCAATTAGATCTACAAAGACACCATTTGCAAACAAAGCCATATTTATACGTACGAGGGTTGAGATTTCAACATATCTTTTGAAGGGACACAATGTAATCCATAACATTCTCAAATCTGTTTTCCCATAACATGTACTTGTTATGTGCCATTGAGTTGACTGCAACTCATAGTGACCCTATGAACAATAGCTCTGAACTCTGCTCTATCTTGAGCCATTTTCACTGTCTCCAACACACCTACTCCCACTACCCCAGTTATGATGTCTTTCTCTAAGGACTGGTTTCTCCTGATAACATGCCTAAACTATGTGAGACAAATCTCCAAAATCCTTGCCTTCCAGGAGAAACTTGATTTCCTTCTCCAAGACAAACTTGTTTGTTCTCTTGGCAGCTCATGGTATATACTCTTCTCCAGCACAGCAATTCAAAAGCATCAATTCTTATTCATTGTTCAGCTCTCTGATGCATCACAAGTAATTGTGACGACCATGGTATGTATCAGGCACACTTTAGTCTCTAGACTGACATCATTGCTTTTCTATTCTGGCATTCTTCATGGTGCATGGTTAGTTTGTTTACACATGGTCAGTTCTCTGCATATCCTGTGTGACTCTCAGTGTCCTAGCACAGTGCTGGGCTATTGTTTGCTCCTGTCAAGTGGAGACATTGGCCATGGGCTCTCATAGAGTGCTAGCTGCCTGCTCCTGCACCATTCCATTGATTGGCTGCATATTGAATCATTGAGATCTATAGGATTTTTATTGGGGTGCATATA
>NW_006399960.1:3843868-3848881 GCF_000299155.1 Elephantulus edwardii | reverse complement strand
GTCATTGTCCAACTCTCTGATGCATAACAAGTGATTGCGAAGACCATGGCCTGTATCAAACGCACCATAGTCTCCAGAGAGACACCATTGCTCTTCAGTACTTTGGAGAGGTCCCTAACAGCTGACTTTCCCATGGCAATGTGCCTTTTAATTTCCTGACTGCTGGTGCCAAGACTGTCAACAATTTCATCTTACTTGGATCCACAACTAACACCCTTGGTACCAGCAGTCAGGAAATCAGTAGCTGTATTGCACTGGAAAAGTCTGCAGTTAAGGACCTCCCTAAATCATTAGTCTCTAAATGGAAACATTCTAGTCTTTAAGCTGAAAACCTTGCTCTTTAGTACTTTCAAGAGGTCCTTGACAGCATATTTCCCCAGTGCAACATGCCTTTTGATTTCCTGACTGCTGCATTATGGGTGTTGATTATGGAACCAGGAAAAATAAAATTATTGACAACTTCACAGTAGCTTCTCCATCTATCATTATATAGCCTTTTGGGCCACTTGTGAGGATTTTGGTTTGTTTGTTTGTTTGTTTTTCTGTTGAGGTATAATCCATAGAGAAGGCTATGAAGTCTTTGATTTTTTTCAGTAAGTGCTTCAAATCTTCTTCACTTTCTGCAAGCAAAGTTGCATCATTGTGTAACACAGGTTGTTGATAAGTCTTCCTTCAGTCCTGATGTGGCATTCTTCTTTATGTAGCCCAGCTTCTGGCATTATTTTTTCAGCATACAGATTGAACAGTTATGAAGAAAAGATACAACTCTGACATACACTTTTCCTGACTTTAAACCCTTGCTCTGCTTGGACAACTGCTTCTTGGTCTGTGTATAGGTTTACATGAGCACAATTAAATGTTCTGGTATTTCCATTCTTCTCAGTGTCATCTAGATCATCTGACATCATCAATGACATCTTTTGTTCCATGGCCTCTTTTGAATCCAACTTGAATTCTGGCAGTTCTCTGCCAATGTACTGGTCCAGTCATTTCTTTAATAATCTTCAGCAAGAAGATTACTTATTCATCACTTACTCATGATGTTGGTGATATTGTTTGATAATTTCTGCATTCTAGTGGCTCAGATTTCCTTTGGAATGGGCTTAGATATGGATTTCTTGCAGTTAGTTGACTAGAGCTGTCTTCCAGATTTATTAGCATAAACTAGTGGGCACATCCAGGGCTGCATTTGCTTTTTGCCATAACCTCAGTGGTTGGTTGCTATGACTTAATGGCAGTGGATATGATGTTAATGAGATAGTACCAGAGGCAGTTATGTTATCCTTTGTGGTGTGATCTAAGATGTGATTGCCTACCAGTTTTAAGGGGATTATGGTGAGACCCAAAATGTTTAATTAGGTCACAGCCCTGATCAGTTATAGGTGGAGTTTCCCTGATGTGTAGTTTGCACCACCTTTTGTCTTACAAGAGTTAGAAGGAGAGAGAAGTGAATAGAGAAGGAGGGATCTCAGTTCCACCAGGAAAGAAGAGTCAGGACTAGAGTAAATCCTTTCAGCCCAGATTCTTGAACTGGGAAACTCCTAGAAACAAGAGACACAGAGAAAGAATGCTTTTCTTTTCAGCTGGGACCTGATTTCTAGATTCATAACCTGTGAGAAAATAAACTTGTCTTTGTTAAAGATATTCATTTCTGTTATTTGTCATAACAGCACTAGATAACTAGGACTAACTACCATGGCAGTCCAATGAGGTCAGTATATGCCTATTAGAATTTTTTGTAAGTTAGACATGAGGGGAGACAAGTCAAGTAACTTGACCAAACTTAAACAAAAGTAAGTGACGAGACTGTACTTTGATCTCAGGCAGTCTGGGTTCAGAGATTGCATTCTTTAATGCCACATGTAAAAAGTCCCTCATGCACAAGTAATATATTTATCAGAAAGAAGACCCACGTGCTGGTCACTAAAGGCTATTTTCAAATATCCCAATGTAATATCACAAAGGTTTAATCAAGTCATATATCTGTGTGATGAAAATACTGGGTTTGAAAAAATGGTGCCTGGGACATATCCGGCTGTCGTAATGATGGAACGGAATTTCCCGCACAGCGGATCTGATTGTCTTGAAAAATCATCGCTCATTAAGGCACTGGGAGAAAAATTACTCGACCCCAGAGGCCACATGGAGAGGCAGCTCACTGGTGAACCACTCCAGGACAGAGTGGAACTGGGCCCCTGGCAGCCAGAGACGTTAAAGGGAATGATAATTATTATGAAATAGAAACACCATCGAAAAGGCAAGTGGTACAGCAAAATACAAATGTGATTGTGCTCTGATGACTTAGAAATCTACATGGCCTTAGAATCCATATCCACACACTTTTAACACAGTATTCCTAATGAGGAAATTGAGTTTTTCGTTAAAGAATACTGCGCGAAGGGTAAAATGGGAATGATGATATGGAGAAGAGAACAGAAGATGATACCATTCTATCAGGGAACCAGGGTATTTCTTTTTTTTAAAATTTTATTATTTTTTGTGTGTGTACCGTCAAATCAGATGTGACTGGTACAGGAGGAGATTGTTCCTCCTTCTCCAGCAGAGCGTCTGGTGTATTCAAACCGTGCACCTCTTGGATTGTAGTGCAGCTTCTTGCCACTAGGCCACCAGAGCTCGCCAGGTATTTCTTCTGTAAAAATGGCCACAGGACAACTTTTGGAGAACATTAGGGCTGGGCCACAAACAGAACAAACCATACTGCTGATGAGTTATCTGTACTCTCACCCAAATCACAGAAGAGAAAGCCCACAGCACCAGGGACTTGTCATTTCCCTTTTGCCCAGGGCCCCAGTTTTCCAGAAGCAGAAGATTTATATGTGCAGCAGGCAGGAAGCAAACACAGCTTTTCTCATTTTAATGAGTACAGAATTGTCCTCCCAGAGAAGAACCAAACTCTGTCTGAGGTCACATGACCACTGCATGTGCTGGCAAATGGGGCATTTGCTCCTTGGCCCAAATTTCCAGGGGCACTAGATTCCTGCTTCTCAGCCAAGCTCTGAGAAATGTTTTTGGAAGGTACAGGCTTCCCCGCAGCTGACACGATCACCACCTTGTGGGTGGCACTTTGTTGTTTCACAGAGGTCTCAGTCTTGAGGGCTGCCACCCACAGATGTTAAAGTTCTCCTTGAAGTACATTCTCTAAAGGCTAGAGCTGGGAAGAGAACTGACTGTTTTTCTCCTCTCCAAGGAGCCCTGATGGTGCAATGGTTAAGTATTTGACTGCTGAGCAAAAGGTTGACTGTTCTAACTTACTCAAGTTCCATGGAAGAAAGAATTAGCATTTTGCTCCTCAAAAGATTATAGTCTAGAAAACTACATAAGGCAGTTTCACTCCATCACATACAGTCCCTTTGAATCAATAAACTCAGTGACACTTAACAACATTCCCCCACCTCATCAAAAGAGAGCTTCAAGAACCCCTACTGCACTGAACAGATAATTTAATTGAGAGTATATATTAAAGAGTAAGGATGTCACTCTTAAAAGTAAGGTGTGCCTCATCCAAAGCATGGAATTTTCAATTACCTCTTACTGTTCTTAGGTGTCATCTGGTCGAATACGACTCATAAAGACCCTATGTAAAGCCGACCTGAACCCTGCCCTATCCTGTACCGTCCTCATCATCTCTGACACACTAGAACCCAATGCTGAAGTCACTGTGTCAATCCATCTCTTTGGAGGTCTTCCTCTTCTTTGCTGACACTTCACCTTTTGAAGCATGATGTCCCTTTCCAAGGAATGAATTGGTGCCTTTGAATTGTAGTGTTGGAGAAGAGTATTCCATTATCTCAGTTACCTAATGCTGTTACAACAGAGCTTCCACAAGTGGATGCCTTTAACAGAGATGTGTTTTTTTACAGTTATTGTTGTTAAGTGCCATCGAGTTGAGTAGCACTAGTGACCCTATGAACACAGACCTGAATCCTATCGTGTCCTGTACCACCCTCATAATCTCCGATACACTTGATCTCATTGCTGCAGACATCACGTGAATTCACCTTGTTGGGAGTCTTTTACCCTCCACCTTTCTAAACATTATGTCCTTTTCCAAGGAGTGGCCTCTCCTAGGAATATGTCCAAAATATGTGAGGTGAAGCCTCACCGTCTTTGCCTCCAAGGAGCACTCTGAATGTACTTTTTCCAAGACATATCTGCTCATTTTTTTTGGCAATCCATGGGATAGTCAGTGCTCTTCTTCAACACCATAGCTTAAAGTCATCAAGTTTTCTTCTGTCAACTGTAGTCATTGTCCAGCTCTCAGACGTGTAGCAAGTGATTGAAAAAACCATGGTTTGAATCAAGTGCAATTTAGTCTTCAGAGTGATATCATTGATCTTCAGTATTTTTTGCGAGGTCGCTGACAGCGTACTTGCCCAAAGCAACGTGTCTCCTGATCTCAATGCTGGTACCAAGCGTGCTAGTTGTGGAAGTAAGATTAAATCACTGACAATGCCAATTCTTTCTCCTTCTATCTTGATGTTGCCTATTGGCCCAGTGGTAAGGGCCTTTGTTTTCTTTATTATCTCTTATAGTTCTTATCTCTCCAGTTGTTGTTATGTGCCATTGAGTCATCCACAACCCATAGTGACCCTGCGCACAGGAGCTCTGGATCCTACCCTACCTATCCTGAGGCAATATCACACCTACCCCCCATTACCCTAGTTACTGGTATCAGTCCATCTCATCCAAGGTCTTCCTCTCTATGATTGTTGTTGTTGCTGTTATGTGCTATCAGTCGCTTGCAACTCATATGTACAATAAACCTAAACCCCAGTCACTGACTTAATCCACCTCATAGAGGGCCTTCCCCTCCTGTGCCATCCCTCCACCCTCCCAAGCATGATGTCCCTCTCCAAGGACCAGTCCTTCCTTACAACATGTCCAAAGTATGTCAGATGAAGCCTCAGAATTCTTGCCTCCAAGGAGCAGCCCGGTTTAACCCTTTCCAGGATAAATCTGTTTGTTTTCTTGGCAGTCCATGGTGCATTCAAT
>NW_006399960.1:3828116-3843268 GCF_000299155.1 Elephantulus edwardii | reverse complement strand
GTATAACAAGTGATTGCAAAAACCATGGCCTGTATCAGGCGCACCTTAGTCTCCAGAGAGACACCGTTGCTCTTGAGTACTTTAGAGAGGTCCCTAAAAGCAGACTTTCCCATCGCAATACGTCTTTTAATTTCCTGGCTCCTGGTGTCAAGAGTGTTGACTGTGGAGCCAAGCAAACTAAAGCTGTGAACAATCTCAATGTTTTATCCAAATTCAGAGTACCAGCTGTAAGGAGAAGGCCTTCTCTCTCTGTTGGTTCTGGAGGAAAGTGCCTGTTTTCTTCAGCATCTTTAGGCTTGGTGTTTCTTGGTGATCTGTCTCCATGTGTCTGAACTTTCTGTGGTATCAAGGAGCTTCTTTGAACAGAACTGTTTTTGCTATGTACTGTTGAGTTAGAACTGACTCTAGTGGGTTTTCAGAAAGAGTAAAGGGCATGGGAGGAGATAAGCAACCTTTCTTCATGGGAGGAGATTGCCTTTCTTTCTCCATCTAACCAGCACTTTGTTAGGTTGACAGTGCAGTCTGAAAGAATGGACGCCACTCCTTGAAATTCTTTCTGCGCTCAGCTATCTTCCCTCCCTTTATCACTTGTGAGATAAAAAGTGTTAGAGGCCACACCCTAGGGAAACTTGCCTTATGTCTGATGAGAACTGTGATGAGATTAAGGGGTATCACATTCCCCCCTTAATCCTTTCGAAACTATGTAGTTTATCAGATTGTGGTGGATCGTGGCATATTTTCCACATTATATCATTACATACATATGTTTTTGTGGGACACAATTCAATCCATGACAACCATGGACTGCCAGAAGAGCAAACTTGGGAAAAGTGCAGCCAGATAGCCTCTTAGAAGTATTGATGGTGAGGCTTCATTTCACATACTTTGGGCATGTCCCTGGAGAAGGACATCAGGTTTGGTAAAACAGAGGGTCAGAGAAAGAGTCTCAACAAGATAGATTGACACAGCGGTTGCAACAAAGGGCACAAACAGGAATGGTTGTGAGGATGGTGTAGAATAAGGCAGTGTTTCATTACGTGGTACATAAGATCACGACTGTGAGTTGCAACTAACTCAGATGGACTGGTAAGAAAGGAAGCATGGATTTTGAGGCTGTCTCACAAACTTTGGGCATATGGCCAGGAGGGACCAACCCTTGGAGAAAGACATCATGCTTGCAAGGGGTTGAGGGACAGCACAGGAGAGGAAGACCCCGGATGAGAAAGACACAGTAACTGGGGTACTGGGGACAGGTGTGTGAGAGACAGTGAGATAGGCTCAGAATAGGCTATAAGTTGTAGTCCACTTCTACGGCACATAACAACAACAACAGCAAATGAGAGTAAGAAAGGTCTGGTGGCCTACTTCTGAAATCAGAAATAGGATTTTTATGCATTACAATGATCCAATCTCAAACCCATCATGGGGATGGAAAAGACTGGGCAGCACTTCATTCTGTTACACCTAGTGTTGCTACGATTTGGGGGCTGACTTGAGGAGACAGCAGCTAATGAAAGCAACATAGAGTACCCAGTTCAGTCAGCAAACATTCGTTAAACACACACAGGCAATGAGTTAGCATGGTGAATCATTGCAGTGCTCCCCCCAGAATGTGGGGGATAAATTATAGCTGTTTAGAGAGGTTACTCTTCAGAGGCAATTCAGAGTGAAGATTATCCCTGTCCTCCTCCCCCTCCCCTAGCCCTGAGGCCCACATTAACCCTTGAATGGTGGTGTTATTGTTGTCTTTTGTTAGATGCTGTGGAGACTATGACTTATAGCGACCCTATGAACAAAAGATCTGAACCTGCTTCTGTCCTGTTCCATCCTCACACTTCTTGACACATAAGAGCCCATTATGGCAGTCACTGTGTCAATCCACCTGGTCTTCTTAGCCTTTGCCACCCCTCCACCCTTCCCAGCATCATGTAGTCCTTCCTAGGAACATGTCCAAAATATGTGAGGCAAAGCCTTATCATTCTTGCCTCCAAAGATCATTCCAGTTGCACCCTCTCCAAGACATGTTTGTTTGTTCTTTTGTCGGTCCATGGGATGTTCAGTACTCTTCTCCATCATCACAGTTCAAAGGCGTCAATTATTCGCCTGTCATCCTTATTCACTGTCCAGTTCTTAGATGCATAGCTAGTGATCAGAAAGACTATGGCCTGAATCAGACTCACCTTAGCCCTCAAACTGACAAATAGGTGTGGAGAGAGAATACAACCCTGATGCACTCCATTCTTAATTTTAAACTGTGTAGTATTCTCCTGCTCTGTTCACACAACAGTCTCCTGGTTCAGGTACAGGTTTCACATGAGCATAATTCAGTGTTCTGGAACTCCCATTCTTCTCAATGTCAGCCACAAACTGTTATGATCCACACAGTCAAATGCCTTTGCATAGTCAATGAAGCACAAAAAGACATTCTTTTGGCATTCTCTACTTTTAGCCAGGATCCATCTGACACCAGCAATGATGTCCCTGGTGCCACAGCCTTTTCTAAATCTTGCTTGGACTTCTGTTCTGGCCATTTTTGAATGATCTTCAGCAGTTATTTTACTTGCATGTGATATTAATGATATTGTTTAATAATTTCCACATTCAGTTGGACCACCTTTATTTCAGGATAGAACTTGAAATTGACTTTTTGACTATGAATGCAACACCATTCTTCATTCTCAGCATAGTATACTATGATTATCTGATTCAAAGTGGCCAAAGCTGGTCCATCTCTTCTCACTAATGGCTAATATGCACTACTGCCTAGTTTGTACATTCCATTTCATTTCATTTTGGTTTTTTTAATTGGTTTCTTTACAAAGTTTGTATACATTGTGTTTCACACTATTCTTCATTCACATTGCAATTTCCAGTGTTCCATCATTCAAGCTACATACATTCCATGTACCAATTATTAGATGATATTTGTTACCGTTTTTCCTCGTTTCAACTGACTTCCAATCTGGGCTCTGTCACTACACTACTATAACTATCCTTGGTCCTCTAGTGTTGATAGGGTTTCCAAGGCCTATAATTTAAGAAGTGGATGCCAATCCTGCTTCCTAGCCTGCCTTAATCTGGGAGGTCTACCAAACACTGTCCACTCTGGGTAACTCTTATGGCATGTGATACACCAGTGGCACAGATTTCAGTATCACAGCAACCCCAAATTTTCTCAGTACAGCAAAGTGACAGACAAGTGCTGTACCACTGAATAGTAGTGTAAGACCACAGAAACCAGCTCCCAGCAGGTTTTCAGAGACAGTATATTGCCTGGAAGGAGACTGCTCATCCTCCTGAAGAGCAATTGGTGAATTCAAAATGAGTTGTCTCTGTGCTGCCAGCACAACTCCTTACCACTAATCCACTAGAGCTCTCCAGTTACCATGAAGTCGCCTCCAACTCTTGGCGACTTCACCTGTGTCAGAGTAGAACTGTGCTCTTACAAGCCTTTCAGTGTCCACTTACTTAAAAGTAGACCCCCTCCTGCCACCCTTGCTCACCGATGTCTTTCTTCTCCAGTGCTTTTGGGCGGACTCAAACATCCAATCATTCTGTTAGCAGCTTAGTGCTTTAACCATTTACATCACTCAGAGACTCCTCTCCTGCTATAGCTGAGTACTCTTTGGAGATCTAACTCACCCTCCAGAGCTGCCCTGCAGGACCAGGCTTAAGCTACTCTGCAGGGATTTTCCTGCAATGCCATCTTCCTTGACCTCCTCTACTTTCTGGTCTGGCTTTCCCATTCCTTTGGAGCCTAAACTCTGCTTCTGTGGATCCCAATCTAAAACATTCACCCTCTGGGCTCTGAAAGTGCAGGGCTGATCATCAAAGTTATGACAAGGTACTTACCTTCATGTCAGCCTGGTGGCTGGAAATATTTGCAGCTCAAACAGTGAATTACAAAGTAGGGAGTGGCAGCAAGGAAGTCCACTGAGGTGTGGGAAGAGCAGTCTGGTATTTCTATTTAGAGTTATCTCTCTCTTGCCCTTTAACACTTTCTATTTCTGTCTACCATCACCTTTCTGTTTGTTGTGGTGTGTTGCTGTGATGCTGGAAACACCACCACCAATATTTTAAATACCAATGGGGTCATCTGTGGCAGATAGGTTTCAGCAGAACTTCTAGAGTAAAACAAGACTAGGGGTGTGTCCTGCTTCAACTTTCTGTAGGTAGTAGTCCACTTTTGCCAGTACCATTTGTTGAAGAGGTTGTCATTTCCCCACTTGATAGGTTTTGTTTCCTTGTTGAATATCAGTTGATGATAGATAGATAGATAGATAGATAGATTTCTGGATTTTCCATTCTGTTCCATTGGTCTATGTGCCTGTCATTGTGCCAGTACCATGCTGCTTTGGTTATTACAGCTGTGTAGTAAGTTTTGAGATTAGGGAGTGCTATGCCTCCCACTTCATTCTTTCTTGTTTTTCAGAGTGCTTTGCTTATTTGAGGTCCCTTTCCTCTCCAAATAAACTTGCCATTTGCCTTTTCTATCTCTTTGAAAAATAAATTTGGTATCTGTTTTGGGATTGCATTAAACATGCAGATTGTTTTTGATAGGATTGTCATTTTCAATACATTGAGTCTTCCTATTCATGAACTGGGAACATTTTCCTACTATTTAGGTCTTTTGTTGTTTCTTACAGAAGTTTCTTTGCAAAGGTCTTTTGTGTCTCTAGTTAGGTTTATTCCAAAGTCTCAATTTGTGGTTGGCTACTGTAAGTGGAATTGCTTTCTTATTCTCCTTGTCTGTGTTTTCTTTGTTACTGTAGAGGAATGCCACTGACTATATTGATCTGGTATCCTGCCACTCTACTAAACTGGTCTACTAGCTCTAAGACAAGACTAGGAAGAAAGGCTTGGTAACTTCTTTCTGAAAATAAGCCAGTGAAAACTCTGTTGTTGTTGTATGTTGCTGAGTTGGAACCGACTCATAGCTGACCCTCTAACAGATCTTCAGAAGCAGTAAAGAGCATGAGAGAAGACTGCCCATTGTTCTCCCTCAAGCAGCTGGTGGCTTTGAACTGCATACCTTTGGGACTATAGCACAGCTTCTTACCAGAGCTCCCTTAAAAAAACCCTAGGTATCACAATTGAAATACCGTCCAGTGTAGTGCCAGAAGACAAATTCTGGAAGTTGGAAGGCACTCAAAATACACAGTGACTGCAGTCACTTACAGTTGTTATAAGAATTCCAGTGATGGTCTAGGTGATGTTGGACAGTACAATGCTTACTTCTGTTGTACATCGGAGCTGATTTGACAGCAAGTAAAGCAACCTTTTCTGTATACTTTATAATAAAGATAATAATAGTACAATGATATATTTACATGTTATTGCGGTGGTGTACCATTGGGTTGGAACTGACTCATAGCTGACCCTACAGTGAATTTTCAGAGGCAGTAAATCATATGTGAGGAGATTGTCCATCTTTCTCCCTTGGAACAGCTGGTGGATACAAACTGAGTGCATTTAGGATTGCAGTGCAATTCTTTACCATTAAGCCAAGTTCAAACTAAGTAAGTGGATTCCATAGGGGTGAGTGCTGGAGATGTTTTTGTTAATGTTGTTGTTGTTATGTGCCGTCGAGTCGTTTCCGACTCAGAGCGACCCTATGTACAATAGCCCTAAACCCTGCTCTATCCTGCGCCAACCGCACTGCCTCTGACACACCCATTCCGATTACCCCAGTCACCGAATCAATCCATCTCATAGAGGGTCTTCCCCTCCTGCGCTGTCCCTCCACCCTCCCAAGCATGATGTCCCTCTTCAAGGACCCATCCCTCCTGGCAACATGTCCAAAGTATGTCAGACGAAGCCCCAGAATCCTTGCCTCCAAGGAGTAGCTTGGTTTAATCCTCTCCAAGATGAATCTGCTTGTTTTCCTGGCAGTCCATGGTACATTCAGTACCCTTCTCCAGCACCACAGCTCAAAAGCATCCACTCTCCTTCTGTCCTCCCTAGTCATTGTCCAACTCTCTGATGCATAACAAGCGATTGCAAATACCATGGCCTGTATCAGGCGCACCTTAGTCTCCATAGAGACACTGTTGCTCCACCTTAGAGAGGTCCCTAACAGCAGACTTTCCCATCTTGATATGCTTTTTGATTTCCTGACTGCTGGTGCCAAGAGTGTTGACCATGAAGCCGAGCAAACTGAAGCTGTGAACACTCTCAATCTCCTCGTCATCCATCCTGACCCTGCCAATTGGGAGCTGAAATAACAACGTTTAGGAACAAGAGGTGGCCAACCTGGTGGTAGAGGCTAGGCATGTTCCAGTGGAACCCGAGACCTCACATTGCCATTGACCAGCCCCGAGATGTATTGAAGACTGTAATTAAACCACTCAAGATCTTTTCCATTCAAAACAAGCCCCACCTCTCTAGCTTTTCCAACTCACTTTATCTTTCTGCTCCTTCATCATTTCTGTTGCTTTTCTTTGGACCCTTTCCAAGTTCCACAGGCCTGGCATTAATTGTAAGGCCCAATGTTCCTATAATTGCAGGGTAAGTATTTTTGTGCAGATCACAGGCTTGACCTCCTTTGTTATTTAGTTTGAGCTGGATTCTCCGTGGACAGAGGGAGAGGCATGAAATGAGTAAATATTTAATTCAGGAGAAGCCTGCGGCTTCAAAATGTTTTCCCATTTGCTCGGTGCTGGCCCACATATTGAAGTTGCTTTGTGGTGCTTTGACTTGTGCCCTGTGAAGAAGGACTGGCCTGCCCTAGTACCTCCAGAACTCCTCTCAGCAGCATCTTGAAGAGGTCCCTGAGCGCTTGGGCCAATGGGAGTCCAGGAAGCGAAAGCGCACCAAATTGAAATCAATGAACAGAAATAAGTGCCTTGACATCTGCAGGGACTGCTCACAGACACATGTGCAAAGCTGCCAACAGCAGCTCCTGAAAATTCCAGTGGCATATCTTGACGTTACCAGTGAGAGGTCTTGGGCCAGGGAGGATCCTTTCCTGGGGTAGAGCAGGAGTTGAGGTGAAGGGCTGAAATAGGAGAGAGCAGAGCAGGGTGGGTGGTGGACTAGAGGAGCCTGGGGCAGGTAAGGATGTACAGAGACTGGAGGTCAGACGTAGGTGATGATGAAGGTAGCTGTAGGCACAAGAGAGGCGAGAAGGGTAACATTTTGTCTGGAAAACACGCTTTCCCCCTGACCTGTGATGCCAGAGACGCCATCGTTACCAAGATATGTTCAGCGTACATATGAGTTTTCCAGCTGCTACATCTTCTCTGTGACCAGTGACTCCAATCTGAGAAAGAATGGGCTGCCTGGGGCCCCAATGAAATCCATGGCCATGGAGTAGAGAAGCTGTCCTTTGAAGCCTCCCGGCCCTCAATTGTAACATACCTGCATGACTCGACACCTTAGCATTTAGACTAAAAAAAAAAAAATTAATGAGACTAAGAAATGACATATAATCAAAGATATGAACACTATTGCAATTTTAAGATTGCATTAACATTTCATTGCAGATTAAGGTCCTAGAGAATATGTTTTTAATTTGTTCTGTTAGTTGCTGCTGGCAGAGAAAATGCCAAAATGTTATTAAATGATAGTAATAGGAGTAACCCTGGTGATGCAATGCATTCCATGTATGCTGTGCTGCTAACCAAAAGGTTAGTAGTTCCAATCCACTCTCTAAGAGAAAGACAAAGCAAATCTCTTCCTGTCAAGATTTACAACATCAAGAACACCACTGGAGGCTGATGAGTTGCAATCAACTTGAAGGAAGTGGATTTAGCAATGATGATAAAAGTATTTGAGCACTTAGAATATACAAAGGGTCTTTAAGAACTTTATAGGGAGAATTATCTTTGGAAGAATTATCTCTAAGCCAAAGGGGGGGGGGGAGGGATATCTTTGTTTTCTATAGGTTTACACTTCTACAGATTGCAAGCTGTAAGTACTTCTCTATCCGTCCATACAGGAAGGAGATGCATAGAAAAGAAATGATCCCATTCAAGGAGTTCAGGGTCTACTGGAGCAACTAGGAAATGTGCGTTCAATTCTAACCCAAGCAAAGTTGTGTTGCCGGCAAGAACTACACGGTTAAATGCAACACAGTGCTGCAATGCTCCAGTGGATGAGAAGAGAAGACTTGAAAGGAGATACAACTCCAAGCAAGAAGGTCCACCTGTGTTCCCTGATTTTCTGCCTTTTAATCTACTCTGTTCATCGTCTGCACCGTGCCTGACCCCAGAGCTGTGCCTAGCCTGCAGAGGTTTACCATGCCTCTTTCTCTCTGGGTATGCTGTGAACACAAATCCTTTTTCCTCCTTTAGCCAACCAAGTAGGCAAGCCACCACAAAAGCTAGAGGATGGGGGTGGGGGTGAGGGAAGAAATCCTAAAATGTAAATATTTAAAAATGCATAAAGCCATCTGTTTATGGAGTCAGAATTCCCTGTCCCATGAATCCTAGTAAGAGAAACAGAACTCGTCAGCAGACAGAATCTCTCTAAGATCACCTCTCTTTTGGCTGCTGCTTCCTCCCCTTTGTGCTCCCCATCTACTTGTCCTTAGAGTTTCTTGACTTCACCATGTTGTTGTGCTGTCCAATCAAGACTGACCCATAGCTGACCCTCCAGTGGGTTTTCAGAGACAGTTAACCAGACTGGAAGAGATTGCCCATCTTTCTCCCGCGGAGCAACCAGTGACGCTTGCCTTCGGGATTGCAGCCCAGCTTTTTACCACTAGGCCACCAGAGCTCCCTGATCATGGTGTTGTTATTGTTAGGTGCTGTCGAGTTGATTACGATTCATGGTGATTCTATGAACAACTGATCTGAACACTATCTTATCCCGTGCCATCCTCACAAGCCCATTGCTGATGTCACTGTGTCAGTGTTGAGGGTTTTCCTCTCTTTCACTGCCCCTTCACCTTCCCAAGCATGCTGTCCCTCTTCAAGGGGTGACATCTCCTAACAACATGCCCAAAGTGTATGAGATGAAGCGTCATCGTCTTTGCCTCTAAGAAACACTCTGGCTGCACCTTCTCCAAGGCATGTTTCTTTCAGCAGTCCAGAGAATCTTTAGCACTCTTTTCCAATACCATAGTTCAAAGGCATTCTCTTCTTCTTCTGTCATCCTTATTCCTTGCCCAGCTCTCAGATGCATAGAAAATGACTGAAAAGACCATGGCCTTAATGAGGTGCACCTTAGTCCTCAAACTGAAACCATTACTCCTCAAATTGGCTCTGATTCAACAGAATGGAACTTTGCCAATCCTGCCTTATTCTCCCAAGTAATATACTTGAACTCATTGTTGTAACCACTACCATCCATCTGAGGGAGGATCTTCCTCTCCCTCACGGATCCTCTACTTTTTTGAGTATGATGTCCTTCTTCCAGATAACTGGCTACTCCTGATAACATCTCCAAAGTATGTGAGATGTAGTCTCATCATCCTTGCTTCCCAGGAGCACTCTGGCTGTAAAGTGGCTTGACCATGGCAATTTCTAATAGCTTGTATCAGCCAGCTACTGCTGGGTAAAAAGCAACCATGAAATCTCAGCAGTATAAGTATTTATTTCTCTCATATATGTGAATTGGCTGGTGTGGCTGTGTTTATCTAGACTGGCTCAACTAGATTTGGCTCTGAGTGGGGGTCCAGGCTCATTCTATAAGTCTCTCCTCCTCCTTGAACTGGCAGGAGAGCTGGAGAATGTTCTGGTGACAAAGGCAGAGGTGCAAGAAGACAAGCAAAAACAAGGGAAGTCTCTTACGGCCTAAGCTCACAATGGTCCAATGTCACTTCCAACTACATTCTTTGGCCAAAGTGAGTCACGTAGACAAGCCCAGAATCAAGTTAGAGGTTGAATGGACCTCGAAGTTACACTACAAAGAACTCAGACGAAACAAAACTCATCGCTGCTGAGCAAGAACCGACTCATTGCCGACCCTCCATTGGATTTCTGAGGAGGTTAATTGCCCATTTTCCTCCCATGGGTGGAACAGTTGATGGATTTGCACCATCAGAGAAGTATATATAACCTCTGGATTAGCAGTGCAAAGGATGTAGGAACTAGAAAAGGGGAAGAGTTAGGGCCAGTAATTGAACTTGCTGAAAGGAGAAACATTTTTAAGAACAATCAATTTTCCAATCCTTATTATAATCCTCAACATGGGAGATTGTAGCCGTTGTTGGGTTGTGCCTTTGAGTTGAAACTCGTAGCTGACCCTTCAGCAGGTTTTCAGAGGCAATAAATTGTCAGGAAGATTTGACTCATGTACTTTTAACTTGTTAGTTAAATTTGTGTCTTCTAGGTTGCAACACCTCCATGATACATCTTCAAGGATATGAACATGTACGGCTAAGCACAATTAATAACAGTGCATCTAAATTCCAAAATCAATCTCCATAATAGTCTATGTGTTTCCTACTGCCAAAGGGGCCCTTTAGAGTAGTGAGAGAAGATCTTCACCCTGAAACCCACAGCATCCCTTTTCAGCAGGAAGTAGCTAAGAGAATACGCCGTCCCCTTTTCCTTATGACTCAGGGTGAAGTCTCTCTCAGGGATGAGTGATAGGGAATGGCAAAGGACACACTGACAAAGAAGATTAATCAGAACTGGCGTTGACAAGCACTGTGGCACTTGGACAATTAAAACAGACATTGGGGGGGGGAAGAAGAACGAACTGAGGAGGAGGGTAGAGAAAACAGTGCAACAATGAATGAATGAAAACCCAAAATCCCTGTAAATTTTCATTAAAACTAATAAAATTTAATAATAATAATAATAAAAATTAAAAAAAAATTGTCAGGAAGAGATTGCTCATCTTTCTCCTGAAGAGCAGCTGGTGGATTGGAACTGCATGCTTCTGGGTTGGCAGTTCTGCTCCTAACCATTAGGTCACCAGAGCTCCCTTAGGTGGTTGTTGTTATATACTATCAAATTGGAACGGACTCAAAGCTGACCTGTCAACTAATTTTCAGAGACTATAAATTGCACGAGAGGAAACTGTCTATTTTTCTCCTTTGGAGCAGCTGGTGGATTTGAACCACATGCCTTGAGGTTGGCAGTGTAACTTCTTTACCCGCTAGGCCATTAGAGCAGTTATTTGCCATTGAGTCAGAACTGACCCATAGCTGACCCTCCAGCAGGTTTTCAGAGGTAATAAATCACACTGGAAGAGATTGCCCATTCTCCTTCCACAGAGCAACTAGTGCATTCAAACAACGTGCCTTTCAGATTGCAGCACAGTTTCTTACCACTAGGTCACCAGAGCTCCTAGTTGATTAATATGCCCGATTTAAAGAAGCAACTACTGAGGTGTGAAATAACTGAGGGACTTGGCCCAAGAGCCCTGGCCCCTCTGCATGACTGTCTTTCCTCAGCACAGCATCCTGGTCCTGGAGCACCCAGCCTTTTTTGCAAACAGGTACAACTCTGACATCCCCATTTCAAATAGCCTCACCCCCAGGGCATTTCCTGTTTTCAGCCTGGGAGTAGACCATTTTCTGTCCTCGTTTGTATGGTTGAGCTGCTTAACATACGCTGAGCCCAATGAGAGTTGGGTCATCTAGGACTTGATTGCTCCGCTCTTTGTTGCAGAATATTGTGTAGCTCCCCCAAGAGGAATGGTTTGCAAACCTCCAACATTATTATCCATAATGTATAAAGCCCTCAAACATATATTGATTGACATTAATACAACATGTAGTAAAATGGAGGGTCATTCTCTCACATGGGTGGAAATGTTCTGGATATAAATTACCTTTATAACTATCAGGCAAACGCCTGTTAACATTATAGTGACCTTTTGCCAGCCCCTAGGCTAAAGAGCTTGCCGTTTTCCCTTCTATTTGAGGCCTTTTAGTTTTATCTGCAGGTATTTGTATATCACCATGCCTTTTAAATTTATTTTCACTTGTTTATTAGGGAGAGAAAAATATAGCTTTTAGCATTGACTATGGGCTGTAAATGAGAGACTGTATCGTTATACAAAAGAGGTAGTGCACCTTCCTTTCAAAATATCTAGTTTCTATTTTTGTCAAGCTATGCACGCATAGAGTTTAAACAGTGAAATTGTTCTACCAGCTTTTATATGAAATGTGAAAGTTGTAGGCTGGGTTCTCTAGAGAGGCAAAAACAGTGAAATATGTATCTCTCTCTCTCACCCTCAAGAACCAACTCATAACTGACCTTCTATTTTATTTCTGAGGCTGTAAATCACATGGAAGGGAATTGCCCATCTTCACTCCCACCTCCCCAGAACAGCTGGTGGATTCAAACCACCAGAGAGACTTGGCCTCTGGGTTACCAGTTCAGCTATCTACAGACTAAGCTGCCAAAGTCAGAGAGAGAGAGAGAGAGAGAAAGAGAGAGAGAGAGAGAAACAGAGCACTACACTGGGAAATTTGTTGCAAAGAACCTTTTAAGTGCTAGAAGGCAAAGATGTCAATTTGAGGCGTAAGGTATGTCTGATCCAAGTTAGGCGAACATTCAGGGTTTCCATTATTATGATTATGTATACAGTATCCATATTGTTGTTGTTGTTAAGTACCATAGAGTCAGAACTGATGCATAGTTGACCCCCCATGGATTTTCAGAGGCAGTAAACTGCATGGGGAACGATTGCCTGTCTTCCTCAGAGTGGCTGGTGGATTCCATCCATGTGCTTTTGGGTCAGCAACACAACACCTTCCCACTAAGCCAGCAAGGATTCCTAAACAATATTCATAGTGGAGCCCTGAATTCTGTTCTTCCACTGTTTGCTGTGGTAGATTATTTGCAAAGATGGCCATGCAAATGTTAAATGCATTCCTCCACCCCCCTGTGCTGGCTTTGCTGCTCTTCCACTTCTTGTTTGGTGTCTTAAATCTGAGCTCAGCCAGGTGACTTATTCTAGCCAACGCAGCATTGAGCTGGTATCTTAATACTGCTGTTCCAACCACAAACTTAGTGGCTTACAACAACACACTTGTTCTATAATCCTGAAGGTCAGAAGTTTGAAGTCCATTCCAATGGGCTAAAATCAAGGAGTTTGCAGGGCTTGTTCTTTTTTGTTATCTCCAAAGGGGGAATTAATCTCTTTAACTTTTTGTATCATTTAGTAGCTGCCTAAATGCAAATGTTTGGAGAGAGAAAACTGAGCAATCTTCTCCCATGAACGTTTACAGTCCTAGATACCCAATGCAGGGTTGATGTGAATCAGAATAAATTTTTCAAAATGCATGCTGGCAATGTAGTGCGTAATGTGTTGGCCTGAGAACCAAACAGTTGGTGATTTAAATCCACCTGCCCCTTGAGGAGGAGGAGATGGGTAATCACGGTTGCAAAGATTTGTGGCATCGGAAACCTAACCCTGTTGTTGTTGTTGTTGTGTGCCATCAAGTCAACTCTGACTCGTAGCGACAACAGCTCTGAACCCTGCTCTACCCTGAGCCAATTTCATTGTCTCTGACACACCTCCACTATTATCCCAATTACTCAGTCAATCCATCTCATCCTGGCTCTGCCTCTCCTGTGCTGTTCCTCCACGCTTCTAAGCATGATGCCCCTCTCCAAAGACTGATCCCTCCTGGCCATGTGACCAAAGTATGTGAGACAGATCTTCAAAATCCTTGCCTCTAGGCAGCAGCTTGGTTTCGCCCTCTCCAGGACAGACATGTTTGTGCTCTTAGCAGTCCATGGTATATTCAACACTCTTCTCTAGCACCACAACTAAAAGGCATTGATTCTTCTACTCTTATCCTTACTCATTGCCCAGCTCTCTGATGCATAGCAAGTAATTGCAAAGACCATGGCCTGGATCAGGCACACCTTGGTTTTTAGATGGACATCATTGTTCTTGAGTACTCTCACAGCAGATTTTCCTAATGCAATTCGTCTTTTGGTTTCTTGACTGCTGGTGCCAAGTATGTTGATTATGGAGCTGAGCAAACTGTAACTGTTAGCAACCTCAGTGTCTTCTCCATCCATCATGGTGCTACCAATTGTCCCAGTGGTGAGAATCTTTGTCTTCTTGATGTTGAGCTTCAATCCATACCAAGACTGTAGTCCTTGACCTTCTGCAGCAAGCGCTGCAGGTCCTCCTCAGTTTTCGTAAGCAGAGTTGTGTCATCTGCATAATATAGGTTGTTGATGAGTCTTTCTCTAATCCTAATGCTACATTCCTCCTAATAGAGCCCAGCCTCCCAGATGATCTATTCCGCATGTAGATTGAAAAAGTATAGAGATAGGACGCATCCCTGGCATACAGCTTTCCTGATTTTGAGCCATGCAGTATTTCCTTGCTCTGTTCTGATGACTGCCTCCTGGTCCAAGTATAACTCCCCCCAAAATCCAGTGGAAGATCAGCTGTGAGTCAGTTCTGACTCAGTGGTCATGAATGAGACTCATGCTGTACACTGCTGAAGAAAGCATTCACAAAGAGAAGACATTTAAGGTTCTAAAGGTGAAAACCAAGGGATAGCATTAAAAGGGTGAAGAATCAGAATTGTGTTAGAGTGTTCCAATGACAGTTGGAAGCTAAAAAGACAATGGAGAACAATGGACCCCTTGTCTATCACAGTAGAAGATGCTGAATGGTGGGGGAGGGATTAGGAGGAACATAGAACAAAATCTCAAAACATTATAAAGATCAGGCTTATTGGTTCAATAGACTTGTGGAACTGCCAAGACTATGGCCCTTTGTCTTTCTTTAAACCTGGAATTAGACTCACTTTTAGTCAAATAATATACAAGTCAAAAAGGCATCAATAACACTTACTTGTTAGACTAAACAACCATATAAGTCAAAAGAACAGCAAACTCTGAAGGCAGGAAGGGGTAGAAGGGTTAATAGAAATGAGAATTATAAGGAGAAAGTTGGGAAAGTGCAATTCCAGTATGAGTGTTAAAATTACCACCATAAAACCAAACATGTATGGATGTTTGAACGAAAAAAAACCAATTAATTTTGTAAACTTCCACTCAAACAGCCATAAAAAATAAAATCAGTCTTACCCCCACCCCATTGCCAGCCTCATTCAACAACAGTGGCACCATATAGCATTTGTCCCTTTGTGACTGAGATACCTCACTCAGCATAATGTCCTCTAGGTTCACCCATTTTGAATAATATTGCATGAGTTCCTTGTTTTTCAATGCAGCATAGTATTCCATTGTGCGAATATACCACAGCTTCTCTACCCATTC
>NW_006399960.1:3826910-3827691 GCF_000299155.1 Elephantulus edwardii | reverse complement strand
CAACAATGAATGAATGGAATCCCAAAATCTCTGTTGATGTTCATTGAAATGAAAAATAAACAACCTAAATTAAAAAAAAAAATAAAAAAAATAAAATCAGGAAAAAAGACAATGGAGGAATATTCTCAAAATTGTGAGATATTGTAAGACATCCCCAGAAAAACCTCCACCCAGTGAAGTCGGAAGGAAGCTCTGGTGGCCTGCTAGGTAGGGCGCTGTGCTGCCTACACGTGAGCTGGGTGAATCCACCAGATAGATGCTCCACAAGAGAAAAAGGACAATCTATCTGGAACACGCGCTGGAGGGTCGGCTGTGAGTCCATTCAACCTTGACAGCCATGAGTGAGAGCGAGAGTGGAATAGTAGTGTATAGACATTTGAAACAGGAAGTTCTTCAACATTTTATCTTGAAAATGAGATTCTCTATTTTCTCCTGCTGAGCTACTTTTTCAGATCTGCTTAATTAGTTACTAAGCATTCACTCGCTTTCAGTATTCTACAGGTTTCCTGTGTTTTCCACCTCTCTCATTTCCTCTGTCTTTGTGGGTTTTTCTTTTAAAAAATTCATTTTCTGTGGTTTAATGATGTCTCAAGAGCAAGTGGAGAGGTAAATCTGCGTGTTTAGTCCACCATTTTTTAAACCGAACTATTTGAGATTTGAAGATAGACTTAGACATTTTGTCTTAAATACCTTTAACTACCTTCTACCTTACAAGGAAGCCCAGTAAATACCACTATCATTCAGATATATGCACCAACAACCAGAGCCAAAGAAGAAGAAA
>NW_006399960.1:3819963-3822994 GCF_000299155.1 Elephantulus edwardii | reverse complement strand
GTGCGGTTGGCGCAGGATAGAGCAGGGTTTAGGGCTGTTGTGCATAGGGTCGCTATGAGTCGGAAACGACTCGACGGCACATAACAACAACAACAACCTTTGTCTAGTGTTGAATCTCCACTAGAGCGTAACCTTTTTGGACAGTTAGGGTGGGAGCACAAGGGTGAGGATGGTGGGGAGGGCCCACGGGGCGGGGGGGCGGGGTGTAACCATAAGATTACACAATTTGATGGGTGGAGTTAGATGTGGATTAAGGAAATGGAAAAGATCTGGTGTGAAAAACAATGTATATGAACTTTGTAAGTAAACCAGCATAAAAGAAAACGTTTATAGTTAGGGAAAAAAAGATAAAGAAAACTCACAATGTACAGAAATCATTGTATATAACAAAATGTACACGAATGAAACAATGTCTATAAATGATTACATAAAACTGAATTATGTTAATGTCTCCTTCTGAGGACTGATCCCTCTTCATAATCTGTCAATCTATTAAAGATCATCTCACCATCCTAACCTCTAAGAAGCACCCTAGTTGCCCTTCCACCAAAACAGATTTGTTTGATGTTTTTATCACTTCACAGTATATTCAATATTCTCTGCCAAAACCACAATTCAAAGGCCTACATTCTTATTCGTTCTTCCTCATTCATTGTCCAAATTTTACATACATGCAACTGAAAAATACCTTGGCTTTGGTGACGTGTCCTTTAGTCTTTAAAGTGATATCTTTGCTCTTCAGTACTTTATAGAGTTTCTTTAAAGCAGATTTGTTCAATTTGATACATCTTTTGAATTCTTGGCTGCTGTTACTGTGGATACAAATACAGTGAACCCTTTATAACTTCAATCTTTTCTCCATTTATCATGATGTTCTCTATTGGTCCAAAAGTGATGATTTTTGCTTTCTTTATATTGAGGTATAATCTGGTTCCATATGAGTGTAATTAAGTGTTGCAGAATTCCCATTCTTTTCAATATCATTAAAAAAATATTCTGATACACACACACACAACTAAAAAACCAGAATTATGTTATAAATAAATAACAAAAAAAGTAAAAAAAGGAGAAAAGTATAGTGAAAACAAAGATCTTCACAACTGATGATAGATTGGAGAAGAGTGTGAGCTTGTCAAGGATTTTTTTCTCATTTGGTTCTACAGTCAACACCCATAGAAACGACAGTCAAGAAATAAAATGACATCATATTGGGGAAATCTACTGTCGAGTGCCTCTTCAAAGTGCTAAAGAGCAAGGATGTCCATTTAAAGATTAAGGTGCACTTGGTCCAAACCGTGTTATTTCCCCATTACTTCATGTGCATATGAAAATTAGACAATGAATAAATAAGGAAGATTGAAAAATATTTTTTGCTTCGCATTATAGCATTGTTGAATAATATTGGCTATCCCATGGTCTGCCAAAAGAACAAACAAATCCATTTTGGAAGAAGTGAAGCCAGAGTGCTCCTTAGAAGCAAGGATGGTGAGACTTCATCTCACATACTTAGGGCATGTTGCGAGGAGGTCCTTGCAAAAAGACATCATGCTAGGAAAAGTAGATGGCCAGCTAAGGAGAGAAAGATCTTCAATGAGATGGATTGGCACAGAGGACTTAGGCGGAGAGGAACTTGTGAGGATAGTGCAGGATTGGGCAGGATTCTATTCTGTCATGCATAGAGGCACTATGAGTCAGAGCTTACGCCATTGCACCTGGTGGCACCCAACAACAATTTGATTACGGCCATCCACAAGTGCATTGCTGATGCCCCCTCAGATACTCATGTAAAAATTGATGAAAAGAGAAAACAATGAAGAGAGGAAGGGAAGAGAGGAAGGAAGGAAGTAGGTAGAAAAAGCTGTAAGATCCTAAAATGGACAAAATTATGGCAGATAAATAAGACACAGAGTGATCGCTTGATGAATCGGTTGAGCCTTGAGCAGTGGCTAGTACATTAGGCGCGTCAGCTATCCCACCAAATCCCACTTTTATCTTCTTGATTTCTGACGGTTTGCTGGGAAGCAAATTTCTCAAAAGCCTCACTTCCTATGGCTATATTAATGTGAAATGTAATAATACATAACTGTAAACTAGTTTATGTGATTCCCAAATGAACGAGTAGGGGGAAGGTAATTTATTATCAATTTGCATCAAATTTCAGTTAATGTAAAAAATGCAAAGCTTACTTTAATATACTGATTTCTGGGAAAAGCTTTCTATTAAATAGAGTGTGTCAAGTGGGGGTAACGATTTGCCTGGGGAAGAGTCTGTATGGTTTTGATGTCTGGGCTCCCTGAGAGAAACCACAGGCTTTGGAGGGCTTTTTGGTCAGGCCTCAGGTTCAATGCATAGTGGAGAGTTGAATTTTTCACTGTTCCTGCTGGCTGGTTAAAACATCATGATGCATGACCACAATCGTCCCAGCAGTCTTTTCTGGGGTGGCATGGGAACCAGGGGAGGGACTGACAGGAATCTGGAGCTTGGAAGGAGGCACAATGTGTAGTCTTGTCCTATAACAGACCAGTGTAGTAGACTCTAGGCTGAGAGTCCAATTCAGCCCACCACTTGTTTTTATAAATAATGCTTTATTGGAACAATGCTATGTCCATTCCTTTACTTCATGCCTATAGTAGATTTCACACTACACTGGGAGAGCTAAGTGGTATGCACAGACTGCAATGTGGAAATTAGTTAATATCTGGCTAGTTACAGAAAAGTTTTGTCAAGCCTTTCTCTACAGAATAGTTCTGCCCCTGTTTTGAATGCAGTTCAACTGCAGGTAACGGAGTGTTCTGGTAATCTGTTGATGTGTAATAACACATCCCAAAGCTTCATGGCTTTAAGCAACAATGATCTCAAGGACACGCATTGCTGTTGTGTCAGAAGCAATTCATAGCTGACCCTGCACAGTAGTCCACAATTAAGGTTGCATAGTGGAGTGTACGTGTACTTGGGGCGGTGGGAGGGGTGTGGGAGGATTGTATACCAAAGAAAGAATTTTTCTTTTACTTTTCAAAGAGAGGAGTGATCT
>NW_006399960.1:3803790-3813751 GCF_000299155.1 Elephantulus edwardii | reverse complement strand
AGAGCTCGGCCAAATTCCCCACCTGTGGGCGTGCCCTTAGGTGCTCTCTCGGGTAATCAGCAATGCCCCAGTAAACACAGATAAGATCCTACCGGCCTTTCTCCTGCCAGGTTAGTTCCTCAACAGCTCGCCTGATAGCTCCAGGTGATGTCTGGATCCAAGGTGGTGCTTGGGACTCAGGTTTGGGATTTGGATTTGGACCACCTGTTTTTGGTTGACAGCAAAACTACTTACCAGTAGGCCAACACAGTTCTCTGTATAGCTAAGAAATCTGCAATTTGAGTGGAGCTTGTTGGGAAAGGCTTGCCTCTGCTTCTCGTGGCATCAGTTTGGAGCTGGAGGAGCCACATTCAAGATGCCTTACCTCCTGGACGGTGATCAGATTCCCCTGATGTGCACTTGCACAAGCGGCTCTCATCTCCTCACAGCATGGTGCCTGGGGTCTAGGACACAGGAAGGAGAAGATCACCTGAGCACAGGAACTGAAGCAGATGTCCACTGCATTCCATTGGTTGAATGCTCACAGAATCCAGATTCAAGAGGAAAGAACATAGACTCTACTTCTCAATTTTAGGGGAAGGATGTAAAAAAACTTGAGGGGCCACATTTTAAAGCAAATATATGGGATAATTAACAGTGAAAGAAATAATTAAGAATGAAAGAAAGCAATACAAACTTTTTTTTAATCCCCAATGACAAGAAGTCTGGAGCTAAGTGTTTACAAGTAGGTCAAGCTGTCCAATGATTTTATATCAAGGGCGACTCTTCTTCATTCTTCTGCTTTTCCTTTCAGCTCTTAAATCTGTCACCTCATGGTCTAGCACCCAACTTTATGTCCCCACATAATGACATTCCAAACAGGAAAAAAGGAAGGTGGGGAAGAAAATTCTCCCTGCCATAGTTTCTCTCACATTGAGGGGAACTCATTTTACAAAGTGCCCAGAGGACTTCCAGTTACGACTCTTTATTCAGACTTATTCATTCAACTCCTCACTCATTTGATGTATTTACGACTGAATTAAGAGAGCAAGCCTTCTCCAGGACTGGACGAGTAGCTGCCTGCCTGGAGAATGAGGGTCCTGAGAGCAAGAGTGAGAGAAGGCAAGGCTGCTGAGGAATCATCCAGCAGTGTCCATCATGTTGGGTACCGCCCAAATTTGTCTTTCTGTTAGTAGAGGTCTTGGAACAGTGGGGTTTATGCTCAGTTACTACCAAAAGGGAGTTCTGGTGGCCTAGTGATAAGAAGCTGCGCTGCAAGCCCAATAGTGCAAGGTTTGAATCCACCAGCTATTCCTCGGGAGAAGGACAGGCAATTTCCTCTTGGGCGATCAACTGCCTCGGAAAACTTGCTGGAGGGTCAGCTATGAGCTGGTTCTGACTTGAAGGTAAACAACAACAGCTACCAAAAAAAGATATTTATCTGTGGTTTTTTGACTATGCAAAGGCATTCAACTGTGTGGATCATAACAAATTATAGATAGCATTTCAAAGAATGGAAATTTTAGAGTACTTAATTAAGCTCATGTGAAACCTGCACATAGACCTAAAACACAACAATGGAATAGTGTAACAACAGGGAAGATGCCAGGGTTGTATCCTTTCTCTATACTTGTAAGGAGAGGAGCCCTGGTGGTACCAAGTGTAAAGCGTTGGGCTGTTAGCTGAAAGGTTAGTCGCTCAAATCTATGTTCTCTGAGGTAGACGGAGCTGGTCTGAGGGAGAAAAATGGTCAGTATCCTCCTGTAAAGATTTACAACCTCTGAAACCTAATAGAAGGTCATAGAAGATGAAAAGAATATGCAGAGTCACTGTACCAAAAGGAATTGCCAGACACAGAAGAATTTCAGGAAACAATATATGATGAAGGAAGAAGTTCAAGCTGCTCTAAAAGAATTGGCAAAAACCAAGGCCTCAGGAATTGACAGCATACTAATTGACATATTTCAACAAACAATGCTGCCCTGGATATGCTCACCATGTTGTGCTAAGAAGTCTGGCAGACAAACACCTAACCAGCTATAAGAGATCTATATCTGTTCCTATTCCAAAGAAATGTGACCTGACAGAGTGTAAAAATTGTCAAACACTTATCATTATGATATTATTAAAAAAAAAAGACTAGAGCAGTACATCAACAGAGAACTGCCAGAAGTGCAGATTGGGTTTAGAAGACATAGTGGTACTAGGGATATGATAGTTAATGCTAAATGGATCTTGGCTGAAAGCAGAGAATACCAGGGGAATGTCTATCTGAGTTTCGTTGACTATGCAAAGGCATTTAACTGTGTGGATCACAACAACCTATGACTTAACGCTGAGAAAAATGGAAATCCCAGAACACTTGATTGTGCTTATGCAAAACTTACAGTTGGACCAGGAGGTAGGTGTCAAAACAGAGCAAGGAAACACTGCATGGTTCAAAATTGGGAAGGGTATACGCCAGGCATGTGTTTCATCTCCATATCTGTTCAAGCTATATGCAGAACAGATTATCCGGGAGGCTGGGCTCTATGAGGAGAAATGTGGCATCAGGATTGGAGGAAGACTCATCAAAAAACCTTGTTATGGAAAAAAAAGAGAGAGAGAGAGAGAAATAAACAAACAAACAAACCGACAATCTGTGTTACGCAGATGACAACCCTGCTTGCTGAAACTGAGTTGAAACTGAAGAGCTTGCAGCAGAAGGTCAAGGACTGCAGCCTTCAATATGGATTGAAGGTCAACATCAAGAAAACAAAGATTCTCACCTCTGGGCTAATTGGCAGCATCATGATAGATGATAAACAGACTGAGATTGTTAACAGTGTCAGTTTGCTTGACTCCACAATCAACACTCTTGGTATCAGCAGTCAGGAAATTAAAAGACTAATTGCATTGAGAAAGTCTGCTGTCAGAGACCTCTCCAAAGTACTGAAGAGCAACAATGGCAGTCTGCAGACTAAGATGTGCCTGATTCAGGCCATGAATTTTACAATTACTTGCTATGTGTCAGAAAGCAGGACCATGGCTAGGGACGATAGAAGGAGAATTGATGCCTTTGAGCTGTGGTGCTGGAGAAGAGTATTAAATACACCATGGACTGCTAAGACAACAAACAGATTCATTCTAGAGAGGTTGAGATCAGGCTGCTCCTTGGAGGCAAGGATTCTGAAGCTTCGTCTGACATACTTTGGACATGTTTCAAGGTGGGATCATTCCTTGGAGAGGGACATCGTGCTTGGGAGGGTTGGAGGGACAGTGCAGGAGAGGAAGACTCTTGATGAGATGGATTGATTCAGTGACTAGGGTAATGGTGGTAGGTGTGTCAGAGACAGTAAGATTGGCACAGGATAGAGCAGAGTATAGGGCTTTTGTACACAGGGTTACTGTGAGTTGTAAGTAACTCAACGGCACATAACAACAACAATAACAATCCCAGATGCTTGATTATATGAACAAGACTTTATCAAGATTGGAGGAGAAATACATCACAATCTGTATTATGTAAGTGACATAACCTTGTGTAGAAACACAGTGGCTGCAGCAGTGTGATCAAATACAGTGGAGACTGCGAGGACATGCAGGATCGGGCAAGCTTACAATCTGTTATAGGGGTCAGATCAATGGCATCTACAACAACAACAATCTCGATAGAAGCAGGCTGCCCACTGGTGAGCTGAAGTACCAATCATTTGGTTAGTATGTTGGCACATAACTGCTACAGATTCTTGGTAGTGCTGTTAATGCCATCAAGTCAACCGTGACTCAGCAACCCTCTGAGCAATGGATCTGAGCCCTGCCCTGTCCTGTCCCATCCTCAGTGTCTCCAATATACTTGAGCCCATTGTTAAAGTCACCATGTCAATGTATCTCGTTGAGGATCTTTCTCTCCGTCATCGCCTCTCCACCTTTCTCAGCGTGATGTCCTTCTCCAGGGACTAGCCCCTCCTGACAGCATGCCTAAAGTGTTACAGTAACTGAAAACCCTATGGAGTCTGCTCTGTCACATGAGTTGGAACTGCTAACAGTGGGTTTGGCTTTTCTGGGTTGGAACAGTGAGGTATCAGGGTTGAGGTCAGTGAATTGATGATGTCATGGAGCTGAGATCTTCACTGTCCTGGGGAACTTTCAGTTCTAGGGCCATCTTGAGCTCTAGTCCATTCAGGTGGATGCCCACTTGGGCTGCAGTTTTGGATTCTTATGGTAAAGCCCCTTCAGTAACCTAGTGCTCTGCTGAGTTTAGGAATCTGTGGGATCATACTATCAAGATAATCTAGCTGGATAAAGCCAAGAGGCTCTGAAGCTGAGCTAGTTAGGAGGGTTCTTCCTAACTGCTGGCCCATTGACAGGTGCCAGGATGCCCTGAAGGTGCTTGTTGTAAAACAGATTCCCAGACCTCACCCTCAGAGAGCCCCACACAGGAGGTCTAGGCAGCAGCATCTACAACCCAAGCTGAGACGCCAGAGCTTGGACTTTGTTAACAAGTGCCCCCAGGTAATTCTGAGGCCCAACCAGCTTTGGGAACCACTGGTTTATGATTCTAGATGTGATTAAAGCCATCTGAAGATGATGAGAAACAGCTGGGGCAGAGTTCTTGGTTAAGTCAGCACAGCCCCGAAAGGGGAGCTGCTTGCTAATTCCTGTGACGCGAAGCTCCCGCCTGGATGCAGGGAATGAGAATTCTCTTAGGCTCTGACATTTCCTGGGGACCACTGATGTCTGTCTACTGAGAAGTGGGGGCCCTCTGCAAATTTCCCTGGGACAGCTCAAGGGGGTAATTATGAGGTGACTCCATCCCCGCAGCACTCACAGGGGACCTGTGCAGCCTGCCAGTTTGGGGTTCCCTAGGTACCTTGTCATGCTGGTTTTGTTTTGCTGTGGTAACAAATTACCACCAATTTAGTGGCTTAAAACAACACAAATTTATTTTGCTATAATTCTGGAGGAGGTTAGAAGTCCAAAATGGGTCCCACTGGGCTGAAATCAAGGTGTCAGCAGGACTGTGTTCCTTCCAGAGATTTTAGCGGAGGAAGCCTGCTTTTTCCCTGTTTCTAGCAGCCCTCCAGGAGGAGCCCGGTAGAGCAGGGGGTCAAGCATTTGGCCACTAACCAAAAGATCAGTGATTTGAAGCCACCAGTCACCGTGATGTAGGAGAAGGATGGGCAATCTCCTCTCATTCAGCTTACTGCCTCTGAAAACCTGCTAGACAGTTACCCATGGCTTGATTCCAACTTGATGGCAAACAACAAGTGACTCTGTAGCAGAAAGAGGAGGCAGTCAGCTTCCATAGACATTATAGCTTGGTCCTATAGGGCTGCTAAGAGTTGGAATCGACCCGATGGCAATTGGCATAGATAAAAGCCGTCCCCACTCCACAGGCCCTCCTTCAAAGCCAATAGTGGTGGGGTGAGTACTTCTCACACGGCATTATTCTGACCCCCTCTTCTGTCTTGTCTACTTCTTGTGACTACACTGAGCTCACTGAATTAACCAAGGAGAATCTCCTCATCTCAAGATCTTGCACTTAATCATATCTGTGAAGTCTTCCTTTGTCCTACAAGGTAATAAATTCCTAAGTTCCACAGGTGGACATTTTGGGGGCCCCATTGCATTGCTTAAAAAAAAAATCCACCTTGATGCTGTCGGGGTGGTTCTAAGTAGTAGCAACCCTCCATTGGGTTTTTCCAAGCTGTAAATGTAGCTGCTGGTGGATTAGAACTGCCAGAGAAAGGCAGCTTTTGGGTTAGCAGCGCAGTGCGCTACACACTAGACTACTAGAGCTCTCAGGAGCACTATGAAACATCACAAAAGAACGACTCGAACTTTTATAGTTCCAGAGCTGTTGGCTTCTCTCCTGGGATAAAGGAGTTTGCTTAGAACATTCTACTGAGTGCCTCAGGTCAGCCCTCGGGAGGACTCTGGTTTGAGGCAATTCCTTTTTTTTTTTTTGTAGTTGGGCAAGGGAGCCCTGGTGGTGTAGTCCCTAGGGAGTGGCGCTGCTGCCCCAAAGGTGACGCCTCTCTGGCAGTTTGTATCCATCAGTGCTGCTCTGAGGGAGAAGGAAGGACAATCTCCTCTTTTGTGATTTATAGCCTCTGAAAACCCACTGGTGGGTCAGTTAGGAGGAGGAGTAGTGGTTGGGCATAGGTGGATCGTAGGCACGCAGGACAGAGAATGACAGCAGGTGAAGAGCGCTATTGTGTGGATTGTAGCTGCTCTGGGAAGGACATTCTATTAAGAATCTTTTTTTCTCCTTCTCAAACCTGGAGGTAGCCTTTTAGGCATAGGACATCTTGGGTGGTCAGTTTGTTTTACTAATCAAAGGTATTTGAAGACATTGCCATCATGATGTGTGGGAATTTCTTCTCTGTTTTGCTTTTGCCGCTTCACAACAAGCATCCGGAAAATCCGTATCTCCAGTTTTGCTATTCCCTCTTCTTCGGTTAGCACCATCTATTGCCTTTGTCTCTTTCTCCTTGGAGCATCCTGAGTGCACCCAGAAACCCCTAACACTTTAAATAGGGAAGGGAGTCACCTTGATCTAGATTACATGTTGTTGTTATGTGCTATTGAGTTGACTATGGCTCATCTAAGAGCCTAGCCCTGTCCTGAGCCAAACTCACCGTCTCTGACACACACACACCTTGACCCCATTGCCACAAGTCACTGCGTCAATCCATCTCATCCAGGGTCTTCCTTTCCTGCGCTCTCCCTCCACCCTTCCAAGCATGATGTCATTCTCCAAGGACTAGTCCCTCCTAGAAACATGCCCAAAGTATGTGTGATAGAGCTTCAAAAGCCTCACCTCCAAGGAGCAATCTAGTTTCACCCTCTCCAGGACAGGCTTGTTTGTTCTCTTGGCAGTCCATGGTATGTTCCAGATTCTTCTCCAGCACCACAACTCAAAGGCACTGATTCTTCTTCTGTCATTCTTATTCATTGTCCAGCTCTCAGATGTGTGGAAAGCCACTAAGAAGATCATAGTTTAGATCAGGTGCACCTTATTCTCTAGACTGACATTGTTGCTATTTAGCACTCTGCATAAGTCCTTGACAGCAAATTTCCCCAAGGTAACTCATCTTTTGGATCCGAGCAAGATGAAATCATTAACAGCCTCAATCTTTTCTTCATCTATCATGATGCTGCTTATTGGCTTGGTAGTGAAGATCTTTTCTTGATCTTGAGATGTAACCATAGTTTTTGACCTTTTGCAGCAAAGGTTTTAAGTCCTCCTCATTGAGCAAGGTTGTGTCATCTGCATAACGCAGGTTGTTGATGAGTCTTCC
Organism: Elephantulus edwardii; assembly: GCF_000299155.1. NCBI lineage: Eukaryota > Metazoa > Chordata > Mammalia > Macroscelidea > Macroscelididae > Elephantulus > Elephantulus edwardii. The sequence continues at coordinate 3,806,486 of NW_006399960.1, read as the reverse complement.
TCCAATCCTGAGGCCACACTCTTCTTCATGAGGTCCAGCCTCTCCAATAATCTGGATTACACGGGCAAATCTTTAAGGTGGTGATTGTGATATCTTTCCTCGATGTCTTGATTTCTGGGCCTATGGCCTTTACCTCTCTTTACCCAGACCTGTATTGGCTATTACACACTTTCAGTCCCTCATTTATAATGTTGTTGTTGTTGTTATGTGCCGTCGAGTCATTTGCGACTCATAGCGATCCTATGTACAACAGCCTTAAACCCTGCTCTATCCTGTGCCAATCTCATTGCCTCTGACATACCCATCCCGATTACCCCAGTCACTGAATCAATCCACCTCATAGAGGGTCTTCCCCTCCTGCACTGTCCCTCCACTCTGCCCAGCATGATATCCCTCTCTAAAGACCTGTCTCTCCTTACAACATGTCCAGAGTATGTCAGGCGAAGCCCCAGTTGCCTCCAAGGAGCAGCCTGGTTTAACCCTCTCTAGGATGAATCTATTGTTTTCTTGGCAGTCCATGGTACATTCAATACTCTTCTCCAACACCACAGCTCAAAGGCGTCAATTCTCCTTCTATCCTCCCTAGTCATTGTCCAACTCTCTGATGCATAACAAGTGATTGCAAAAACCATGGCCTGTATCAGGCGCACCTTCGACTCCAGAGAGACACCGTTGCTCTTCAGTACTTTAGAGAGGTCCCTAACCGCAGACTTTCCCATTGCAATATGGTTTTTTATTTCCTGGCTACTGGTGCCAAGAGTGTTGACCATGGAGCCGAGCAAACTGAAGCTGTGAACAATCTCAATCTCTTCACCATCCATCCTGATGCTACTGATTTTTAACCTTAGAGTGGGAATCTTTGTTACCCTGTGCCCATTGCCTCATGCTTTTGCCCTTCAGTGCACACAGGATTCATTTACATCAGCTTCTACATTTCTCAGACTAAGAGCTTCCTCCGCCCTCAGAGCCCACTTTATCTGCATGCAGCAGGCCAGAGCGGCCAGGAAATTCACACCCATCAGAGGCAGCCCTCCACCAATGGCCAGGCAGAGTTGGTAGACAACCACTCCAGCATCCTTGCCAGGGTAACTGAGGTGTGCTCTACATTGTCTCCTTGGTTTTGCTAGCAGGAATGAGCTCTAATTGCCAACAGCAGTAACTTGATCAGTAACACCCTTTATAGATAGCTCATAACCTCTTTCTTCCCCTCCCAAAGAAATGATTTGCACTCACAGCCTCATCTCACAGTACTTTAGGGGGAGCCCAAAGTAAAACAACAGAATAGAATCTGATGTAGTGCTAGAAGATAAACCCCGGAGGCTGGGAGGAATCACACGATGGCAACCACAATGGTCTTAAACAGGCCCAATGAGCATGAAGATGGTGCTGGAACTGGAGCAACATTTCCTATGCTGGACATAAAGTCAGTATGGGTTGAAGTGGCCTCAACAGCAATAACAACAAGACACTGTTACAGCTTAGAGTTTGTTGGAAGAGGGAGCAAGACAAAGCAAATAAAGCCGATTATTTCCCCCCACCTCCAGCAAAGGATAAGGCAAGGTTTCGATGTGTTGTTTATAGGGTCATTATGAGGCAACATCTTGATAGATGGAGAAAAGATTAAAATTGTCAATAATTTTGTCTTGCTTCATACCAGCAGTCAGGAGACTGGAAGATTGGGCAACTCCGCTGTCAGGGACCACTCCAAAATACTGAAGAGTGATGATGTCAGTTTAAAGACTAAGATGCACCTGATTCAGGTCATAATCTTTTCAATCACTTGCTGTGCATCTGAGAGCTGGGCAATGAATAAGGATGTCAGAAGAAGAATACCTTTGAGTTGTAGTGTTGGAGAAGAGCACTGAATATCCCATAGACTGCCACAAAGAACAAACGGATATGTCTTGGAGAAGGTACAGCAGCCAGAGTGCACTTTGGAGGCAAAAATTACAGAGCTTCATCTCACATACTTTGGGCATGCTGCTAGGAGAGGCTGTTTCTTTGAGAGGGACATCGTGCTTGGAAAGGTGGAAGGTCATCAAAAGAGAGGAAGACCTCCAATGAGATGATTGACACAGTGGCTACAGCGCTGGGCTCAAGTGTGTCAGAGAGAAGGATGGCACAGGACAGGGCAGGGTTCAGGCCTGTTTTTCATGGGGCCGCTATGCATCATACTCAACTTGGTGGCCCCTAGCAGCAGCAGCAGCAGCAGCAGCAGCAGCAGCAGCAGCAGCAGCAGCAGCAACAGGAGCAGCAATAAGTTATGCTTGATAAAGTTGAGTCCATTGAGTGCTGTGATTAAGAGTGCGTGTCTATAGCATATGCCCAGCACACCCCTTTCTTAACCTGATGAACCGGGCCAGTTCTGTAATCTCTCTGAGCTTTGCTTTCTTCCTTTGTCAAATGGAGATAACTCTAGTGCCTGTGGGTTGTGTGAAGGTTTAAGGAGGTAATGTACACCGAGCTCTTGGCACATTATAAGTACTCAATTAATATTAGCTTGGGGTTTGTTTGTTTGTTTTGTTTCCTTTTCCTACCTGTGGGCCAAGCAAGTCTTTCAGATTCTTTTGCCTGTGACTGAGATTACAAAAAGATATCTAGATATTTTTCCAATTTTGCCAACACCATTTGTTAAAAAGGCTGTCGTTTCCCCACTTCACTGATTTCATCTCCTTGTCAAAAATCAGTTGACCATA
>NW_006399960.1:3791411-3801875 GCF_000299155.1 Elephantulus edwardii | reverse complement strand
ATGGTGCAGCAATGAAGGAATGAAAACCCCAAATCCCTGTAAATGTTCATTAAAACTAATAAAATTTAATAATAATAAAGAAAAAAGGTATCTAGATTCGGAACCCTGTCAGGAACCACGTCGAAAAGAAAACAGCAACTAAGGTTTCAAAGCTTACAGCCATCAGGTTTGTCCTGACTCATACAGACTCTCCATTGGGTTTCCAAGGCCATAAACCTTAACAGGTTTAATTCAACGACAACTCACACATTGCTGAACTCAATAAAACCTCAAGTCATTGCCATCGAATAGGAACTAAACTCATAGTTGATTCTCCAGCAGATTTTCAGAGGCTGTAAACTGTATGTGGGAGGAGATTGTCCATTTTTCTCCCACCTGAGAAATAGCTGGTGAATTCGAGCTGCCCACGTTTGGGTTACTAGCACAACTCTCCACTCAGTAGGCCACAAGAACTCCCTCTAACAGGTTTAATCTACTAAAAACAGAGACATTTTAAAATTTTGAAAATAATCACTGAGCTTGGAAAGATGGCAGCAGTTCTCTTTGTCTCCAACACAATTGAAATCTTGCAGACACAGCCCTTGGTCCATGTAAGTGGCAGAAATATCATCTTGGGAGGAACACAGTATATTAGGATCCAGCTTAAAGCTAGTGAGCCAGGGGCTGTATGGAGAGTAGGAGTCAAGGAAACAATATGTAAAATTGGATCTTGTTGACAAGAGCTAGATAACTAGATTTCAGCAACACTTTTAGAATGGACTAGGAAGAAAGTCCTGGCAATCTACTTCCAAACGTAAGGCAAGGAAAACCCTCTGACTTACAACTGTGTGATCCACATTGATTATGTGGATAGGATATTGTTGGTTTCCTTGGGTGTGGGCTGCCTCTGTGTGTCAAGCCTGCCTGGAACACAAGTTTACTTGTGTTTATTTATTAATCTGTAGTGAACTATTTCAGAGCTCTGGTGGCCTAGTGGCAAGAAGTTGCACTGCAATCCCTAAGGTATGCGGTTCTATTCCACCAGCTGCTCCATGGGAGAAGGATGAGCAATCTTCCCCAGTGCAATTAACTGCCTCTAAAAACCTGCCAGGGGGTCAGCTATGGGTCAATTCTGACTCAACAGTACGTAATAGCAACAACAGTGACCTACTTGACGTTTTTTTCACCATATCAAACATTCAGCTCCCAGATATGGCTGGCGTCTTTCTCTCTCCCAAACCCACAATGCCTTCCTACAAAAATCAAACCCTCTTTTTAAGAGTACCTGAGGAATGTGTGTGTTTCACAGAGTATGCAAAGGCATTTGACTGTGTGGATCACAACCAACTGTGGCTGACTCTGAGAAGAATGGGAATCTGAGAACACTTGATCATGCTAATGTGAAACCTATACTTGGACCAGGTACAGTCATCAGGACAGAGCAAGGAAACACTGCATGGTTCAAAATTGGGAAGAGTGTACACCAGGGATGTGTCCTATCTCCATACCTTTTCAACCTGTATGCAGAACAGATTATCCAGGAGGCTGGGCTCTATGAGGAGAAATATGGCATCAGGATTGGAGGAAGACTCGTCAACAACATGTGTTATGTGGATGACACAACCCTGCTTGTTGAAACTGAAGAGGACCTGAAGCACTTGCTGTAGAAGGTCAAGGACTGCAGCCTTCAATATGGATTGCAGCTCAATGTCAAGAAAATAAAGATTCTCACCACTGGGCCCATTGGCAGCATAATGATAGAGGATAACGATATTGAAATTATTAACAGCTTTAGTTTGCTTGGCTCCACAATCAACACTCTTGGTACCAGCAGCCAGGAAATTAAAAGACAAATTGCATTGGGAAAGTCTGCTTTCAGAGGCCTCTACAAAGTACTGAAAAGTCTGGAAACTAAGGTGCACCTGTTTCAGGCCAGGGTCTTCGCAATTATTTAGAAATGCGTCAGAAGTATGTTTGCTATTATTTACCCTGCGTCATGAAAGCTGAACTGTGGCTAGGGATGATAGAGGGAGAATTGGTGCCTTTGGTGTTGGAGAAGAGTGTTGAATATACCATGGACGGCTAGGGTAACAAACAAATTCGTCCTAGACAGGGTGAAGCCAGGCTGCTCCTTGGAGGCAAGGATTCTGAGGCTTCATCTGACATACTTTGACATGCTGCAAGGCGGGACCAGTCCGTGGAGGGAATGTCATGCTTGGGAGGGTGGAGGGACAGTGCAGGAGAGAAAGGCCTTCTATGAGGTGGACTTATTTAGTTACTGGGGTAATGGGGGTAGCTGTGTCAGAGACAATAAGATTGGTACAGGATAAAGTAGGGTATAGGGTCGCTATGAGTTGTAAGCGACTCGGTAGCACATAACAACAACAACAACAACAGGGATAGAGTCCCCAGTAAGCAAGGTGAGCACAGGCTTGCTTGTCTTACATACTAATGTGTAATGACCAGGTTCACAGGTCCACATTATGTAAGGGAACCTACGCTATATTGTTCATTAGTAAGCAAGTGCCAGTCAACCAGTGCTTACCTTGCTTACAGGAGAATCTGCCCCTAGGGCTGATTCTACCTTATTTGGAAGTGATTCCAGGAAACACCAATAGGGGAAGGGAGAGGTGAGATGGTAAGGCAGGGAGGCCTTTGTTATCAAGCCCATTAATATAGTAGGCAGGTGGCATTTAACACCATTGTGGAATTGTCCATGGAACTCTGCTAGCACTGTGTTTAAAGCACTCAGCTGTTAATGGAAAGATTCATGATTTGAATCTACCAGCTGCTTCAAGGGAAAGAGGTGTGGCAATCTAAAGATTGTTATCAGGTGCAATTGAGTTGAATACGACTCATATTGGCCCTATGAATTCCCTCCCATCCCTTGCTGTTCCCAACAGTTCTGACACGCTTTAAGTCCATTATTACAGTTGCTGTGTCACTCCATCTTGTTAAGGGTCTTCCTCTTTTTCTCTGACCTTCCACCTTTCCAAGCATGATGTAATTTTCCACGTCTGGGCCCTTCTGACAACATGCCCAAAGTATGAGATGGCGTGTCACCATCCCTGCCTCCAAGGAGCCCCGTGGCCGCACTTCTTCAAGATGGATTTGCTCTTTTGGCAGTTCATGGGATGTTCAGTACTCATCAAAACTACAACTCAATGGCATTGCTTCTTCTTAGAAACCCAGCAGGACATTTCTGCTCCTTTCTCTGGGGTCCCTGGGAGTCAGAATTGGTTCCATGGCAGTGGGTTTGGTTGAGGAAATTTCTCAGCCAGCATTGAACACAAGCTTCACTGTGGTGGGGTACGAAGAAGGGAGGTAGGCAGCTGGAGTAGTTATATACCAGCTCTGCAGGTGTTGTTTGAGGGCTGATGGGAGAACAGTTCCCTACCACCACTTCCAGCCTGCCCAGGAGCAGGAAATGGGCTCCAGGAGCCAGAGAAATACTCAGGCAAAGATGTTGATGTCCCTGTTGGGACTGGAGTGGTCTGTGCTGAAGGAATCAGAGCTGGGGAACCAAAGTGAGGCCCTGACATCCGCTAGATTGAGTTTCACACAGGCTTAGGAGCCCTGTCCTCAAGGAGCATGCCATTTGCAAAGGACAGTCGTGACGTTGAAAGCTCTAAGGCGGTATGACAAATGCCTTGGTAGAAGCAAACCTAGAATGCTTTGGGAATACAGATGATGTGCTCTCAACCACAGAAAGCTAGGTGGTGCAGTTAATGCACTTGGCTGTTAACCCAGATGCTGGTGGTTTGAGTCCACTCAGAGGTACTATGAAAGCAAGACCTGGCTTCTGAAAAATCAGCCTTTGAAAGTTCCTGTGGAGCATAGTCTATTCTGACACGCATGAGGTCTCTAAGCTGGAATAAACTCATCTGATTTGGTTCCCAGCCACAAAATATAGCCAGTGGGAAGGCTTCCTGGAGCAATAGTAAAACTATTTGAGTTTTACAAGATGAGGAGATGTCTAGGAGGGAAAGGCAAGAACAGGTTTTTTTTCAGGTGAGGGGACCAGCGTGTGCAAATGCATGAAGGTACAAGAGGACATACTGACGGGTGTCGATTATGCCTTGTTTTTCAAAGCGTGAGTCCCCTTTTATGAACAGAAGCTTTTCTTCAGCTCTACATCACTGCTCGCCATGCCCATTATTAGATGTCTAATGCACTCACCAAATTCTATTATTTTATGCTGGATGTATGGGGCTATCCGTTAATATCTGACAGTTATTACCCAGAAACTAAATGAACCTCGGAGTGAATATTTTTTTTTTCTTAAAAAAAAATAAAATAAGGAGAAAAGGTGAAATGTCAGAGAAAAGAGAAAATATTTTAAGCCATAAATCTTCACAGATGCGTGGCATGCTTTTCTAAAAAAACAAAACCAAAAAACCAAACCCAAAACAACACAACAACAACAAAAACTCAAAACAACATGAAAAGATGTGAATTTGAGATGGGGCTAGGATACATTCCCAAGACCAGCGTGGATGTCTCCCAGACACCTGCAAATGGCTTATCAAAGGCTCCAGCTGCGGGCCGGGCTCATTTGTCAAAGGCCTGACATCTGATGATGTCATAGTGCCAGCAGCTCTCCTGGGCCTTGCTTATAAAAGGTGTGTTGAGGGAGCAGGATGGGGCCGCACTTCAGCAAACTCACCAGTTCATTTTTGTCACTACCCGCTTCTCTTCTGCATATCAAGCAGGTGACTCCCTGAAATCACTGTGGTGGTGGGTTGTGGGTTGGTAACTGTTTTAAGGAGCAGATTTTTTTAAAAAAACCTAAATGAACAACAAAAGCAAACTTAAGACAAAATGCTGAACTGGCCCTGCCTGGGTAAAACTATAAAGCAGATAGAGTCCATCTTCCTTGTTCCATTCTCTCCCGTAGTTCTGCTGCTTTTCTTTTAGGTGGTTGTTGTCGTGTACCATAGAGTGGGAACCGACCCATAGCTGACCCTCTGGCAGGTTTTTAGAGGTGGCTTCCCTGATCTAATTTTTCTTAGCCCAGACTCTGAAGTTCCATGTGATTGGTTTTTATTTTGACGGATTTTCTCAAATCAAGCAGACACAGGAGGAGATTGTCCATCCTTCTCCCGTGGAGCAGCTGGTGGCCTTGAACCAAGTGCCTTTGGGATTGCAGTGCAGCTTCTTGCCACTAGGCCACCAGAGCAAGGTCTTAACCCCAACTGTACTGGGAGAAGAGGAACAAGGTGGTTCAGCAGTGAGAGTCTTGCTATTTAGCGTGGAGGTGTATTACATGTTTGGTTGCTAACAGAAATGTATCAGGCACTCTCAAAGATGGGCATCTCCTATACTAAAGACTTACAATCTTGGAAACCCAATGAAGGGTTTACTACGAATTAGAACAGACTTTCCAGCAGTAAGTCTAGTTTTTGGGTTTTTCATTTGCTTGTTTTTATTAAGGAGCTCCAAGTTTCCTTTCTGGACATTGTGCCTCACTGGAAACTGGCCTGTCTGTTGGGAAAGACTTGTGTTGCTATGATGCTGAGGTTCCAGAGTAAGACAACTAAGAAGAAAGGCTGAGAGATTTGCCTCTGAAAATCAGCCAGTGAAAACTGTATGGATCACAATGGTCTGCTCTATGACGGATCACAGAGGTGTGGCTGTTTTCGTTCATTTGTGCACAGGGTTGCAGTGTGTCAGTTGGTACTCAGTTGGTAGCCCCAACAATGCTGTGCTGGGAACTAGCATGAAAAGGTCAACCAGCTAGTTTTTCTGTGGGTCTAGGGAATGGTCATTATCCCAACACAGATAGATTTGCATTTTAAGAGAACCATGGGTGAGGAGCAATGCTAAACACAAAGGAATGCCTCAATAATGGAGGCCCCATGGGAGCTGGATTTTCTGGCTCTTTCAAATTATACCAGCTAGATAACTATCTTTTTTTTCTATAATTATATTTTATTAATTTTCATAAACATTTACAGAGATTTTGGGCTTCCACTCATTCATTGTTGCACTATTCTCTCTACCCTCCTCCCAGTTTGTTCTTGTCCAAATGCCACAGTGCTTGTCAAAGCCAGTTCTGATTAATCTTCTTTGTCACTGTGTCCTTTGCCATTCCCTATCACTCCTCCCTGAGAGAGACTTCACCCTGAGTCATAAGGAAAAGGGGATGGCGTATTCTCTTAGCTACTTCCTGCTGAAAAGGGACGCTGTGGGTTTCAGGGTGAAGATCTTCTCTCACTACTCTAAAGGGCCCCTTTGGCAGTAGGAAACACATAGACTATTATGGAGAATCTCCAATTTCGTATGGAATGGGAAAAAGCCCCGAATAAGCAAAGCACTCCTTAAGAATAGAAGAACAGTAGGAGGTATCTCACTCCCTGATTTCAAATCCTACTACACTGCCGTAGTAGTAAAGACAGCATGGTACTGGTACAATGACAGACACATAGATCAATGGAATCGAATTGAGAATCCAGAGATCAACCCATCTATCTATGGTCAACTGATCTTTGACAAGGAGATGAAATCAGTGAAGTGGGGGAACGACAGCCTTTTTAACAAATGGTGTTGGCAAAATTGGAAAAATATCTGCAAAAGACTCAAGCAAGACCCACACCTCACTCCATACACAAAAACCAACTCAAGGTGGATCATGGACCTAGGACTAAAACCAAGGACTGTGAAATTCATTACAGAAAAGCTAGGAACAACACTAGAAGTCCTAATCCACAACATAAACAGTCTTCCCAGTATCCTGGAAAAGCTACAACCAGGAGAAGATAACATAGATGAATGGGACCTTCTAAGACTCAAATCCCTATGCACATCCAAAAACTTCTCCAGTAGGGTAAAAAGGGAAGCCACTGACTGGGAAAAAGTATTCGGTAATAACATATCAGATAAGGGACTTATATCCAGAATTTATGAAATACTTGAGCACCACAACAAGATAAAGGTAAATAATCCAATAGAAAAATGGGCACAGGATATGAACAGGCACTTCACCGAAGATGACATTCAGATGGCTAACAAACACATGAAGAAATGCTCAAAATCCCTAGCCCTAAGAGAGATGCAAATTAAAACAACTAAGATATCATTTCACCCCAGTCAAAATAGCAAAATTTCACAGAACAGCAAGCAACAAATGCTGGCGAGGTTGTGGAGAAACTGGAACCCTGATTCACTGTTGGTGGGAGTGTAAAATGGTGCAACCCCTGTGGAAAGCAGTATGGCGCTTTCTCAAAAAGTTGCAAATAGAGATACCATTTGACCCAGCAATTCCACTACTGGGAATATACCCTGAAGAGACCATAGCTGACATCCAAGCAGATATATGCACACCCATGTTTATTGCAGCTTTGTTCACAATAGATAACTATCTTATCTGCCAATAGTGCAGGGAAGTTGGCCACCACAAATGCGCTCAGATAGTAATCTCTGGTGTTGGAAGTCTTGTCAATCTTGCTGTGGGATGGGTAGAAGTGGTAAAGGGGTGGGGACTCTCAGTTCTACTTCTTGATCTGGGTGCTGGCTACATGGGTCTGCTTGATTTGAGAAAAATCCATCAAACATAAAAACCAATCACATGGAACTTCAGAATCTGGGCTAAAAAAAATTAGACCAGGGAAGCTGCCTTCCAGTTTGTGAATGCCTGCTCTTTGCCTTGCATGGTACCAGATATTTCAATATCATCACTGTTCATCTCCACACCAGCCTAATGAAGTGGGTACAGTAATTAGGTCTTTGCAGACATGGGCACAAAGTCACAGAATGTTTGGCCTCTTGCCCAAGACTACACAGCAAGTTGAAAGCAGAGCAAGGATTCAAACCTAGGTTCTCGGAACTAGAAGTCTGTGTTTGCTCTTTCAAAGGGGTTAGGGCACTGGGGTAGCGGCCAAACCTACTTCTCCAAAAATATTAGGTGTCTGTGGTAGAATACTAATGTAGGTTGGGTTTCCCATGGATTTTGTGTCTGAAAAGAGACTATTGTCTGGGAAGGTGGCAACTGGAGGTGGGAAGCCAGGATGGCAAGACAGGATGGTTGGATATTTTAGAGTAGGATTCAAAGTCTGGTGAAGCTGATGACAGGTTGGCTGTGACTCAGAGAAGGCTGATGTTGAGATGACTCAATGTGATATTTTTATTTTTTTATTTATTTTTTAATTGATATTTTAATGAAAATTTACAGACAACTTGATTCCCATTCATTAATTGTTGCACATTTTCCTCCCTCCCCTCCCCCTAGTTCACATTCTCTTCAAAAAGATTCTTTCATTGTTGCACAATGGAACCTTTCCCCCACACCCCAGTCCACTCTGCTATGCACCTCTTATTCTGGACTGTTGTTATGCAAATAACACCTAATCATATATTTATTTTAGACAGTTCTTTCCCTGGTCTATTTAAATGCAGTGTTCATTATTTATCCCCTCTGTCAGTCTTGTTTTATAACAGTGGCATTATGCAGTATTTGTCCTTTTGTGCCTGAGATATTTCACTCAGCATAATGTCCTCCAGGGTCACCCATTTTGTATAATATTTTATTAGGTTCTTTATCAGTGCTGCATAGTATTCCATTGTGTGAATATACCACAGCTTCTCTATCCATTCATTTGTTGATGGGCACTTGGGTGGCTTCCATCTCATTACTATTGTGAACAACACAGCAATAAATATAGGTGGGTGTGTGTGTATCTGTTTGGGTGGCAGCTCTGGTTTCTTTAGACTATGTTCCCACTAGTGGAATTGCTGGATCAGATGATATTTCTATTTCCAATTTTTTTAGAAAGTATGCCATTACTGCCTTCCATAGTGGTTACCCCATTTTACATTCCCACCAACAGTGAATAAGGGTTCCAGTTTCTCCACAACCTTATCAGCATTTGTTGCTTGGTGCTCTGTTAAAGTCTGATGTTTTTAAGGTGAGATGGAAGGAGTCTTGGAAACCTAGCATGTTCAAAAATCAAAGAGGCCAAGGGATGTTTCCGACCTTTCTGGATCTACAGTTGGAAACTGAGATAAGTGGAAAAAGAAAGCGTGCACTTTAAAAGGACAGCTACAACTACAACTATCCTCCTATATGATCTTCTGAAATGTGACCTGCCAATATCCATCAAGCCTACGTGTTTAAATCTGGCCCAGTTCTGTAACTATTATATCCAATAGAATATGAAGCAAGCGAATCCATACCAGTTCCTGGTGTAGTTCTCAATTGTTTTATGTACCATCGAGTTGGAATCATCACATGGAAACAAACCAAATTGCCCTCCAGTGGGTTTTCAGAGGCAGTAAATCACATAGGAGGAGACTGCTCATCTTTCTTCTGCAGAGCAGCTGGTGGATTCAAACCATGTGCCTTCAGGCTGGTAGTACAGCTTCTCACCACAAGAGCTTCCTAACCCTCAAGAACCCCTAACTGCTCAGAACCTAGCTACCATACTGTAAGATAACTACACCACATGTAGATTTGCTGACCAACAACCCTAGCTGAGCTGCCAGCCAACAACCAAATCAACTCTAACCTCACAAGTGCACTATCTTGGATGCTTTGCTCAGATGAACTCCATCAAGGTCCAGTCATTATCTATTCATTTAAGAGATCCCTAGCAAGAACTTTCCAGCCGAGTCCAGTCAATCAACTCAAAATACTGAAGATAATAGTCCTTTGTTTAAGTTACTAAATATGAGGACGGTATATCACACAAGAACACTGTTGTGTGCTGATGAGTCAATTCCAACTCATAGTGACCTTGTAAGATAGACCTGCTCATAGGTCTTTCTGCTCATAGGGTTTCTAAGGCTGTCATCTGTATGGAAGTCAACCAATACATCTTCCTTCCGTAGATTGGCTGGTGGGTTCAAACCTTTTGATTAGCAGCTGAGAGCTTAATCACTGAGTTTCCAGGGCTCATTCACATCATCATCATCATCATCATCATCATCATCATCATCATCATCAACAACAACAAACCAAACTCTTTGTTATTAAGTCAATTCTGACTCCTGGTGACCTTCCATCGAGTTTCTGAGACTGTGAATCTTTATGGGAGGAGACTGCCCAGCTTTTTCCCAAGGAGCCGCTATTGCATCTGATTGCTGACCTTTCCCTTTTCTCTTTAAATTCAAACTCATTGACTTTTACTTAGTAATTCAAGAATTGGGGAGCATCTGCTCTAACAGTAGAAGGAACCTCTCAGGAGAGCTGACCTTTTGGCTAGCAGCCTAACACATAATGTGTTCTGCCACCCGAAAAGAAAGACAAGGATCTCCGAATGATGAGAGTCCTGGAACGCACCTTTAGGTGCTGACTGGTGGCGCCGGTCAACCTTACTTGTAACGAAACCAAATGATCTGTTCTCCTGTCTTTTCTTACTTTTGTTCAATATTTAGAACACATATGCAGTGATTGAAAAGACCTCTTTGTTCCCTTCAGTGTAAGAGGCTTCGAGTGGATTTAGGCACATATATCTATATCTATATCTATATCTATATCTATATCTATAT